>NC_037684.1:51857579-52158361 GCF_003255815.1 Theropithecus gelada | reverse complement strand
CGCCCGCCACCTCGCCCGGCTAGTTTTTTGTATTTCTTAATAGAGACGGGGTTTCACCCTGTTAGCCAGGATGGTCTCGATCTCCTGACCTCGTGATCCGCCCGTCTCGGCCTCCCAAAGTGCTGGGATTACAGGCTTGAGCCACCGCGCCCGGCCCTTTTTTTTTTTTTGAGATAGTCTTGCTCTGTTACCCAGGTTGGAGTGCAATGGCACAATCTTGGCTCACTGCAACCTCCACCTCCTGGGTTCAAGTGATTCTCCTGCCTCAACCTCCTGAGTAGCTGGGATTACAGGCACCCGCCACAACACCCAACTAATTTTTGTATTTTTAGTAGAGACGGGGTTTCACCATGTTGGTCAGGCTGGTCACGAACTCCTGACCTCATGATCCGCCCCCCTCGGCCTCCCAAAGTGCTGGGATTATAGGCGTGAGCCACCGCGTCTGGCCAAAAATTAAAAACTACTTTTAAAACCTTTTTTCAGGCCGGGTACAGTGGCTCACACCTGTAGTCCCAGCACTTTGGGAGGCCAAGCTGGGCGGATTGCTTGAGCCCAGGAGTTCAAGACCAGCCTGGGCAACATGGAGAAACCCCAACTCTACAAAAAATACAAAGATTAGCTGGGCGTGGTGGTGCATGCCTGTAGTCCCAGCTACTCGGGAGGCTGAGGTGGATCACTTGAGCACAGGAGGTGGAGGTTGCAGTGAGCTGAGATCACACTACTGCACTCCAATCTGGGTGACAGAGTGAGATCCTGTCTCAACAAAAACAAAAAATCCAAAATACCTTTACCACACGTTAAACACTTACTTAGAATTCATCAATGTCATCAAATATCCAGTCAGTTTCTGACATCTCTAACTATCTCATAGATGCTTTTGTGTGGTTTATGGGTTTGAATCAAGACCCAAATAAGATCCATCCATTGCAGTTGATCTGACTCCTAGGTCTCTCTCTCTCTCTCTTTTTTAAATAACTTTTTTTTTTCCTCCAAGTTCACTTTGAACAGTGAGTTTGAAGCTCCCCCTTCTTTTTTTTTTTTTTTTTGAGACAGTCTTGTACCATTGCCCAGGCTGGAGTGCAGCAGTGTGATCTCAGCTCAATGCAACCTCTGCCTCGAGAGTAGCTGAGATTACACGTGTGCATCAGGACACCCGGCAAATTCTTGTATTTTTAGTAGAAGTGGGGGTTTCACCATGTTGGTGAGGCTGGTCTCAAACTCCTGGCCTCAAGCGATCTGCCCGCATCGGCCTCCCGTAAGCCACCGTGCTTGGCCTCCCGGGTCTCTCTTATTCTCCAGGTTGTTTCTCTCTGCTCCCGCTCTATCCTCGTGCTGAGAAAGATGGTCCCATCATAATTCAAGCTTTAAGCAAAAGTCTCATAATGCTTTGCCATACGGACTTTTTTTTTTTTTTTTTTTGGAGACAGAGTCTCGCCCTGTCGCCCAGGCTGGAGTGCAGTGGCACAATCTCGGCTCACTGCAACCTCCACCTCCGGGTTCACGCCGTTCTCCTGCCTCAGCCTCCAGAATAGCTGGGACTACAGGCACCCGCCACTACGCCCGGCTAATTTTTTGTATTTTTAGTAGAGACGGGGTTTCACTGTGTTAGCCAGGATGGTCTCAATCTCCTGACCTCATGATCCACCCGCCTCGGCCTCCCAAACTGCTGGGATTACAGGCGTGAGCCATGGCACCCGGCCATGGACATTCTTTAATGGTGTATTTGAACAGTTAGCTGCCCCCTGGCCCATGTGCACAGTTTGTTATGCAGAATCTATTATTCCAGGGGCAGCCAGAAGAATCGTGTTTCCTATTGGATGCAGTTACTGCCCAAAAAGCAAGAACAAACTTACCGACATTTGAAGTTTGCCCCAATGTCACATTAAATGTGATCCACTTAATATCTACTGCAGAAATATTTGGATTGTTTCTTGTGTATGTCCAAATATATAGGGAAAATGGTTGAGTGGTATACTATAATAACAATATCAAAACTTTCCATTTCATACAAATGAACTTACTTGGCATTTGCAGCCTACATTTGGAGTTTTAGTAAGCAGCACGCCAGGTGACTTATACCCTTTTCATATATTTATGCATTTAGGTCAAACTTGACTTAAACTCATTATGGAAATTTTAAAACATATACAAAAATGCAGAGAATGGTATGACCAACTCCATGTGTCTATGATCCGTTTTCAACAATTATCCACATTTTGCTGATCTTTGAAAACAATTTAAAATCAGTTTGTAGGCCGGGCGCCATGGCTCACGTTTGTAATCCCAGCACTTTGGGAGGGTGAGGCGTGAGGATCACCTGAGGTCAGGAGTTCGAGACCAGCCTGGCCAACATGGCAAAACCCCGTGTCTACTAAAAATACAAAAATTAGCCAGGTGCAGTGGTGGGTGCCTGTAATCCCAGTTACTCGGGAGGCTGATGCAGAATCACTTGAACCCAGGAGGCGGAGGTTGCAGTTAGCCGAGATTGCACCATTGCACTCCAGCTTGGGCGACAGCGAGATTCCATCTCAAAAAACACACAAATAAAACAAAAAAATTAGCTGGGCATGGTGGTGCATGCCTGTAGTCCCAGCTACTCAGGAGGCTGAGGCAGGAGAATCACTTGAACCCAGGCGGCAGAGGTTGCAGTGAGCAAGATCGCACCACTGCACTCCAGCCTGGGCAACAGAGCAAGACTCTCTCTCGAAAAAGAAAAAAATCAGTTTGTAGACCCACATATGGGGTAACGACATTGTTAGGGACACAACCAGACACCATTATTTCCTCTCAGTCTTGTTTATCCTGTGAAAGAAAAATGAATGGGGACAGGTGAGGCCAGCCTTAACCCACCAACACAGACAGGTGAGGCCAGCCTTAACCCACCAACACAGATGTGTGCACCCATCATGGAAAAGCAGCAAGAGACCCTGTAAGATCCAACCTGAAGGGATGTGGGGCCTGGTGGTGGAGCTGGGGAGCCACCAGGACAGGTTAAAGAACTTTGGAGCTGGCCAGGTGCGGTGACTCACGCCTGTAATCTCAGCCACTCGGGAGGCCGAGCTGGGAGAATCACTTGAACCCCACAGGTGGAGGTTGCAATGAGCCAAGATGGAGCCTCTGTATTCCAGCCTGGGCAGCAGAGCGACACTCAGTCTCAAAAACGTAAATAAATAAAAATAAAGTACTTCGGAGCTGATGGAAGAATTTGAGCCTAGTTATAGGACACATAGTAGCAACATCTTTCCCTTCTAATTTTTAATGGATACTTTTACCTGATGTAACTTTAAAAAATAATTAAACCCAAACAGTGGAATGTGGAATTACAATATTTTACTAGCATCAATTTTATTATAGGCAATTAGCTGTGACCATAGATTTTTTTTCTTTCTTTCTTTTCTTCTTTTTGAGACAGAGTCTCATTCTGTCACCCAGGCTGGAGTGCAGTGGTACAATCTTGGCTAACTGCAATCTTCACCTCCTGGGTTCAAGCAATTCTCATGCCTCAGCCTCCCGAGTAGCTGGGGCTATGGGCGCACCACCATGCCCAGCTAAGTTTTGTATTTTTAGTAGACAGGGTTTCACCATGTTGGCCAGGATGATCTCGATCTCTTGACCTCGTGATCTGCCCCCTCAGCCTCCAAAGTGCTGGGATTACAGGCGTGAGCCACCTCACCTGGCCGCCTTCTAACCATTTTTAAGTGTACAATTCAGTGGTGTTAATTACACTTACAATGTTTTTATGGCCATCACCACTATTTCCAAAACTTTTTCACCACACCCCAGAAACTCTGTCACCATTACGCAATAACCCCCCATGTCCTCCTCCTCCTAGCCCCTGGTAACCTCTAATCTACTTTGTCTCTATGGATTTGCCTATTCTAAATATTCCATCGTCCTGCATGATTCCACCTATGTTATGTCTGGCTCACTTAGCACATGTCTTCAAGGTCCATTGGTATTATAGCATGGATCCATGCTTCCTTCTTTTTCATGGCTAATATTCCATTGTGTGTATCTATTCCATTTTGTTGATCCATTCATCTGTCAGTAGACACTGGGGTTGCTTCTGCCTTTTGGCTATTGTGAATAATGTGGCTATGAACATGGGTGTGCAAATATCTGTGTCCCTGCTTTTAATTGGTATATATACACACACACACTTAGTATATGTATATAGATATCTATACACTATAGATTATATAAATACCTACTATAGATATATAGAGCCATATATACATTAACCAACATTAATTAATTCAACATTAATCTTTGAAGGAAATGACATGAAGCTTGTTTCAAATTCAGCTTCTCTGATTCAGCATATATATATATAAACTATATATATCTATATGCACAGTATATAGGTATATACACAATATTATGTATATGTGTATATACATAGTATTATGTATAATTATTGCAATACAGACCAGGCATGGTGGCTCACGCCTGTAATCCCAGCACTTTGGGGAGCCAAGGCGGGTGGATCACCTGAGGTCAGGGGTTCAAGACCAGCCTGGCCTCGAACCCCTGGTGAAACCCCATCTCTACTAAAAATACAAAAAATCAGCCGCGCTTGGTGGTGCATGCCTGTAATCTCAGCTACTCGGGAGGCTGAGGCAGGAGAATCGCTTCAACCTGGGAGACAGGGGTTATAGTGAGCTGAGATGGCGCCACTGCACTCCAGACTGGATGACAGAGTAAGACTCTGTCTCAAAAATTAAAAAAAATTGCAATATAATAATTATATATAATACTATATAAGTAAAATTGTATTGCAATAATTAAGTCTGGGAGTATAGTATATATAGGTAATATCTATACATACATAGTATATACGTATATACTATGTCTATATATACTGTATACATAGTGTATATATAGTTTATATAGTATGCGTAGATGGTATATATAGTAGTCTTGTTTCACTTTTGGAGAAAGCACCGTCCTGTTTTCTGCAGTGGCTGCACCGTTTTACACACCTACCGGCGGTGTCTGAGGGTTGGTCTGCTCTAAAGTTATTCTTCCTACACCTCCCAAAGTGGAATTCCAAAATCGCCTTGTTAGACCAGCCTGACAATTTACAATATTCATGGAAAGATACTTCCTAGTATGTTCAAAATACCAAGGTTAAGATGCCTGGAAGTTATATTTAAAAAAAAAAAAAAAAAAAAAAGAAAGAAAGAAACAGCTGTCTTTGCCGCATCTACTGTGAGAATGAAGATCGTTCCCAGCAACCAACCTGTGGATATTTCAGAAAAGGTCAACATGACTCTAAAGGAACACACAGTTATTGGGAAGTGCCTGAGAGGAACCCTGAGGAGGGACTATATTTATGTATTTAATTTATTTTTTTGAGACAGGATCTTGCTGTGTTGCCCAGGTTGGAGTGCAGTGGCGCGATCTTGGCTCACTGCAACCTCCGCCTCCCAGGTTCAAGCAATTTTCCTGCCTCAGCCTCCCTACTAGCTGAGACTACAGGAACGTGCCACTACGCCTGGCTAGTTTTTGTATTTTTAGTAGAGACAAGGTTTCACCATGTTGGCCAGGCTGGTCTCAAACTCCTGGCCTCAAGTGATCTGCCTGCCTCTGCCTCCCAAAGTGTTGGGATTACAGGTGTGAGCCACGACACCCAGCCTTGAGGAGGGACTTCAATCATGTTGATGTAGAACTCAGTCTCCTTGGGGCCGGGCGCGGTGGCTCACGCCTGTAATCCCAGCACTTTGGGAGGCCGAGGCGGGCGGATCACGAGGTCAGGAGATCGAGACCATCCTGGCTAACATGGTGAAACCCCGTCTCTACTAAAAATGCAAAAAATTAGCCGGGCGAAGCGGCGGGCGCCTGTAGTCCCAGCTACTCGGGAGGCTGAGGCAGGAGAATGGCGTGAACCCGGGAGGCGGAGCTTGCAGTGAGCCGAGATCGCGCCACTGCACTCCAGCCTGGGCGACTAAGCGAGACTCTGTCTCAAAAAAAAAAAAAAAAAAAAAGAACTCAGTCTCCTTGGAAAGGAAAAGAGGCTCCGGGTTGACAAATGGTGGGGAAACAGAAGGGAGGCGGGTGCCGCTGGGACTGTTCGTGGTCGTGTAGGGAGCATGGTCAAGGGGGCTGCCCTGGGTTTCATCACAAGATGAGCTCTGTGGGTGCTCACTTCCCCACCAACGTCGTTATCCAGGAGAACATGACTCTTGTTGAAATCCGAAACATCTTGGGTGGAAAATCCATCTGCAGGGTTTGGATGAGGCCAGGTGATGTTTATTCAGTATCTCAAGCCCAGAATGTCGAATTAATCTTTGAAGGAAATGACACTGAGCTTGTTTCAGGCTTGTTCAAATTCAGCTGCTCTGATTCAGCAAGCAGCAACAGTTAAAAACAAGGATATCAGAAAATGTTGGGGTGCTGTCTACGTCTCCTACAAAGGAGCAGTTCCGCAGGCTGCTGAGGAGGTTCTAAGAGTTGTCCAGCTACAGAAACATGATGTTGGATGACTCCTCAGACCGATATGTGATATTTAGATGATGCAATAAAAGACCTATAGATTTGGGGAAAAAAATTAAATGAAAAAAATCACATTGAAAATCACAAAGCGTAAGCCATCTACACCTTTTTTTTTTCTTTTTTGAGACGGAGTTTCGCTCTGTCACCCAGGCTGGAGTGCAGTGGCGCAATCTCGGCTCACTGCAAGCCCCGCCTCCTGGGTTCAAGCGATTCTTCTGCCTCAGCCTTCCGAGTAGATGGGATGACAGGTAAGTGCCATCATGCCCGGCTAACTTTTGTATTCTAGTTGAGACAGGGTTTCACCATGTTGGTCAGGTTGGTCTTGAACTCCTGACCTCAAGGTGATCCGCTCGCCTCGACCTCCCAAAGTGCTGGGATTATAGGCGTGAGCTCCTGCACCCAGCCCATCTATACCTTTGCAGGGGATTCTGGAGAATTCCGTGTAGCAGGTTGACCTATGGAGACAAACTTGCCTCTCACCTGAGGCACTGCTCACCTGTCTGCAGCCTGAGTGCTTCATCTATAGTGGGGACCTCTTGCCTGTGGGGCACGTGGTCCACCCCTCCAGCCTCAGCCCGCCCAGTGGCCTCCTTTTCTTTTTTCTTTTTTCTTTTTATTTTGAGATGGAGTCTCACTCTGTCTCACAGGCTGGAGTGCAGTGGCACAATCTCGGCTCACTGCAACCTCCACCTCCCAGGTTCAGTGATTCTCCTCTTTATTTTCTCGAAGGTGCCAAGCTTGCTCCTGTCTCGGGCACTTTGTTCATACTGTTCTCTCATTCCAGAACCTCCTTCCCTTGCTCCTCTTACAGCCGGTCTCTCCTCATCTTCCCACTTTCAATGGAGGTAGCACATCCTCGCAAGAGTTTTCCCCAATGCCCCAGGCCAAGGTATTCTCCCTCACCTCATCCTGCTCTTGGCCTGGTCACCCCATTGGTAATAATAATTATGCAAACGTGTTCATTTGTTTATGACCTGCGTGTTCTTAAGTCCTTTGTGGGGAGAGTCCAGGGTTGATTCGCTCACCACCATGTGGAACAGAGTAAATAAGAAATATTTGTGGCCGGGTGCAGTGGCTCAAGCCTGTAATCTCAGCACTTTGGGAGGCCGAGATGGGCGGATCACGAGGTCAGGAGATCGAGACCATCCTGGCTAACACGGTGAAACCCCGTCTCTACTAAAAAATACAAAAAATTAGCCGGGCGTGGTGGTGGGCGCCTGTAGTCCCAGCTACTTGGGAGGCTGAGTCAGGAGAATGGCGTAAACCCAGGAGGCGGAGCTTGCAGTGAACTGAGATCCGGCCACTGCACTCCAGCCTGGGCGACAGAGCGAGACTCCGTCTCAAAAAAAAAAAAAAAGAAAAAGAAAGAAAGAAATATTTGCTAGACGAATCAATTTGTTTGGTGCCACAGGGGCCACAGGAAGGGGTGCCAGCCCCAAAAGAACAGTGAAGGCTTTGTGTGGCAGAGGCCTGGAGCCTTCTTCCCCAGGAGTCGGGGGCTGGGGCCCTTTAGCAAGTGCTTCCTAGGGAAACTTCAGGTCCCTCTGGGCAGAAAGGAACCCAGAAGGGTGGATATTTGGGGGAGATGGCTGGCACCAAGCGGGCTGGGACCACAGGAGGCTGCGTGGGGCCGGGACTTGGAGGGAGGTGATGGAGCAAGGGGAAGGGCTGGCGAGTGTGAGTGTGAGAGTCGGTGGGTTTTGAAAGTGTGAGTGTGGTGGGGTGTGTGAGTGTGTGTGAGGATGTGAGTAAAAGAGAATGTATGTGTGTGTGTGTTGGGGGAATCCCTGGGACCAAACTTATTACGGAAAGGGTAGCATCCTGCCCAGCTGCATTCAGGGTAAGGGCTCTGCCAGCCTAGGGCACATCTGGCTGAGGTGCCCCTTGAGCTTGAGAGCAGTACCAGGGGACCAATGCAAGGAATCCACAGCCTAGAAGACCAGGGTGCACCTCCCCAAACAGCCGGCTGCCTGGGGTGGCTCTTCGGAGCCTGGGTAAACCCCTGGAGATCTGTCCTATTCAAAGGAGGCAGAGAGCCCCCAAAATGATTGAGGTTGGGAATTCCAGCCATTGATGGGGGAGAGGTATCTAACTAATACAGTTTACCAAAATAAAACAAGAGAAAAGGTCAGGAGGCCAGGCAGGTTGGCTCACGCCTGTAATCCTAGCACTTTGGGAGGCTGAGGTGAGCAGATCACCTGAGGCCAAGAGTTCAAGACCAAACACGGCGAAACCCCATCTCTACCAAAAATACACAAATTAGCTGGATGTGGTGGAGTGCGCCTGTAATCCCAGCTACTCTGGAGGCGGAGACACGATAATTGCTTGAACCTGGGAGGTGGAGGTTGCAGTGAGCTGAGATTGCACCACTGCACTCCAGCCTGGGCGACAGAGTGAGACTCCACCTCAAAAAAATAAAAGACAAGAGAAAACTACAAAATATGTATTCTGAATTGTGCCAAAGCATCTCGGAGTAGCTGCTGCTCTTGCTAATGCCCTCTGTGGTCCCAGCTCCCTGGCTGCCACCTGCCCGGGCCTGGGCTGCCGCTGTGCACAGCCATTCTCCTGGCACGGTCAGAGGTCTGAGAGTCTACACCATTTAGGAAGGATGACTTTCTCCACCCCTTCTGAGACTAGAAACAAAATGGAAGGGTCGTAAGAATGGTGCCAAGCAGCCAGAAGAGCCACTTCCTTTACATACCAACAGGTGGCGTGGCGCCATGGCGTCTGTCTTCCGCAAGCGCCTGTGCCCAGCAGCTGCCTGTGCCTGTGCATCTTCTGGGGTGATGCTAATTACAGATTTCCGGAGAGCCCTGTCCCATCTGCACGGATGGGAAGGATGCCATGCGTTGCTGTTCTTCCTAAGGAAAGTGGCATTCCTCCCTCCGAAACCTGGGGACTCAGGTCTCCGTGGACCGCACAGACACCTGAGAAAAGGTTTTGCATCAGAGGCTGATGGCAGAGGCTCTATCAGTCCAGCAAGTCACCTGACTGATGTGAAGGGTTCCCCTAGAGCAGGAGGGACATCTGGGCTGAAAACCCTCATTCGAAATGGCCTGGGTTCCCCAGGCACTCGGCACCCACGAAATGCA
Source organism: Theropithecus gelada (assembly GCF_003255815.1). NCBI lineage: Eukaryota > Metazoa > Chordata > Mammalia > Primates > Cercopithecidae > Theropithecus > Theropithecus gelada. Next base: position 52,148,774 of record NC_037684.1, on the reverse strand, counting down.
ACCCCAATGGGTGGAAGAGCAAGTCCACGATTGCACTCCCCTGCCAGGCTAGAGAGAAATGCTGCTATTGCAATTAGGGGCAACATGCCAACCCCCGCAGACCTAAGGGTGGCTGCAACCGTCGGCCACACCAAAAGCATGCTGGGCAGGCTCACTGTGGATAAATGTGTATGAAAGAACCACATAGAAATGGAAATGTTTGAGATGAGACAATTGAACGATCTCTAAATCCTAAGAGAGAAAACTAGAGAAACATTAAAGATGAAAGAATAAAATATTCTGTTACAGAAAGCTGTAACCAAAACGAATCACATTAGAACTTATCTCAAGAAAAAGGTGCATTAACATAATATTATATTGTCACCCAAAAATGACCTGATTGGCTCCCTGCCTGGAAGGTCAAGGTAAGACGGACTCAACTCCTCTCCTGGTTTCACAGTCTGTAGAAGATGGCTGAAGATTTGGGCTAATTTCAGGAGAGACCTACGTTGCATTTCTTTTTTTTTTTTTTTTTAGACCAAGTATTGCTCTGTTGCCCAGGCTGGAGTGCAGTGGCGTGATCTCAGCTCACTGCAACCTCCACCATCTGGGTTCAAGCAATTCTCCTGCCTCAACCTCCTGAGTAGCTGGGACTACAGGCATGCACCACATACCCGGCTAATTTTTGTATTTTTAGTAGAGACAGGTTTTCACTATGTTGGCCACGCTGGTCTTGAATTCCTGACCTCAAGTGATTTACCAGCGTTGGCCTCCCAAAGTGTTGGGATTACAGGCGTGAGCCACTGTGCCCAGACCTTTTTTTTTTCCTTTTGAGACGGAGTCTCTCTCTGTAGCCCAGGCTGTTGTGCAGAGGCACCATCTCAGCTCACTGCAACCTCCGCCTCCTAGGTTCAAGGGATTCTCGTACCTCAGCCTCCTGAGTAGCTGGGATTACAGGCGCACACCACCACACCCAGCTAATTTTTGTATTTTTAATAGAGCCGGGGTTTCGCCATGTTGGCCATGCTGGTCTTGAACTTCTGACCTCAGGTGATCCGCCCACCTTGGCCTCCCAAAGTGTTGGGATTACAGGTGTGAGCCACCGCGCCCAGGCCAAGGATTCTTACAGATAGGGCGTAGTTTCAGCATCAGACTAATATGGTTTTCTTGTTTGTTTTTTTCAAAAAACACCAGCGCCCAAGTAATAAATACAAGGCGAATTTTGTTTCAAGTACATCTAGCCTCTCTCCCCATCTCCAGTCCCTGCTTTAGGATCCGTGGGGAGGGCATGGAGATTCGCTTTGGGTTGTTTACCTGTGACTTCACCCTACTCATCATTCCTACTTACGTCAAAAAAGACACAGCAGATAGACTGTATTTACAAAGTTCTGCCTTTTGCATAAAGTAGTTTATGCCCATCCTGTGCTTCTGAGTTTCTGAGGTCAGGCCAGAAACGAACACTCTCTCCACCTGCCCAGGGGAATGGGGAGGAAGCCAGCGAAGTTGCCTCAGATCAAACGGATTTTTAAAAATACTGCAAAAGCAATACGTGCTTACGAATACTCAGCTAAAACCTTCGCAGAGCTGTCAGAGGACAAAGCTTTTGGAGCGGGTGGGTGGAGCTAGGGATTGCGCAGCGGCCGCCAGACTTCAAAGGTCAAATCTCACACTCTCAGATCCCTAATTCCGAAGAGCCATTTGCTCGGCAGCCCCAGGCTTTGGCCGATCGCTCCCAGATCCCTCCCTCCCCAAACTGCAGGTGCTCCGCCTGTGGGAGTCACGGATGGCCCCAGGGCCCGGGAGGTTAAGGCCGAGCGCCCGCGCCTCCGCTTCTCTGCAGCCACAGGACGGCCAGGGGGCAGGTGGGAGCCCAGCCTTCTCCCTGCCCGGGAGACAGGGCAGGAGCGCTGTTGCAGGGGTAGGCAGAGGGTCTCGAGTCCCCGTTCTGGAGCGGGGGGCGCGCCACTGTCACACCTGAGGCGTCCGCAACGTCGCCAGGTGCGCTCTTCCGAACCGGAAGTAGCGGCACCTCAAATGCGCTGCAGGGACGTCACCGGACCGCGGCACAGGTGCGGGAGCGCCTTTGGCCCTGCGCACTTGCGTCATCACGTAGGCTGGCTGGGGTCCCGTGATGGGGAGGTGACGTAGGCGACACGGAAGGAGCGGTGGGCGGGGACAGGGAGTGAGCCGAATCTAGCCCCGCCTCTTAAAGCCTCCCGACTCTTTCGGTGTTAGCGCAGCGCGGCCGCTGGGTGCGGCGCCTTTAAGCGTCGCCGTGACACGTGTGTGAGGCGCCGGAGGCCCGGATGGTGCGCGTGTGGGGCAGCGGGCCGAAGGAGACGCCAGGGCTGCGCAGGCTTGTGGAGCGCCCGCGGAGAGGCCGGGGTAGGCTGGAGTCGGGTGCGGGCGGCGCGCAGGCCCGGGGACGAGACCGGGGCTGGGGGTTCCGCGAGGCCTGGGCCGTGGGAAGGGCTGGCGGGGCACAGCCGGGGCGCTCAGGGAGGACGTGGGCGCGCGTCCGCGCAGGGCTCCGGCAGTCCCCGAGGAGGGCCCGGGATGCTCCGCCCGCTCGCGAGCTCGGGGTCTTCCCGAGGGTCCGGGACCGGGCTGTCCTCGCCGCTCTCCGCCGTCCCCCGGGCTCCGGGCCGGGTTGGGGGCCGCCGGTGCCCGCTGTCTACGCAGGATCCAGGTCGACTCCGGAGAGGCTGAGGTCGGAATCAGGGCGAGGGCGTCGCATGCGGCCGCAGAGTTCGGTGGGGCGGGTGCGGCCCCGGGGCGGGCACTTTCCTCGTGGCTGCGGAGGAGGCCGTGGAGGCCTGGGCGGGGTGCGGTTCCGATACCGCTGCTCCTGGCGGGTGGCGTGGGCGTCCTGGGCTTGGGTCTGGAGTGGCGGCCGCCAAACCCAGACACACGCGAGGGGAGACTCCGCGCGCCCAGGTTTACGTAACTCTCGTCAGGGAGCCAGGCTCGGGGAGAGGTGCTCAGATCGCTGCGTCCGCGGCCAGGCTCGGGGCAGGCGCTGCGGAGTCGCCCGGGAGGCCCCTGGAGCGCGGCGCTGGGCCCCGGGAGGCCGCTCTTCCGTGGGCTCCTCTCCCCAGCACGTGGCTGACTCTGCGAGCGTCCATTGCAGTTCATCCTGGAAAAGTGACTTTAGACGGAGGTGGGAGAGGGAATGAGCCTAAATGGTGCTGGCTGGGGTTCGCGCAGGTGGAAATGTGGATGAGGTGGAAATGTGGATGAGGCCTGTGCTGTCCCTGGACCAGAGAGCATCGTTCCTGAGCTGGGTAGAGTGTTGATGGTGTGTGCGTCGGAGGGCTTTCTAGTGATTACGGGAACACTTGTCTCGGGCTCCTACATCTCAGAGAGCGAGCGAGCTTGTTTAGGTTATTGCTTGATGTTTTAGGTGGAACTGGTGAAATGGAGATTGACCTGTCACACTTGAAAAATTGTGTTCCGAATCTCTACATCTACATTAAGGAGTGGGTTAAGTTTAAAGTTAACTTATCTCGAGTGAAATTGGGTTACATCTCCCAAGTTTGGTTTGTTCCCTCCCGTAAGTGGTTCTCAAGCGTTGGTTGTGGTGCATGGCAAAGCTCTCACCTTCCAGGGTAGATGTGAGTCCTGATACAAAGCAGTGATATTGTGGGAGTTTTTGATACGACTGGATGTCTTCACTTTATAGATGTCTTTTATTCTGAGATCATTTCCTTACACATTTTTTGGGAGTTGGCATACTTTTATTTATGGATGAAATCATAGGTCTGAGATTTGCTGCAGAATTACCTGGGGATGGGAGGTGACTCAGGATGGGTCAGACGTAATTACTGAGGCTGAGTAAGGGGGGCTCATGTGCTCCCTGTGCTGTTCTCCGTTTGTGTGTTTGAATGTTTTCACTGTGAACTGTTTTTATGGACCTTAATTTTATGTAATCATAGTAATCGTAGATGGTAATGAAAGAGAAAATCCGCACTTAGCAAAGCAAAATTTTGGTAACTCCTATTACTCCCTCAGGTTTGTTGTTGTTATTGAAGTTTTACTGGTTCATTAAATCGAGAACTTGGGGATTATTACCTCTTACCTTTTGGAATTGAGATGAGACTGGAGTTGACTGGCGGGTGTTGGGGAGGGTGTTGTTCTCTGGGCTTGTCAGGTGTCAAGGTTAAGGTGTTCATGTCGTGTGCATTACAGCAATTGGTGATGAGGTAGCACAGCCCTCCCGCCTCATCCTGAGTGCACGCGTGGATGCTCCTTGAGCTTAGGATGGCTTTTTCAAGGTAGAGGGTTGCCGGTGCGCGCCGCATCCCTGGGAAGTAGCTGAAGAGACGGTGCAGGAAGAGAGTCGCCTCCACTGATGGTCTCCCTGTCCCTCCCACAGGCTTTGACGCCCGCTCTGTGGCTTTGGTGATGTAACAGGAGCCCAGGAACGCTTACATTCAGGAGCTCCGTGTAGCAGCTGCCCAACCAAACTCAGCCCTCCGTTAAGATCCTGGTTCCATGCTGCAGAAGGACAGCAGGCCCAAGTCTGCGCATGCCAGGTGAGTCTGCCAGGTTTCTGTGTATTTTTTGATTCCACTGAATTGTCTGCATGTGACCTAGCAGTAATTGTTCAATTGGTGAGAAGTCTTTGATAATTCTCATGAGAAAGGGCTCTTTTATTTTCTCAAATCAGACAAGTTATAATGCTGGTTTAAAAAAAAAAAAAAAGGCTGGCCGGGCACAGTGGCTCACGCCTGTAATCCCAGCACTTTGGGAGGCCGAGGCGGGCGGATCACGAGGTCAGGATATGGAGACCATCCTGGCTAACACGGTGAAACCTATCTCTACTAAAAATACAAAAAATCAGCTGGGCGTGGTGGCGGGCGCCTGTAGTCCCAGCTATTCGGGAGGCTGGGGCAGGAGAATTGCGTGAACCCAGGAGGCGGAGCTTGCAGTGAGCCGAGATCATGCCACTGCACTCCAGCCTGGGTAACAGAGTGAGACTCCATCTCAAAAAGAAAAAAAAGCTTCTAAAATTTCTTTACAGAAGCGTTTTTTTTTCCCCCACACAATTCTTACAGGTTTTTTTTTTTTTTTTGAGACCGAGTCTCACTCTGTTGCCCAGGCTGGAGCACGGTGGTACGATCTCCGCTCACTCCAACCTTTGCCTCCCGTGTTCAAGCAATTCTCTGCCTCAACCTCCTGAGTAGCTGGGATTACAGGCGCCTGCCACCACGCCCAACTAATTTTTTTGTATTTTTGGTAGAGACAGGAAACATCTTGGCCAGGCTGGTCTTGAACTCCTACCTCCTGATCCACCTTCCTTGGCCTCCCAAGTGCTGGGATTACAGGCGTCAGCCACAATTTCTTTTTTTGTTTTAAAGATGGAGTCTCACTATATTGCCCAGGCTGGACTGCACTGGCTATTCACAGGCATAATCACAGCTCACTGCAGCCTCAAGCTCCTGCCCTCAAGTTATCCTCCCACCTCAGTCTCCCAAGCATCTGGGACCATAGGTCCAGGCCACTGCACCTGGCTTTCCTTTACAGAAGTTTTTATAGAAAAAGATACTTGATCCATGTATAGAATTAGATGATCCATAGTGATAAATTTGAATGGCTTAATAAGAGGTGCTGGAGGAAGTCCTTACTTTCACTAGAGCAGAATTTTGGGGCACACTTGTTGATTCTCTAAGGGCAGGCTGGGTGCTGAATACCAGAGGAAGTCATCATATTTCTGATGCGAGTGAACAATTTAAGGGACATATTTTTGAAATTGTGAGTCAGATAGTCTGTGCTGTGTTTGAGAAGGTTAAGTTGAGAGGTGGTGGGTAGGGGAAGGCAAGTGGTGGATACAAAGGTAGCGACTGGAGAGGTGCAGGGGTCTCTTCTTGGTTACAGTTTCTATGCAGCTGCACCAATAGTATGGATCCTCTGTTAGGTAGTATGTAGCAAGTTCTAAAGCACTTCCCAAGCCTATGGTTTTTGTTGCCATATTACAGTAGAATAGGAGGTTTGGAGCAGTCACAGTAGTTAGTTGTCCCTGGGTTTCATAGCTAAGGGTGATAGAACCTCTGAGGGCCAGCACATTCCAAAGCCTGTGATCTACCCACTCTCCCACTTTGCTTTTCTTCTTCTCTTTAGATAAGTGTCCTAGGAAGACATTTGCTTAAGTTTAGGTGTCCAATGGATACTGTTCTCTAGGCCTGCTACTTGCTCTTCTTCTCCTTCCTCACTTTTAAAAAGATAATTTGTATAAGCACTGTTTAATAGAAATATAATACAAGCCACAAATATAATTTAAAATTTTATAGTAGCCACGTTAACAAGAAGCAGGTGAAATTCATTTTCATAATTTATTTAACCCAATATATATAAAATATTACCATTTCTACATGTAACTGATCTAAAAATTACTGGGATGGTTTACATTTTCGTCTTATACTGGTGTGTATTTCTCTTCAAAATCTGGTGTGCATTTTACACTTATAGCACCTTTCAACCTGGACTAGCCTCATTTCACATGCTCAGTAGCCACGTGTGGCCTGTGGCCTTCATATTGGAGAGTGCAGGTCTGTACAGACATGCATGTTTATCTGACCTGCATGCTAATTCGTTTATTGCATGGGGGTGTGTGTGTGTATAACCAGTTTGTATGTGAGAATAGTGTCCCCCTGTTTTGGAGCAGACATTTGGACCACATGATGGCCTTTTGAAGGAAATGGCACCAAGAGTGATATCCAGAGCCTCTTGATGAGTATCTGTTGAAGAGATGCACATGGCAGGGGCTGCCTGGCTACCTCAGGGCCACTGTTGTCTGCTCAGCTTTATTTGTAGCGGCATCTTATCTTTTTGTGGGGAAACGTGAATGAATATGTCCAGGTGATTCGTGCTGGGTCTCCCTGTTTCACAGTTCCTTTGTAGGGCTGGCAGATGATCCAGAGGAGCTTTTGTGGTGGCTAGCATCCATAGTGACCAAATAGGAGATCTTAAGAGATATTTTTGTCCTGGGATTTCATTATCCATGGCTCTGTGTTTCTTCTTGTCCCCACAGTGATGCACCATGCCAATAGTGGATAAGTTGAAGGAGGCCCTGAAACCTGGCCGCAAGGACTCGGCTGATGATGGAGAACTGGGGAAGCTTCTTGCCTCCTCTGCCAAGAAGGTCCTTTTACAGAAGATTGAGTTCGAGCCAGCCAGCAAGAGCTTCTCCTACCAGCTGGAGTCCTTAAAGAGCAAATATGTGTTGCTCAACCCCAAAACAGAGGGAGCTAGTCGCCGCAAGAGTGGAGATGACCCACCGGCCAGGAGACAGGGTACAGATGTGCATTGTGCTGGCAGAGAGGCCCTCGCTCCGGGGTGACGAAGTGGATGGACTTTAAATGTTGACTAGTTAGTAGGAAAAACAACAGAATGTGGTGAAAGAGTTATGAATTTTTGTGTGGGGTCAGTGGATTTCAGTTACAGAAGTAATGATACAGGGTTGGTAGCAAGGAAATCTGTGTACTTGGAGGGTCCTTGGAAGTTGCTGTTCCCCCCATCGCAAGTATAATACAGTCAAAAGTCAGGCTTGGAACTAAGAAAGAGAAATGGGATGGGCTGCATGTGGGCACAGTGTGGTGCAGAGTGCCAGGACCTGGCTCCTTCCACCGCTCAGTCTCTGAGCCATGCCCTCCATCTATAGTGGGGCCCTAGGATTCTAGAGCCAAGCAGCCTGGGAGGTCTGTGGGATGACTGGGTTTACTCCTGAGCTTTCCAGGAATGTCCTGTAAACCAGAATACCAGTTCTTCTCTGGTGCCATGTACCGAGTCACTACATGCTAAGTGTATGCCTCATGAGTTTCTTTTTGTGGTCGACCTGTATGTGGACTTATGTCTTCCTCTTTTCTTCCCTTGTCCCTTTCTTCCTCAGGCAGTGAGCACACGTACGAGAGCTGTGGTGATGGAGTCCCAGCCCCGCAGAAAGTGCTTTTCCCCACGGAGCGACTCTCTCTGAGGTGGGAGCGGGTCTTCCGCGTGGGCGCAGGACTCCACAACCTTGGCAACACCTGCTTTCTCAATGCCACCATCCAGTGCTTGACCTACACACCACCTCTGGCCAACTACCTGCTGTCCAAGGAGCATGCTCGCAGCTGTGAGTGTGGGTTTGCAGCAGTGGGGTGGCTGCGGATCTGGATTAGCTAAGCCTGTGCACTTGTGGCACTGCTGCTCTCAGTCTGGATCAAATTTAGGAGGGCAGTTCATAACGTGTAGTAACTGATGAAACCTAAATTTGAATCATGTCTGCTGCAGAATGGGCCATGAAGGTGAATCACTCAGCTGAGGCTGTGTTCGCCAAGCTTTTCTGTAAATAATTACCCAGACAGAAAGATTTTCAAAAGATACTTCCAAAATATATATATTCAATTATTATTTTTTAGAGACAGTGTCTTTCTCTGTCACCCAGGCTGGAATGCAGTGGGTCCATCACAACTCTGTAGTCTTGAACTCTTGGGCTCACGTGATCCTCCCATCTCAGCCTTCCAAAGTGCTGGGATTATAAGTGTGAGCCACCATGCCTGGCCCATTTGTTTTATGGATCTGTTGTTGTATGGATCTGTTGTTGTATCAGTATATCTTATATATATTATAAAACATGCAGCCTGGACAACACAGCAAGATCCCATCTCTACAAAAACAAATCAAGCCTGGGTGTGGTGGCTCACACCTGTGGGAGGCAGAGGCGGGCAGATCACTTGAGGTCAGGAGTTCGAGACCAGCCTGGCCAACATGGTGAAACCCAGTTTCTACTAAAAATATAAAAATTAGGCGTGCTGGGGTGCACCTGTAATCCCAACTCCTTGGGAGGCCAAAGCAGGAGAATTGCTTGAACCTGGGAGGCGGAGGTTGCAGTGAGCCGACCAAGATCGCGCCACTGCACTCCAGCCTGGGCGACAGAGCAAGACTCTTATCTCACGCACACGAAAAAACAAAACAATTAGCTGGATGTGGTGGTGTGCTCTATTTGATTAAAATAGAGGTGAAATAAGATATAACTTACCAAAAACTGAAGGAAATAGAAAGTGAAGAGTCTTTTAACTATTAAAGAAATTAAAGCAGTGGTTAAAAATCTTCCCATGAGAAACCCCTAGCAGGGACAATGTTATTTCCTGTAACTTTTTTTTGTGTGTGTGATGGACTCTGTTGCCCAGGCTGGAGTACAATGGTGTGATCGCGGCTCACTGCAACCGCAGCCTCCTGGGTGCAAGCAGTTCTCCTGTCTCAGCCTTCCGAGTAGCTGGAACTATAGACACACGCTGCCACGCCTGGCTAATTTTTGTATTTTTAGTAGAGACGAGGTTTCCCCATATTAGTCAGGCTGGTCTCGAACTCCTGACCTCAGATGATCCAACCGCCTCAGCCTCCTGAAGTGCTGGGATTACAGGTGTGAGCCACTGTGCCCAGCCAATTTCTGTGTAACTTTTAAGAAACAATTCCAGTCCTTTACACTTTCTTCCAAAGAATAGAGAAGGAGAGAATCCTTCCCAGCTCATTCTGTAAAGTTCCTGTAACTCGGGTGACAATAATAAGGAAAATACGAGAAAGAAAATGGATAACCATGACTTCTTCACAAACATAGATATAAGAATTGTAGGAAGAATTGTAGGAAAATACTACCAAATAACACAGTTTCTTTTTTGTTTGTTTGTTTGTTTTTTTGAGATGGAGTCTTGCTCTGTTGCCCAGGCTGGAGTGCAGTGGTGCAATCTTGGCTTACTGCAAGCTCTGCCTCCTGGGTTCACGCCGTTCTCCTGCCTCAGCCTCCCGAGTAACTAGGACTACAGGTGCACGTCACCACGCCCAGGGGTTTCACCGTGTTAGCCAGGATGGTGTCGATCTCCTAACCTTGTGATCCCCCTGCCTCGGCCTCCCAAAGTGCTGGGATTACAGGTGTGAGCCACCGCACCCGGCCCCAAATGACACAGTTTCTAAAAAACTGTAAGCAACTTATGTTTATCCTAGGAATGCAGGATGTTTTCGTCACAGAAAATCTCCAAGTAGAATTCTGGAGGGAGCAGAGCAGTTGAAAGCACAGCTCAGGAGCCTGGCCTTTAGGGTTTGCTTTCCAGCTTTGCCCTTTAGTAACTGAGTTTTTGAGAATGCCCCTGGTCTGTGGAAGAGCGAGACTATCTTCCTTACAGAGTGTTGTGAGGCTCAGATGAATTCTGAGTGAGTCAAGTGCCTGGAGTAGCAGCCGGCAAACAGGGAGTGCTGCAGAAGTAAGTGACTGCTACTGGCCGGGCGCGGTGGCTCACACCTGTAATCCCAGCACTTAGGGAGGCCGAGGCAGGCGGATCATGAGGTCAGGAGTTCATGATCAGCCTGGCTAACATGGTGAAACCCCTTCTCTACTAAATACAAAAAATTAGCTGGGTGTGGTGGTGTACGCCTGTAGTCCGAGCTACTTGGGAGACTGAGACAGGAGAATCGCTTGTACCTGGGAGGCGGAGGTTGCAGTGAGCCAAGATCTCGCCATTGCACTCCAGCCTGGACAACAAGAGCAAAACTCTGTCTCAAACAAAAAAATTAGCTGGGCGTGTTGGCACGCACCTGTAATCCCAGCTACTTGAGATGCTGAGGCAGGAGAATCGCTTGAACCCAAGAGGCAGAGGTTGCAGTGAGCTGAGATCACGCCACTGCACATTAGCCTGGGCGACAACAAGATTCCATCTCAGAAAAAACAAATACAAAGAACGCAAAATGGCCATGCAGTGGGAAGTGCTTGTAAATGTCTTGCTAATTGCAATGGCTTCATAACAGCAAAGGTTAATTATCAAGACATAGTGCTCATTGTTGAGATGAAGCAGCGCATTGTGAGGTTTTTTTGGAGACGGAGTCTCACTCTGTCGCCCAGGCTGGAGTGCAGTGGTGCGATCTCGGCTCACTGCAACCTCCACCTCCTGGGTTCAAGCGAGTCCCCCGCCTCAGCTTCCTGAGTAGCTGGGACTGCAGGTGCGTGCCACCATGCCTGGCTAATTTTGTATTTTTAATAGAGACGGGGTTTCACCATATTGGCCAGGCTAGTCTCATACTCCTGACCTCGTGATCCGCCCGCCTCGGCCTCCCAAAGTGCTGGTATTACAGGCGGGCAAATCATGAGGTCAGGAGTTTGAGACCAGCTGGGCCAGCATGGTGAAACTACGTCTCTATTAAAATACAAAAAATTAGCCTGGCACGGTGGTACGCACTTTTAGTCCCAGCTACTCGGGAGGCTGAGGCAGGAGAAATGCTTAAACCCGGCAGGCAGAGGTTGCAGTGAGCCGAGATTATGCCACTGCACTCCAGCCTGGGTGACAATGAGACTCTGTCTCAAAAAAAAAAAAAAAAAAAAAAGCACCACTGTCTAGCCTAATGCCTAGTGAAGCGTTTTATGTAGAGCAGGGGTGGGCAGACTCACCTGGCCTACTGTCTGTGTGTGTAAATAAAGTTTTATTGAACATGTTTGTACCCCATTGTTCACATATTGTCTATGGCTGCTTTCTCTATAATGCAGGGGCATAGTTGTGACTGGACTGTATAGTCCTCAGATCAGAAAGGATTTGCTATCTGGATCTTCCCAGAAAACATTTTCAACCCCAGATACATCCTAGCGTGGTGTTTACTAGAAGCAGTGGAACAGATGGTCCCATGTCTGAGGAACGAAGGGGATGTCAGCCCTAAAATATTTTAGCCTATTGACCATGTGATGCAACTTAGAAATTCGAGAAGACATCTTTTAAGCTTCATTTTGAAAACCTGCCTTAGTCTTATAAAGTAAATAATGCTAATGAAATGTGAAAAGAATCATGCACAGGTCAATGTTAACATGGGGTGATGTTGTGAGGTTGTTAGAGTTTCAGCTTTGGATGGATCATAGCTTCCAAACGCCATCCAGCAGAGAAGAACATTTCCTTGGTGGTCACCCAGGCAGCAGAGGTCTGGGATCTCTGGCTCATCCATTCTCTCACAGCCTGGTTCGCTCTTACCTGCTTGTGTTTCTGTCTGTGTTATGTTTGGGGCGGGGACCTCACCGTGAGTTTTTTGAAAGCTCTTGTCTTAAAGTTGCTCCTCCTCCCGTGCTGGCAGGCCACCAGGGAAGCTTCTGCATGCTGTGTGTCATGCAGAACCACATCGTCCAGGCCTTCGCCAACAGCGGCAACGCCATCAAGCCCGTCTCCTTCATCCGAGACCTGAAAAGTAAGCATCAGTCCATGTTGAAATTTTTGTGGTTTATTTATTTTTTAATTTTTTGTAGAGACGGGGTTCTCGCTATGTTGCCCAGGCTCGTCTTAAATTCCTGACCTTAAGCTGTCCTTCCACTTTGGCCTCCCAAAGTGTTGGGATTACAGACACGAGCCACTGTGCCACTCTGCATCTGTTACTGAAGGCCTGCTAAGTGCTCGCCCTGTCGGAGGTGCTGGGGAGTTGGTAGATGGGAGAGAAGAGTGAGTCATGGATGAAGTCTTGGGAATCCCTCTGTGCTAACAGCCCTGCATGTGGTGGCACAGACTCAAAGAATAGCAGTTTAGAGACTTGGGCTGGGGTCAGTGGGGAAGCCTGTCAGTGGGGGCAGGTCAGGACAGGTAGCTTTTCCTCTGGCCAGGTGGTGGGGCTGCTGTGTCTTTGGGGCAGGCAAGTGAGCCTGAGGGAGAAGTGGGAGGAAGAATGGATGAGGAATGTACCAATTCCTTTCTGAATATCAGGAATCAGTTGCCTAGGCTATAAAAAAGTCTCATTCACATTCACTTGGCAGAAAGAAGAGGCCTATTACCGGTTTTTGAAACCTGTGTAAATTGTAGCACTATGAAATACTTATTCACCTGTGTTTTATATTGGCTTTTAGAGAGATATTCAGTGGATTTTACATTCTTTTGTTTGAGACAGGGTTTTGCTTTTTTTTTTTTTTTTTTTTTTTTTTGAGATGGAGTCTCCCTCTGTTGCGTAGCTTGAGTGCAGTGGCGTGATCTCAGCTCACTGCAACCTCTGCCTCCAGGGTTCAGGCAGTTCTCCTGCCTCAGCCTCCTGAGTAGCTGGGACTACAGGCGCGCGCCACCACGCCCAGCTAAATTTTGTATTTTTGGTAGAGACGGGGTTTCACCATGTTGCCCAGGCTGATCTCGAACTCCTGAGCTCATGCAGTTCGCCTACCTCGGCCACTCAAAGTGCTGGGATTACAGGTGTGAGCCACCGCGCCCGGCCTAGGGTTTTGCTCTTACACAGGTTGGAGGACAGTGGTGCAATCACAGCTCGCTGCAGCCTCAAACTCTTGGGCTCAAGCAGTCGGCCTTGGTCTTCTGAGTAGCTGGGATTGTAGGTGCACAATACTTGGCTGTTTTTGTATTGTTTGTAGAGACGGGGTCTGGCCATGTTGTGCAGGCTGGTCTCTAACTCCCAGCTCCAAGCGATCCTCCTGCCTTGGCCTTCCAAAGTGTTGGGATTACAGGCATAAGCCATTGTACCCAGCCAGATTTTACATTTTTTATTCTTTTTCTTTCTGAGATAAGAGTCTTGCTTTGTTGCCCAAGCTTGAGAGTGCAGTGGTGAAATCATAGCTTACTGCAGCTTTAACCTCCCAGGCTCAACCCATCCTCCTGCCTCAGCCCCCCAAGTAGCTGGGACTACAGGCACATGCCATCATGCCTGGCTAATTTTTTTATTTTTTATTTTTGTAGAGATGAAGTCTCCCTATGTTGCCCAGGCTGCTCTGGAACTCCTGGGCTCAAGTGATCCTCCCACCCCAGCCTCCTGAAGTGTTAGAGTGACAGGCGGGAGCCAGCTCACCCAGCCGGCATTTTACATATTTATGGGCTTGGTGTTCTTCCTTGTCTGTGAAGTAGTGAAGGTTCAAGCCTCCGTAAAGAAAGTAGTTGCCATGATGAATTGTGATTGGGATATAGAAAATCCATGTAGAGCTCTTGTTTTCCTCACTTGTTCTTTTGAAAAGTTCCAGTATTTTCCCCTTGTAACAGCCAGGAATGGATTCTCGGGAAAGCATCCCCAGGCTGTTTGACGAGAAGACATGAGCTCTTCCCTCCCTGTTTCTTCCTCTTTTAGAGATCGCCCGGCACTTCCGCTTTGGGAACCAGGAGGACGCGCATGAGTTCCTGCGGTACACCATCGATGCCATGCAGAAGGCCTGCCTGAATGGCTGCGCCAAGTGCGTGCTTCCCCACTCGCCTTCCCCGGGCTTTGGACGCCTTTTCTACATGGTGGCAGCAGAACATTCCTATGGCAACAGCCAGCCTGGCTCCTTTCTACCCAGGCTGCCCTCGGGTAGATGTGGCAGAATTTGCCCCTGGGTACTCAGCCTGCTGGAGCCCAAATAGGGGATTGCCCTTGCTTCCTGGGAAAGGGCTGTCTCCAGATACGTCCTGCTGATCCCGGGCGGCTTGGTAGGATTGGGTGGCTGTGGTGGTGGCAGTAGCTGTGTCTCAGCAGCTCAGTTAAGGGGAAATACGTTAGCAGACCTTCTTAGGGGTGTTCATTTATTACCATGGACTTTTCCAGTCTCTTAAAAATCATGTTGTTTTTAAAAAGAGGATGGGGTGGTAGGAATTAGTTCTCTGCAGTATAATTTATACATACATGTATATGTACAAACGGAGCTTTAACATGAGGCAGTTTATAACTTAGGATCTGACTGCCTGGCTGCCGTATCTTACTCACACTGGTGTGGTGCCAGGCGATTGTTTGGTACCGCATATGCCCTTATATGTAATGGTCGCCATCACAAATTGTCTTTGTGGCATTCCTGAGTTCATAGGTTCAGACCAAAGAAAACAGGCAGGAAATGCTCAGGACTTCCTTTTATTGCCTCAGCTTAGGATCTTAGAAATACTGTAAATAGTTTAGGAAGTATACCTAGAATGTTCTTTAGAGAAGTTGAGTTGTAGCAATGAGTGAGTGAAACGGCAAAACCACTGGCCTCAGTGGATGATATTCTTACGTAAATAAGACTTAGAGAATGAAACTTTTTTTGAGACAGGACTCTTGCTCTGTCACCCAGGCTGGAGTGCAGTAGCTGGAATTACAGGCCCACACCACTGTGCCTGGCTAATTTTTGTATTATTAGTAGAGACGGGGTTTTGCCTTGTTGGCCAGGCTGGTCTCCAACTCCTGGCCTCAAGCGATCCGCCCTCCCTGGCCTCTCAGTGCTGGGGTTAAAGGCATGAGCCACCATTCCTGGCTTAAGAAAACTTACTTAAATCATTTATATGAAGGCAACTTTCACTGCATTCCTAGGATGCTTTTTGTCTCTTCTGAGGGTTTGGTCACGTGTTCTTCCCTTTCCCCTGAAGGGGCTCAAGCCTCCCTGCTCCCTAGATGATCCTGGGTCTGCCCTTCAGTGAACTGGGTAATTGAACTGCTGTTCCCTGTGTGCTGGGCCCCATATCTAGCACTGAGAACTGAGAGGTAGAAGCCATGGCCCTGGAGTCTGTGAAGCCCATGGTATAATTGGGGAAGACAGGGGACCCCAGCAGCATTTGCAGTGATGTGTGGGAAGTGCTGTGATAGAGGAGATTACCTCACCCAGAGGCGGCTTCCTGGGAGAAGTGACCCCTGAGGGCCTGCAAAGGCAAGTGGGTATCCCTAGGAGGAGGGTTGCAGTGTCCCCAGCACCTGCATGGGGAGTGCAGTGAGCCTGTAGCAGGGGCCCTGGCTCTGGGCACAGGGTGCAGCCACCTGGAGCGCTCTTAGGACAGAAACTGACTCCTGGGCTTCTGTCGGTTCAATTAACCAGAGTCTGCAGCTGGAAGAAATTCGTGAGGAGTGGGATGGGAGGTAGAATGAATGACGGTTTGGATTTGGGGCTGTGGGATGGGAGGAATGCAGGTCTGTGGTCTGGGCATTGGGGTGGGTGGTGGTGAGCCATTCGTTGGTACCAGGATTGGTGGAAAGAAGAGGGAGGCCAGGTGTCAGGTGGCCGGCATTGCCGGGGGAGAGATGAAGGCTCACCAGATACCGGTCCATGAGAGAGCTTTCACTGGTCTGCAGTGAAATGTGGAGTGAGAAAAAATAAGCATGACACCAACGGTGAGCTTCTCATAAAGCAAATTATTCCATTGAATTTGCAGGTGGAGGGGCCTTTTCATCTTTTGCTTCCGTAAATGACTTTTGATGCTACTTGTGTTATGATCAGAGTGTGTTGATGATATTTCTACTTCATGGAACTTCCTGTTGTTTTCTCTGTGATGACAGGTGACCAGCGTTTGTGAATGTTTCCTGCATACTTGATGGTGGGTGCTCAGACCGCCGGGGTGTTGGTTTGCTCTCTGTCCGTAGATGGGTCTGCTGATGATGCTGTTTTCATTTTCTCTGTCCATGTGCTCTTGTCTCCTTCATCTGTTTGGAATAGTGTGTTAAGTCCATGATTATTGGAATTCTGGTGGGTGTCTGTCTCCTTGCATCTCCTCTAGTTTTACTCTATACAGGTGATTGTGGTTAGATGTTTGTAACTGTCATGTCTTCATTGAGGATCGTTGCTTTTAGCATTCCGAGTGTCTTCGCTTGTCACATGGAGTGGCTTTGTTCTGAATTCCACCATGGCCAGCATCATGCTGCAGCCCCTGCTTTGCAGGGTTTCCACTGGCCCCTTGCTGTCACTTTCTGAACCCTTCCTTAGAGGTGTTCTTAAGGTTTGGTCTTGTTTTGTAAGTGAAAGTGACCATCTCTTAATAGGCAGGTTAAGTCCCTTCACATTTCCTGTTATGACTGAAAAGTTTGGTCTGAATTCTGTCGTATTTATGTATTTTATAGTAATTATAGGTAGCATATTTACTGTGCTTATTTCTCAGATTTTTTTTTTTTTGAAACGGAGTCTCACTCTGTCGCCCAGGCTGGAGTGCAGTGGTGCGATCTAGGCTCACTGCAAGCTTTGCCTACCGGGTTCACGCCATTCTCCTGCCTCAGCCTCCCGAGTAGCTGGGACTACAGGCGCCTGCCACCACACCCGGCTAATGTTTGGTATTTTTAGTTCAGACGGGGGTTTCACCGTGTTAGGCAGGATGGTCTCGATCTACTGACCTCATGATCTGCCCACCTCGGCCTCCCAAAGTGTTGGGATTACAGGTGTGAGCCACTGTGCCCGGCTGATTTTTCTTTATTCATCAAATTTCTTGGGATATTAGGAAGATATGTGTTTTTGTTTTAATGGCTACCTTTATACATAAGCCATTGTTTTTGAGACAGGGCCTGGCTCTGTCTCTCAGACTGGAGTGCAGTGGTGCAATCTCCGCTCGGCAAGCTCTACCTCTTGGACTCAAGCAATCCTCCCTCCCGGTAACTGGAACTGCAGGCCCGCTCCACCCTACCTGCTGGTTTCATACGCCCTTTTGAAATGCACCTGGTCCCGTTTCCCCACCCCTCACTGTCTGGTTTGGCAGTCCACGTGGTGCCCTTTACTTCCTACCGCTTTTGCTCTCTTCTCTCTTGCCATTTTAGTGTGCATGATTTCTCTTTTGTTGTTGTTGGCACCTATAAGTTGGTATCTTTTTTTTGCCCAGCCTTAGGTTATGGTTACATCTTCCCATTGCTCATTGCCCACCCTCCAGTGGCACCTCTGGCGTGCTCCTGGCTGGGTGAAGCCCGTCCTCTCATAAGTTCCTCCAGGAGGGCAGCTGTGTATGGCACTCTGGTTCCAGAAATGAGGCCACTCTCACTGTGTTGAGGATGTTCAACTTGGAGTTTTGGTGGCTGTGTCTTCAGTGTCATGCCTGTTTTCTGGAGCTAGTTTGCATTCCATGAGGTGTTTTGATTCTTGTTCATTGCTGCTTTGTGCTTGAAGCACTTTGCGTAGACGGGGCCTGCTTTCATTTATCTTGTGGGTCTGCTGCCTTTTAAGATTTCGTAATCCAGAGTGCCTCCTCCGTCTGCACCGTGCAGGGCACTTTAATGGTTGGCTTTTCCTCTGGCGGCAGAAAGGTTGATAGCCTAGGATAGTTTTGAGTTTTTTTCAGGAACCTGACGTTTCCCCTTTTGCCTCTTTTGCCCTTCACTGCCCTTCTAAGGACGCCTGCCTGCCTTTTTGCCTTCTCCCACTGAGAGCCCATGCCTGTGGAGACTGCCACTCCAGCTGCATGCCTGTGAGACCCCATATTCAGCGCTCCTCTCCAGGGCACCCCTTGCAGCCGTGATTCGGGGTGGCTCTCGGGCCACCTCCTGCCCCCTCCTCCCTTCTTGCCCAGTTGTTCCCCACTGCCCTTTCTCTCCAGGCCCAGTGGGGTGCCTGTGGGATGGGGTGCCTGTGGGAGCTGCCACTCAGCTTGGCTTTCCTCCTCCTGGGTAAGGTGATGGTTGTGCTTCCTCTGCTTTGGGTTATGCAAGAGGGGATTCCTTGAGGCCCTGCGGGCTCTGGTGCTTGTGGGCTTCTAGACGACGGAGGGGTTGTGGGGGTGGTCTGGATTTTGGCAGCTACCATCACACGCAGCTACCCACAGTTCTCAGTTCACGCAGAGATTCCGTCCTTGCTAGTGTTTGCAGTTAAAAGGTCACTTTTGAAGAATGGTGGGACAGTAGGTGGTGGCAGTTGATTTTTCATTTTCTAACTTTGTAGAATAAAAGTTGAGTGATCCTGTATTGGTCCCCCAAATATTTCAGAGCTCCCAGAGTCCAGGAAGTGCGATGGTAAATAGTCACATGGGCCAGATGAGAGGCTGAGGTGTACATGTTCTGTGGGGGGGAGGGGGTGTGGCCTGCCGGTGTGGAATGGTCTGGGTGGCCATGGGAATGTGGAGGGAGCCCTGGAAACAGCCCTGCTTTGTGCCAGTGAGGAGTCGGGGAAGCAACTGGGGAGACGGGGCTGGAGAGCCTGGAGAGAGGGGAAGCTCATCTGGAGGGAGTGGGTGTACGGGCACACTGCGCAGCCTCCTAGTAAAGGGCCTGCAAACCCAGCTGGCCTCGTGCCTGGAGGCCTTGGGCGACTCTGAGGAAGGCAGTTCCAGAGCAGTGAGTCAGGACCAGATGCAGTGGGTTGCAAGTAGAACCAGGAGCAGAAACTGGATGTGGTGTATTGTTTCAGAATCTTCCCAGCGTGAGTAACTACCATATGGCTACGTAGGCGTGGGAGGCACCAGGCAGCCCTGGGGCCGGGTGAGAAGAGGCCCCCCAGCTCGGATTGCCTCACATCCCAGTTTGTGAGCGGTGCGGGGGCATGAGTGAGTGCAGGGCTCCTGACACTGAAGCCCACGGCTGACTCCTCTGTCCTCTCTGAAAAGGGCGCAGAGCTGGGGAGTTTTGGTCCTGTTTGTGCCTCTGTCCCCACCCCCACCCCTCTTCCCAGATTGGGGACCAGCTGTCTGATGGCCAGCAGAGAAATGGAGGAGTGGGCCGGGTGGGCGCCCCAGCTCAGGGGGGTGTTTGGCCTCCTGTCTCACTCCAGATTTGGGTACTTACTTTTTATTGAGACCAAAAAAAGAAAAGCAACAATGGGTGAGGATACACGTACATTTCTCGGGGCTTTTATTTTCTGTGAGGTGGGTGGCGGTGGGTATTGTGAAGGTTTGAAATGGCTACTGTGGGGAGTGGGTCCCTGAGGAGATCAGAGCTCTGCAGAGACTGCCAGGCCGCTGGGCTGACGATGGAGGTTAAGGGTCTGTGGTAACTCGGGTAGGGGTGGGGTTTCCCAGCCTCACGCTGAGCTGGTGATTGGTGGGCATGGGGGTGCTGGGATGGGGCCATCCCTCGTGTCATCATGCCAAGTCCTTCCCTTAAAGGCTGTGGCCTCCTTTTCAGGTTGGATCGTCAAACGCAGGCTACTACCTTGGTCCATCAAATTTTTGGAGGGTATCTCAGATCACGTGGTAAGTGGAGACATTTGCTCTACTGCTTCTTGCCAGGATTAGAACGTGAACCCAGGAAACCCTAAGTCTTGGAACGCAGGCTGGGGCTCTTTCCTCACTGTGCAGACCTGGGTCAGTCTCTGAGGTCTTGAGCCATGGTTTCCTCTGAGACTCTTGGCCCGCCTGGCCACTGGAGCGGTTGTTAGAATATTCCCATGAGGGCCGCGCGTGGTGGCTCTTGCCTGTAATCCTAGCACTTTGGGAGGCTGAGGCAGGAGGATCACCTGAGGTCAGGAGTTTGAGGCCAGCCTGGCCAACCATGGCCAACATGGTGAAACCCCGTCTCTACTAAAAATACAAAAATTAGCTGGGCGCGGTGGCGCATGCCTGCAATCCCAGCTACTCAGGAGGCTGAGTCAGGAGAATTGCTTGAACCCAGGAGGTGGAGGTTGCAGTGAGCCAAGATTCCACCACTGCACTCCAGCCTGGGAGACAGAGCAAGACTCTATCTCAAAAAAAAATTAAAAAAAAAAAATATATATATATATGTGCATGTGTGTGTGTGTATATTCCCATGAGGAAGTCCAAGAGAAGTGCTGTGCACGCACATAGGGAGGAGGCGGTCTTCCCTCCGCTCTCCCTCAGCAGAAGAGTACCGCACGTGGTGGTTGCCAGTCCAGGCAGAGAGGGTCCTGTGAGTGCAAAGGCATTGATATCCATCTTTGTGAACTTCAGTGGGGAAGGAGAGCTTGCTGTCCAGACACCAGGATTCTTCAGGGGCTAGTGGGTATCTCATCTTTGGCCAAAGCCCTGCTGAGAGTCTGCCTCCCTGCCGGGTCTCGGTCTTGGGAGCTGGGAGTGCCTCTGCCAGGCCACACCTGCTCCACTGCCTCTGTTCTGTTGCAGTGAAGTGCTCCATGTGCAAGAGCGTCTCGGACACCTACGACCCCTACTTGGACGTCGCGCTGGAGATCCGGGTACAGACTTATGCTGCCCTTCACATTTGCAGTAGGAGAGTGAGGCCAGAGGGTAAAACAGAACCAGCAGAACAGTGAAGGCATCAGATCAAAATAGATAGGGAGAAAACTCCTTTGCTCCCTGCCGCCTTGCAGTACAGACCATTGTCTTTACCTATTTCTTTCTAGAGTTTTTCCTACGCATATCATTTTATTTAAATAAAAAAAAAAATGGTAAAATTGAGTTTTGTGTCCTGAAGCACGTACAGGAACAACAGTGTCCCCAGGGCTTGAGGAGAGTCTGTTGTGTGCTGTGGGCAGTGTGCAGCCTTTGGAGCTTGGTGGCTCTGTGGGCCTCACCTGGGAGAGCAGCCTTGGCTTTACGCGCACGCCCTGCTCCAGCTACAGTCTGCGGGAGGCTGGCCTGCCTGTGCTGGACCAACCCAAGCTCCAGAGCGGGTCCAGCTACAAGACCATCCTGATAAAAGTGACTGATTCGTGGCAGACCTGCAGCTGTCATTTCTTTTCTTTTCTTTTTTTCTTTTTTATGGGGGCTCGAGGGACAGGGTCTTATTCTGTGGCCCAGGCAGGAGTGCAGTGGTGCAATCACAGCTCCCTGTAGTCTTGACCTCTAGGCTTAAGTGATCCTCCCACACCGCTGGTACTACAGGCATGCATCACCACGCCTGCTTAATTTTTAAAATTTATTTGTAGAGATGGGGGTCTTGCTGTGTTGTCCAGGCTGGTCTCAAACTCCTGGCCTCAAGTGATCCTCCTGCCCTGGCCTCCCAGGGTGCTGGGATTATAGGCGTGAGCTGCTGTTCCTGGCTGCTGTCATTTCTTGTCACTGGAGAAGGAGTCCCAGTGTGGCAGCTCGCGGGAAAACTTTTATGCGAGTCAAGTTTTGTGATTTGCTGCCTCAGCCTAAAAAAGACCTTAAATTTGGCATTTCTTGAATCAGCTTTTTTCTTCTACTGTGTATTTTACTCCCTGTTTTTGTCCTCCTCAGCAAGCTGCAAATATTGTGCGTGCTCTGGAACTTTTTGTGAAAGCAGATGTCCTGAGTGGAGAGAATGCCTACATGTGTGCTAAGTAAGTTTCACGTTGCTCGTGGCAGAAGACTGACACGGGATGAGAAATAAGTCACCTTACCTGACAGTGTTGTGCCCACCCTCTCTCTTCCCTTGCGGTGACGCTGCTCGTATTTCTTGAGGAACCTATGTATGTCCTAAAAACACAAACTTCTAAATAATACAAATGAAGCGATAGCTGTGATTTTTATAGCTGCAGTTTACACTGTACCTGTTCTAAAGATGCTGCATGTATTGTCAGTAGGGGCTGTGGTTTCCCGTTGCCAGGGACGGTGAAACTGAGGCACAGAGAAGTGAAGTGACCAGGCCTGAGGCCACACCGAGAGGACGCGGCAGAGCACGAGCTCACATGAGTTCACACTGGCTCACATTGGGCGGCCACCCAAGGGGCTGTGCCCAGCCAGCTGCTCTCGCTTCTTGAGGAGTGTTTTCTGTGGCTTTCATTTTTTACTTAACCGGTTTTGGATGTTTTTCCATTTCTGCAGATAGAACTCTTACTTTGTCATTTGTTGTGTTTTCAGTAGTGATAGGGTTTCACCATGTTGGCCAGGCTGGTCTCGAACTCCTGAACTCAGGTGATCCGCCTGCCTCGGCCTCCCAAAGTGCTGGGATCATGCCACTACAGCCGGCTGAATGTCTTTGTATCGAGGTCGTTGTAAAGCTGTAGGCACTAAAGGATATGTTCTTTATTCTGCTTTACTCCTCTTTATGTCTGTCTCCTGCAGCTCTCCAAGCTGCACGCCTCTGCCTCTGTTTTCTCTCCCTGCGTTTGCGCATCTTCTGGCTTTGCTTACGTTGACTTCCTGCCTGCCCATTTTATCACTCAGCCACATCTGCTTTAATTTGCTCTTTCCTGTGTTGCCCCAAAGCAACTTTTTCCTGCATCTTATTTAATCTTCTGGTGGGTACAGTACTTTTATTTTTTTGCTTTAGGATCTTCCCACTTTCTATAGTCTTGTTTCCCTGTGGTAGCTTTCCTTTACTTGAGGCATGCTTAATGTGATTTTTAGGGGAGCAAAAGGTTTAAATCTAATTGATGAACATTCCATTATTACAGAGCAGTTGTTGCGGTTGTTAACTTAGCGTTAAGACATTTTTCAGAGCATGAATCAATCAGTTAATTAATCTTTCTCATCACCTTCTTCGTAGATGCAAGAAGAAGGTTCCAGCCAGCAAGCGCTTCACCATCCACAGAACATCCAATGTCTTAACCCTTTCCCTCAAGCGCTTTGCCAACTTCAGCGGGGGGAAGATCACCAAGGTGAGCGCTCGTGACACCATCTCAGGCAGCTCTGTGGGCCACAGTCCGCATCAGAATGACACGATGAAAGTGATAGCCACAAGTTTGACAGCTGCCATTTACATAGTACCTGTCCCTGTTCTAAAGGTTCTACACATATTGTGAAGTAGGGGCTGTAGTTTCACCATTGCCCAGGACGGGAAAATAGGCACAGAGAGGTGAAGAGACCTGCGATGCTTTTTAAAAATAGACACTTCTGGCTGGGCGTGGTGGCTCACTCCTGTAATCCCAGCACTTTGGGAGGCTGAGGCGGGCGGATCATGAGGTCAGGAATTCGAGACTATCCTGGCTAACGTGGTGAAACCTCGTCTCTACTAGAAATACAAAGAATTAGTCGGGTGAGGTGGCAGGCACCTGTAGTCCCAGATACTCAGGAGGCTGAGGTAGGAGAATGGCGTGAACCCGGAAGGCGGAGGTTGTAGTGAACTGAGACTGCGCCACTGCACTCCAGCCTGGGCGACAGAGCAAGACTCTGTCTCAAAAAAAAACAAAAATAGACATTTCTGGGTCTATCCCAGTGCTAGTGAATTTGAATCTCTGGAGGACAGGGCCCAGGAATCTGCATTTTTGCAAAATCCCTGAATGCTTGTTATACACAGTCAAGTTCCAGGGCCACTGTCTTACTGGATTTACCCCAGCTTCTGGTTGTGCTTGGGCTGGTCCTGGCAGGGACGCTGAGGGTTCTCCAGATGAGTGTGATGAGCACTGGGTGGTGGGACTCACATCATCCATGTCCTGTTGATGTCTAGAACAGGTGCCATTGCATGCTCTGGCTTTTTATGGAATATGGAGTTAAAAAAACTACTTTTGACACGATGGCATTTTATTTTTTTAATTTAATTTTAAAACAGGGTCTCAGTCTGTCACCTGGGCTGGAGTGCAGTGGCATAATCACAGCTCACTGCAGTCTTGACCTCCCAGGCTCAAGCAATCCGCCTGCCTTAGCCTTCTGAGTACCTGGAACTGTGGGCACATGTCACCATGCCTGGTTAATTTTTTTTAAAGTTTTTTGTAGAGACGGGATCTTGCTGTGTTGCCTAAGCTGGTCTCAAACTCCTGGGCTCAAGTGACCTGCCTGCCTTGACCTCTCACAGTGCTGGGATTACAGGTGTGAGCCACCATACCTGGCCTATAGTGGCATTTTAATAAAAGACGTGTTTCTTCTTTTCTTTTCCGTTTTTTTTTTTTTTTTTTTTTTTTTGAGACAGAGTCTTGCTCTGTTGCCCAGGCTGGATTGCAGTGGCGCAATCTCTGCCTTCTGGGTTCAAGTGATTGTCCTGCCTCAGCCTCCAGAGTAGCTGGGATTAAGGCGCCCGCCACCACGCTTGGCCAATTTTTGTATTTTTAGTAGAGACGGGGTTTCGCCATGTTGGCCAGGCTGGTCTCGAACTCGTGAGCTCAGGTCATCCACCTGCCTCAGCCTCCTAAAGTGCTGGGATAGCAGGCCTGAGCCACTGCTCCCAGCTGATGGCTATAGTTCATAACAATCTCAAGTTCTGTTCTGAGAGCCTGGTTATGCGGTTTGGAACGACCCCCTTGGCTGAGCCTCCGTTTCTTCATTGGTAGTGGTAGGGGGCTTGCTTAGGTCAGCATTTCCCAAATGTGTTCACAGATTCTTTATGTTGTAGACTCGTGTCGTGTAACCATAAGGGCACGTTTTAAGAAATATGTCACCAGGCAATTCTGTCCCTGTGTGAACATCATAGAGTGCACATACACAGAGGTAGATGACAGAGCCGGCTGTATGGTATAGCCCCTTGCTCCTAGGCCACAAACCTACACAGCCTGTTCCTGTCCTGAATACTGCAGGCAATTGCAACACAATGGGAAGTATATGTGTATCTCAACACAGAGAAGGTACGGTGAAAATGCCGAACTATAATCTTACGGGATCATTGTTGTATATATGGTCTGTCATTGACCGAAACATGGTTATGTGGCACATGACTGATAGTATGTGACGTTTAAGAACAGGCAAAATTAATGATGACAGAAGTCAGAACAGTGGATATTTGAGATGGGGGCAATGACTGGGATGTGGGAATTTTCTAGTTGATGTTCTGCATATCCATCAGTATATACTTGTCAAAACTCTTTGATCTGTATACTGAAGATCTGTGCATTTCTACAAATCCCACAACTCAGTTTAAAAAAATGATTTAGGCTGGGCACAATGGCTCACACCTCTAATCTCAGCACTTGGGGAGGCTGAGGTGGGAGGATTGCTTGAGACTGGGAGTTTAAGACCAGCCTGGGCAACATAGCGAGACCCTGTCTCTACAAAAAAATTTTGGGTTTTTTTTTTTTGAGACGAAGTCTCACTCTGTCACCCAGGCTCCCAAGTTCAAGTGGTTCTCCTGCCTCAGCCTCCCAAGTAGCTGGGACCACAAGTGCACCACCACGCCTGGCTAAATTTTGTCTTTTTAGTAGAGACGGGGTTCCACCATGTTGGCCAGGCTGGTCTTGAACTCCTGACCTCAAGTGATCCACCCACCTCGGCCTTCCACAGTGTTGGGATTATAGGTGTGAGCCATCACGCCGGGCCTAAACAGTTTTTTTTAATTAGCCAGTCATGGTGGCATGTGCCTATAGTCCCAGCTATTTCGGAGGTAGAGATAGGAGGATTGCTTGAGTCCAGGAGTTCGAAGTTACAGTGAGCTATGATTGTGCCACTGCACTCTAGCCTGGGCGACACAGCGAGACTGTGTTTCCAAAAAAAAACAAATGTATGTCTATATGTTTTAGAGTTCCTAAACACATCTGTATAGACCCACAATGATGGCCATCCTGTTGTGTGGGCTCCGTGCTGTCCTGGTGCACGCAGCCTGCAGCTGCCATGCTGGGCACTATTACTGCCAAGAATATCTGTGTGTGCATGTATATGTATATGTGTACATGTATGGATATATGTGTGTGTGTGCACATGTATGTATATATGCATGCATGTGTGTATATGTGTATGCACATGTGTGTGTGCGTGTTTGTGTACGTGTGTGTATGCATGTATGTATGTGTGTGTGTGCATGTATGTATATTGTGTGTGTATGTATAAGGTCTGTATATATGTGTGCATATATGTATATATGTGTGCGTATCTTTTTCTATGAAAAATTGTCAATTTTGGGAACACATTTTGACATGACCTTTCTTCTGATCCACTTCATTAAAAGTCTAACTTGCTGTAGCAGTTGGCTGTATTAATTCAGCACTTTTATTTCTGAAGAGCTAAAATCCAGCATTCTCTGCCTTTTCTCCCACCAACAATGTTCCTGTAGAGTGGAGGGAAAGAAAAGGAGTGACTCTTCTCATTTGGTCGTTGGGAAGCAGGTGGTGTGAGAACTAATGTAGATGCTTGACAAAGACAAGAACAGATTCTACATCGCTTGATGGGACAATAAAGTTTCCCATAGGCTGACTGGAGAAGATTCACTTCTCAGCATCTTGGTGTTTTGTTGTTGTTGTTGTTGTTTGTTTGTTTTGAGACGGAGTCTCGCTCTGTCGCCAGGCTGGAGTGCAATGGTGCGATCTCAGCTCACTGTAACCTCCACCTCCCAGTTTCAAACAACTCTGCTGCCTCAGCCTCCCGAGTAGCTGGGACTACAAGGCATGTGCCAACACACCTAGCTAGTTTTTGTATTTTTAGTAGAGACAAGGTTTCGCCATGTTGGCCAGGATGGTCTCAATCTCTTGACCTTGTGATCCACTCGCCTTGGCCTCCGAAAGTGCTGGGATTACAGGCGTGAGCCACTGTGCCTGGCCAGCATCTTGGTTTTTAATCATTGCCTGGGGGAGCTCCTGCACAGTGTTGCTGCACACCCAGTCGCCCCAAATTGTTTTTTTTCTTTTTTGTGGCGGGGCAGTTTTGAGACAGAGTCTCACTCTGTTGCACAGGCTGAGTGCAGTGGCTCGATCTCGGCTCACTGCAGCCTCTGCCTTCCAGGTTGAAGTGATTCTCATTCCTTAGCCTCCTGAGTAGCTGGGATTACAGGCAGTGCACCACCATGCCCAACTAATTTTTTGTATTTTTATTAGAAGTGGGGTTTTGCTATATTGGTCAGGCAGGTCTTGAACTCCTCAAGTGATCCCCCTGCCTCGGCCTCCCAAAGTGCTGGGATTACAGGCATGAGCCACTGCATCCAGCCCCCAAATTGTTAAAGACCAGCCAAGTTGGGCATTTTGTGTGGTTGTGGATGGAAAGGGCAATTGATCTTTACTTTCAAAGTGAATCTTATTTGCCTTTTCCTTGATTTTTCAAACAGGATGTAGGCTATCCGGAATTCCTCAACATACGTCCGTATATGTCCCAGAATAATGGTGATCCTGTCATGTATGGACTCTATGCTGTCCTGGTGCACTCGGGCTACAGCTGCCATGCCGGGCACTATTACTGCTATGTGAAGGTGAGAGGCTTGTGTCAGTGCAGCTGCCTCCTGGGGCAGGTTTCAGCACCCATGCACATCCAGATGTGGCCTCTGTAGAACACTTTCTTTGTGAAAAGTAGTGATGTTTTGTAGTTGTATTCAAGTCCTCATTGTTGCCTCTGTGCATGGAGTGAAAAGATGCCTTTACGAAAGTGTTGCACCAGAACCTACTGTTCTCAGACTTGCAGTGAGACACGGAAGAGGCAGCCACTTCTGGTGCCGTCCTTAGAACCCTGGCAAAATCTTGGTGAAAGCCACATGTAGGAGGGAGATGGCCATGGTGATGAGACCGCCTGAATGTCCTTTAGAAGGGACAGTTCCTATCTGTTGGGGCACTAGGAAGGAACTGGGACTCAAAGCACGCTTTGGGGTCACATTCTGAGTTATGAAAATGTTACACATTTTAATAGGAAATTGTTATGGTTGATTATTAATAGCATTTGGAAGTGTAGCAAGTAACAGATTTTTCATTCTCTTTTTAAAAAGTGAGGATAATGGGATGCTTGTTGATTGTTTTGTTTTCTGCAAAATCCTTGGCTGCTTCAGGCAAGCAATGGACAGTGGTACCAGATGAATGATTCCTTGGTCCATTCCAGCAACGTCAAGGTGGTTCTGAACCAGCAGGCCTACGTGCTGTTCTATCTGCGGTAATAAACTCACGCCCTCCCCAGATGAGCTCACTCCCTCTGCTCTTTTCTTATACCTATGGGCCTCCCTAACCTTTTTTTGTTCGACGGTAATTGGGAATTCCACTGTGTGGAATTGTATCATGGGGAAGGACCCTTTTTAGTAAAAGCTAGAGCCTCGGGGAAGGTCAGGACAGGATTCCATCTGCCCTCCCATGGATGCTGTTTTGAATGTAAATGGGAAAGTCACCATTTATAGTATTGCCCCAAATTAGAGGTACTGCTCCCTGGATGGTAGCCAGCCGATGCCCCTTCCCCTGTGGGGAAGCTGCCCCTGTAGGGCCAGGCTGGGAAGAACGTGTTTGTGGGGGTGCTGCCGCAGAGCTCCTCTGGAGGGGCCTTCTCCCGGAGCTGGCTGTCACTGACCTGGAGGCCGGAGACCATGGCAACTGAGGCATTTTCACTGCTTTGTACATCTCCGCTGAGTGCGACTGAGGTGTTCGAGGGGTCTCTCTTGCTCTCTGGTGCATTTAACTCTGATCTTGGAGGAATTCTAATCTAATTTGCCCTTACTCTGCTTATATTCAGCAGGTACCTGGGGCTGATCTCTCAGCCTCACGGTGGTTGAAAGGCGAAGGGAGATTCCCGAGAAGCAGTTAGGAGTGGCAGAGTGTCCCCAGGCCGTGTTTCTGCCTTGCCCCGCCTTTAAAAATATTGTAATTGTGACCTTGACCTTAACTTACTCTGATTCTCTCCGTTTCTGTAATGCCTTCTCAGCTTTAATAAGAGAATTCCCGACTTGTTTTCTTCCTTTTACAGAATTCCAGGCTCTAAGAAAAGTCCCGAGGGCCTCATCTCCAGGACAGGCTCCTCCTCTCTTCCCAGCCGCCCAAGTGTGGTTCCAGATCACTCCAAGAAAAACATCGGCAATGGGATTGTTTCCTCCCCGCTGACTGGAAAGGTATTTGTGAGAATGATGGAGGCCAAAGCAACTGGTCTTGGTGCTCCCCACAGACCTCCTCACACTTGGGAAGTTGGCCGCAGTGGAAGGAGTTTGCAGGCAGTTTTGCACTATTCTAGTTGATGGGTTTTTATTATTATTATTATTATTATTATTAATTTTTATTTTTTTGAGATGGAGTCTTGCTCTGTCGCCCAGACTGGAGTGCAGTGGTGCAATCTCAGCTCACTGCAAGCTCTGCCTCCTGGGTTCACACGCCATTCTCCTGCCTCAGCCTCCCGAGTAGCTGGGAATACTGGCGCCCGCCACCACGCCCTGCTAATTTTTTTTGTAATTCCAAAGTGCTGGAATTACAGGCGTGAGCCACCGCGCCCAGCTGATGTTATTTCTTAAACTGGTCATCAGCTGACATCGGGTATAGAGAAAGAGGAGACATGAATGAGAAAATCCTGACCTAGCAAATTAGAACTGTCATTCACAGATCTGTTCTACTTATGAGACCAGCACCACTTACAGGTGCCATGACAGGTGTGCCAGGCAAACTTTCTGTGTGTGCTCTTTTTATTTCCTTTATAATGCCAAGTAAACTCTTTTTTTGGAGACAGTGTCTCATACTGTTACCCAGACTGGAGTACAGTGGCACACTTATGATTCAGGGCAGCCTTGAGCTCCTGGATTCAAGCCATCCTCCTGCCCCAGCCTCCCTAGTATTCAGGACTACCAGTGCACTACCACACCCAGCTAATTTTTAAGTTTTGTGTAGAGACAGGGTCTTACTATGTTGCTTTGGCTGGTCTTAAGCTCCTGAGCCCAAGCAATTCTCCTGCCTTGGCCTCCCAAAGTGCCAGGATTATAGGCACCAAGCAAACTCAACCATAAGCATGTGAGAAAAAATATCCTTTTTTTTTTTTTTTTTTCTTCGAGATGGAGTCTCATTCTGTCACCCAGGCTGGAGTGCAGTGACGCAATCTTGGCTTGCTGCACCCTCCACCTCCCAGGTTTAAGGGATTCTCCGGCCTCAGCCTCCCGAGTAGCTGGGATTACAGGCGCATGCCACCACACCTGGCTAAGTTTTTGTATTTTTAGTACAGTCAGGGTTTCACCGTGTTAGCCAGGATGGTTTCGATCTCCAGACCTCGTGATCCACCCGCCTCTGCCTCCCAAAGTGCTGGGATTACAGGCATGAGCCACCGTGCCCAGCCTATCCTCACATTTTAACAGGGAAAATGTGAATCACTTGTACCAATGTTGATTTCTTGATTTGGGTAATTCTACTGTGGTTATGTAAGAGAATGTCTTTGTTCTTTGGAAATACACATGGACATTTTGGGGTAAAAGAACATCATGTCTGCAATTTACTCAAATGGATCAGAAATAGAAATATGTGTATGTGCATACATATATAGTCATACATATGTACACACACATATATACATACAGAGAGAGGATGATAAAGGTTACGTGGTTGCAGGTTAACCATTAGGAACTACCCTCTAAGTTACCTTTGTGTGTGTTTGACATTTTCTGCTAGAAGTGTTAAGAATTCAGTTTCACGGCCGGGCGCGGTGGCTCAAGCCTGTAATCCCAGCACTTTGGGAGGCCGAGACGGGCGGATCACGAGGTCAGGAGATCGAGACCATCCTGGCTAACACAGTGAAACCCCGTCTCTACTAAAAATACAAAAACTTAGCCGGGCGAGGTGGCGGGCGCCTGTAGTCCCAGCTAGTCGGGAGGCTGAGGCAGGAGAATGGCGTAAACCCGGGAGGCGGAGCTTGCAGTGAGCTGAGATCCGGCCACTGCACTCCAGCCTGGGCGACAGAGCGAGACTCCGTCTCAAAAAAAAAAAAAAGCAGTTTCACTAGTGAATTAATGAGCATTTTCCTCATTAGAACACAGTGATCATTTGAAGTGGGGTGGACCCCCTCTCGATGATTGTTTCTTCTTTTTTTTTTTGAGACAGAGTCTCGCTCTGTCGCTGCTGAGGCTGGAGTGCAGTCGCGCCATCTCAGCTCACTACAGCCTCTGCCATTCTGCAGCCTCCGCCTCCTGGGTTCAAGGGATTCTTCTGCCTCAGCCTCCTGAGTAGCTGTGATTACGGGTGCCTGCCAGCACACCCTGCTAATTTTTGTAGTTTTAGTAGAGACGGAGTTTCACCATGTTGGCCAGGATGGTCTGGAACTCCTGACCTCAAGTGATTCGCCCAGCTTGGCCTCCCAGAGTCCTGGGATATAGGCATGAGCCACTGTGCCCGGCCTGGATGACTATTTTTGATGGATAATTTTCCTCTCCCTTTAGAATGAAGAGTTGAACCCCACACACAGGCAGTCAGGGCCTTACACAGTCTGCAGGGGTTTTGGTCATTTACATACGTCTGTATTTCCCTTCACATTAAAGAAAATAGAAGCTGAAATTAGAAGCATGAGAATTGAAGTAGCAGTGAAATACATGATATAATTGCAAAGTTGGTAGTCACTGTAGCCCAGACTAGGAAGTTAGGAAGCAGCCTGGGCCAGGTACTGTGACTCATGTCTTTAATTCCAACACTGTGGGAAGCCGATGTGGGAAGACACTTGATCCTGGGAGTTCGAGACCAACCTGGGCAAAACCCTGTCTCTACTAAAAATGCAAAAGCTAGCGAGGTATAGTGGCATGTGCCTGTAGTCCCAGCTACTCAGGAGGCTGAGGTGGGAGGATCACTTGAGCCAGGGAGATTAAGGCTGCAGTGAGTCGTGATCACACCACTCCACACCAGCCTGGGCAACAGAGCAAGACCCTGTCTCAAAACAAATTTAAAAAGCAGCCTGGGCAACATAGATCCCCATCGCCATAGAGAATATTCAGTAAGCTGATGTGGGAGGATCACTTGAGCCCGGGAGGTTGAGGCTATATGCAGTGAGCCATGATCACGCCAGTGAACTCCAGGCAAGGTGACAGAGTGAGACCTTGTCTTAAAAAATAAAGGAAAGGGGGGCTGGGCACTTTGGGAGGCTGAGGTGGGTGGACTATTTGAGGTCAGGAGTTCAAGACCAGCTTGGCCAACATGTTGAGACCCTGTCTCTACTAAAAATACAAAAGTTAGCTGGGCTTGGTGGTATGCGCCTGTAATCCCAGCTATTCAAGAGGCCGAGGTAGCAGAATCGCTTGAACCTGGGAGGTAGATGTTGCAGTGAGCTGAGATTGTGCCATTGCACTCCAGCCTGGGCGACAGAGTGGGACTCCATCTCAAAAAAAAAAAAAAGCAGCAGCCTGGGCAACATAGACCCCATCTCCAAAACCCCATCTCCAAAAAAAAGTGCAAACATTAGCCAGGCGCCGTATGTACGTCTGTTGTCCCAGCTGTTGGCAGGTTGAGGCAGGAGGATCGCTTAAGCACAGGAGGTCGAGGCTGCATTAAGCCATCAGTGTGCCACTGCGCTCCAGCCTGGACAACAGAATGAGACCCTGTCTCAAAAAAAACCCCCAAAAATAAAGGAAGCCTCACTTGCCACAGGAACTCCACAGGCAGAGTGATGCCCGAGGGTGGAGGTTGGCTCAAGGAGAGTCCCTGTGTCAGGCACACCTGCGGGGGCGCTTCACTGACCATGAACATTTTCATTACCAACGTGATTTTCCAAATACACTGCAAGCAGACAAGAGCCATTTTACTCTGAATGACATGGTGCAAGTTCTAGTGTGTATGGAAATGTTCAACCAGTGAAAAGGCTTTGGGTGCAGTGGAAAGATGAATTCCTTTTAGAAAACAGTATTAACAAAGAATAGAATGTAGGGAGCAAAACAAAACTCAGAAGAAAATAGAGGTAAATTCTTAACCTCTGGTAGAGGGAAGGAGACTTTGTATGCTTAAAATTGAGGGATAAAATATAGAAAAATTATGAATCTAATTTGTACATTTTTGTACATTTTTGTACATTTTGACTAAGATGTACATTTTTGTACAGAACTTATTACAAATACAAATGAAACAAATATTGTCAACAAATGGTTAACATTTGTAAACATAAGCTCTCATTCAAGTGGAGATCACTCTAGTGCACATGCAGAGAATATGAATGTTAAAGTGGTAATAGCCCAAACAAGTGTCAAATTAGCAAATGTTTTGAAAAATAGATGTTGCTGGAGTATAGTAAAAGCAGTTTGGCAGTTTGCATCAGATTTCACGAAAATATTTATAGCCTTGTAATTCCATTTCCAGAAAATTAGCATGGTGTACTAAGTACAGGAAAAGGTCAACAAATATTTTTTAAGTATAGACTATATACCAGACCCTTGAGTTGCCGGTGAGGGCTGCAGTGGGAACAAGAGAGATAAGGGTACAGCCTCATAGTTAAGCAGGGGAAGGCCGACATTCAGCGTCTACATACAGAATAATAAGTTATTTCTATGCAGTTGTAATAAGTGCTCTGAAGGGTAAAGGATACACACACATATACTGTACTGTATTGTTAATTTCAACAATTGGAGACAATATAGCTTATATAAATTAACCATATAGTTAATATGTATCAGTAGTATATAGCATATATATAGTAAAATGTCAAAGACGGCCGACAGGCAGGTTGCAGTTGCTCAGGCCTATAATCCCAGCACTTCGAGAGGCCAGGGTGGGAGGATTGCTTGAGCTCAGGAGTTCAAGGACAGCCGGGGCAACATAGCAAGACCCCCCCGCATCTCTACAAAATAATAAAAAGTATTCAGGTATGGTGGCCTACTCCTATAGTCCTAGCTGCTTGTGCCTCTGAAGTGGGAAGATCTCTTGAGCCCAGAAGGTTGAGTCTGCAGTGAGCTATGATGACATCATTGCACCACTGCACTCCAGCCTGGGCAACAGAGCAAGACCCTGTCTTAAAGACATTTATTGAGAGTTATCGCCCATAAAGATTCTTGAGGTAATAGCATTAAGATAAAACTGGGACACAACTCTTCAGGGCAGAACCATTCGAAAGAAAAGACTTAAAGAAGAAAGCACTAGAATGTTAATGCATGATATGTTTAGGTGACGGGACTTTGCTAAATTTTTTTCCTTTATACTTTTTTCTCTTTCTCAAATCTTGATGAAAATGTACTGGTTTTGCCGGGCGCGGTGGCTCAAGCCTGTAATCCCAGCACTTTGGGAGGCCGAGGCGGGTGGATCACGAGGTCAGGAGATCGAGACCATCCTGGCTAACATGGTGAAACCCCGTCTCTACTAAAAATACAAAAAACTAGCCGGGCGTGGTGGCGGGCGCCTGTAGTCCCAGCTACTCGGAGGCTGAGGCGGGAGAATGGCGTGAACCCGGGAGGTGGAGCTTGCAGTGAGCCGAGATCGCGCCACCGCACTCCAGCCTGGGCGACAGAGCGAGACTCCGTCTCAAAAAAAAAAAAAAAAAAAAGAAAATGTACTGGTTTTGTAGTAAAGATGGCCGTAAAGATATGTATTCAGGCCAGGTGCTGTGGCTCACACCTGTAATCCCAGTACTTCTGGAGGCTGAGGAAGGTGGATTGTTTGAAGTCAGGAGTTTGAGACCATCCTGGCCAACATGGTGAAACCCTGTCTCTGCCAAAAATACAAAAATTAGCGGTGTGTGGTGGTGCACGCCTGTGGTCCCAGTTCCTTGGGATGTCACAAAACACCAGAATTGTTCAAAGAAGCCACAATGTCTTTACCAAGAGTCCACATAAATAATTTGTCTTGAGCATGCTAATCAGAGGCCATGCCCACTACTAAGATGCGTTGTGGCCTTATGAAGGCGTGGCCCGACTGGGACTTATCGCTTACTCAGTTGTGTTTTCTGCTTTGCTCTCCTTAGCGACAGGATTCTGGGACAATGAAGAAGCTGCACATCACTGAAGAGGTTGGCGTGCCCATTTCCAGGAATGGCTCCACCCTGGGCCTGAAATCCCAGAACGGCTATGTTCCTCCAAAGCTGCCCTCAGGATCCCCTTCCCCCAAACTCCCCCAGACACCCACACACATCCCGACTATCCTAGATGACCCTGGAAAGAAGGTGAAGAAGCCAGCTCCTCCACAGCACTTTTCCCCCAGAACTGCTCAGGGGCTGCCTGGGACCAGCAGCTCGAGTAGCAGCAGATCTGGGAGCCAAAGGCAGGGCTCCTGGGACAGCAGGGATGTTGTCCTCTCTACCTCACCTAAGCTCCTGGCTACAGCCACTGCCAACGGGCATGGGTTGAAGAGGAATGACGAGAGCACTGGCCTCGACAGGAGAGGCTCCAGCAGCTCCAGCCCAGAGCACTCGGCCAGCAGCGACTCCACCAAGGCCCCCCAGACCGCCAGGAGTGGAGCGGCCCATCTCTGCGATTCTCAGGAAACAAACTGTTCCACCGCTGGCCACTCCAAAACGCCGCCAAGTGGAGCAGATTCTAAGACGGTGAAGCTGAAGTCCCCTGTCCTGAGCAATGCCACCGCTGAGCCTGCAAGCACCATGTCTCCTCCACCAGCCAAAAAACTGGCCCTTTCTGCCAAGAAGGTGGGTGTGTGGGGGTCTCGCCACTGCTGTGTATCAGGAGAGCTCCAAGAGTTGCTTGGTTGGGGTTTGGAGGGAGTGAGAACATTGTCCAGGGACTTTGGCCTACCTCATGTCAGAGGAACAAAGTGTCTTTTAGTCATTCCCAACTATTTGCAATTAAAGAATGGCTATCCTGGGGTGAAGGCAGTGTGGGGTGTTGAGAGAGCCCTGATGATCTGGTGATACTCATGTGACTCATGGAGGTTTGGGCAAGGTAGCAGTTCCCTGTTTTCACAGTAGGCGGAAGATCCTGACTGAACCCGAGGGAGGGTGAGCCCCACCAGCGCACTTCCCTAGCAGGGGTGGGACGGGCAGGAAGCGCAGAGCCGAGTGGGGTGCCCAGCACGTCTGCAGCAGGAAGCTTAGAAGGCAGCCACGGCACGAGGATGTGATTGTTGTGCTGAGATTTTTGTTTAAAATTTCTTCCTTTTTTTTGTTTCTAACCAAAAATACTTTTCTGGTTCTTCTTCTACCATTCCCCTGCCCCTCACCTCCCCTTTTTGTCTTCTTCTGTCCCCTCATCTTTCTTTCTGGGCTCTTTTGTTTCTATTTTCATTTTTTGTTACTTTTGTTTTCCCTCTTCACTCACGGAAACCTTTTTTAGACCACCAAGTTTTTATTTATGTCGATAACTGCAGGCCAGCACCCTGTGGAGGGCGACCGGCAATGACCTCCGTCCACCTCCCCCCTCACCATCCTCCGACCTCACCCACCCCATGAAAACCTCTCACCCCGTCGTTGCCTCCACTTGGCCCGTCCGTAGAGCCAGGTAAGCTTCGGGCTGGGACCTTCGGGGTGCCGACTGGTTCTCCCTGTGGTTGCGTGTGCTTGGCTGGTGAGGAGTTGGACGGATCACCAGCCTCACAGGACTGACAAAGCATTGGGCAGCCAGGAGGTACGGGGGGACGTCACCGACCAAGGTCCCCCTCTTCTGTGTTCCCCTGTGGTGAAGGAGCTTTGGGTAGTGAAGGCAGTTCAGCCTCTGCAGTCCCGATGTCTTAGTTCTGTCTTTGTTGGTGGTCTGTCTGCGACATCCATGTGATGACATGGTGTGCTGGAGACTGACCTGTCCTGTATCCCTACCAGCCCCATGACAGTACTTCCCAGTCGAAGAGAAAGGTGAGGTAAGGCCTTGGCGAGAGGCCTTGAGTGAGCTCGGAGTCCTGTGCATTTTTTCTGGGGTGTCTTGCTTGCTAGCATCATGTGGGTTAAGAACTGTCTCAGGGCTCTCGGGTTCCTCTGCACACACCTGCTGGAGATGCAGTCCCTTTCCTCTGCATATAGGCCTTGGTCCGCAGGGGCTGCCTGCGTCTGTTGGGTGCCTCGAGTGGCAGGAAGTTGAGAGTCACTGGTCAATGGCTGTCTGGAAGCCGGTGGGAGTGGGGAAGAAAGCAGTGAAAGATGGGGTGAGCCATGAGGCGGCCTGTGGGGACTGTACTGGGGACCTTGGCGCTGGGTTCTAGTTCTAGAATCTCCAGTGCTGCATGAGGGTGAGGTATGACTGTATGTCACCCACAGCCTCTGCCTTGCTCTCCTCTCACATACACACGCACAAAGACACTTCTACCCTATACCTAGCATAAGATTTGTGTGCGTGGGAGGGCCTTGAGTGTTTGGGTGTTTTTCGTTCCTTGCCTTATAAGCTTTTTTTGAAAAGATTCCAGAAGACAGGGTAATCAAACGTCGTGCGGCTGTCATGGCCCTTATAGTTTGTTTAGATGATGATGGGGGTCCCGTTTTCCTCAGGAACCCTGGGAGGTGGGCTTTGTGGTCGCAGCTCATTGACAAAGGAGAACATGGTGGTTCAGAGTGGGAAGTTAATTTTCCTAGGGACACATAGCTGGCAAGAGGGAGCTCAGAGAGCCTCACTGGGTTTGGCGCTAGATCCTGTCCCGGACATGCCTTGCTCATGATTCTGCTCTACACATCTGTGTCCCGCTTTCAGTGTCCTAATGATGCTAATGTGGAGGTGTCATTAGGGCCAACTCAACACTTGCCTGCCTTATGAGGCTCATTTCCTGCTTGGGAACACCCTGAGACTTTCAGAGGTTGGAGAATAAATCTTCACGGGATCTTTTTTTCTTCCTTACCATTTATTGTTTAGTGAAGGCTTCCTCCCTTAACACATTTGTATTAAAGATTTAAAATATTAGTGCTCGCAAAAATATCTGAACTGCTTGGTGACAAGAAACTAAGGCATGGAACTATTCTTATTAACTTTGCCTTATTAAAAGAAAAAAAATGACTTTTAAAATCATGTGTTGGCTTGCCTTTTTTTTTTTTTTTTTTTTTTTTTTTAAATCTTAGGGATCAATTATTTTAAGTTCCAGGGTACATGTGCAGGATGTAAAGGTTTGTTGCAGAGGTGCCATGGTGGTTTGCTGCACCTATTAACCTACCACGTAGGTAACTTTGCTTTTTTTTTTTTTTTTTTTTTGAGACGAAATCTTGCTCTGTCGCCCAGGCTGGAGTGCAATTGCGCGATCTCGGCTCACTGCAACCTCTGCCTCCCAGGTTCAGGCGATTCTCCTGCCTCAGCCTCCCAAGTAGCTGAGATTACAGGCGTGTGCCACCATGCCTGGCTAATTTTTGTATTTTTAGTAGAGATGGGATTTTACCTTGTTGGCCAGGCTGGTCTCAAACTCCTGACCTCAGGTGATCCGGCCACCTCGGCTTCCCAAAGTGCTGGAATTACAGGCATGAGCCACTGCGCCCGGCCAACTTTGCATTTAAATAGATGTCGAATTAATTGTTAGCTTTCTTTCAAACTTACGTGTAATTTAATGTGTATCTGAAAACTGCAGGGCAAAAGCCTTTTCAGATTTTTAGGTGAAAGGGAGGGGAGTGAGGGTGAACAGAAGGAACAGCTCTGCTGGGTCTTTCAGAACATCCTCTCCCTGTTTCCTGGCTGTCCCCACAGGGCTGTGTCACCTGCTCCCCAATCATCCAGCCGCCTGCAGCCCCCCTTCAGCCCCCACCCCACATTGCTGTCCAGTACCCCCAAGCCCCCAGGGATGTCAGAACCACGGAGCTGCTCCTCCTTCTCGACGGCCCTGCCTCAGGTCAACGAGGACCTTGTGTCCCTTCCACACCAGCTGCCAGAGGCCAGCGAGCCCCCCCGGAGCCCCTCTGAGAAGAAGAAAAAGACCTTCCTGGGAGAGCTCCAGAGGCTAGGCTCAGAGACGTGCCTCCCACAGCACATCAGGGAGGCCACTGCGGCTCCCCACGGGAAGAGGAAGAGGAAGAAGAAAAAGCACCCAGAGGACACAGCTGCCACCGCCCTGCAGGAGGGGCAGACACAGAGACAGCCTGGGAGCCCCACGCACAAGAGGGAGGGCCAGGCCCAGCTGCCCGCTGTCAGACGGCAGGAAGACGGCACACAGCCACAGGTGAACGGGCAGCCGGTGGGATGTGTTACGGACGGCCACCACGCGAGCAGCAGGAAGCGGAGGAGGAAGGGAGCAGAGGGTCTTGGTGAAGAAGGTGGCCTGCACCAGGACCCACCTTGGCACAGGTAAGGGCAGGAGCAAGGTGGCATCTGTGTACCTCTGCCAAGAAACGAAGCAAAACCACAGAATCTACCTCTAACCCCACGTAGGTATGATCTGGAAATGTAGTCTGCTTTTGTGGTTTTCTAAAATGTGAATATGTGAGCAAATGTCTCCTCTGGCCCGTTGTGGTGGCTGACACCTGTAATCCTAGCACTTTGGGAGGCTGAGGCAGGCGGATCACTTGAACCCAAGAGTTTGAGACCAGCCTGGGCAACACGGCAAAGCCCTTTCTCTACCAAAAACAAAAATTGGTTGGGCATGGTGGCACATGCCTGTGGTCCCAGCTACTCAGGAGGCTAAGATGGGAGGATGGTTTGAGCCCAGGAGGCGGAGGTTTCAGTGAGCTGAGATTGCGTCACTGCCCTACAGCCTGGGTGACAGCTAGACCCTGTCTTTAAAAAAAAAAAAAAAAAAAACACAAAAGACTCCTCTGATAAATACCAGTGGATTGGTCCTTGAAGTGACAGTGGTATGGACAGTAGTGTCCATCATTGTATGTGCAAAGCCGTCCAAGGATGCTGGATCAGGTGACCCAGGCCAGGCCAGACTCTGCAGTTTCATCAGGTCACAGTAGCCTGCACATTAGCCTCGACGGGCTTGGCTCAGTTAGGATGAGAAACATGACTGGTTTTCCCTCCATTGTCTCCATGGCTGCGTGTGGAGCGTCCACTAATGCGTGTTGGGGGAAGAATGTTGCAGGGAGCTCCGTGCACTGGGTCACAGCTGGGGTGGCACCTTCTCCATGTTGCAGGCGGGAGTCTGTGAGCTCCTGCTCCCCTTCCAACTTGCTCAGAGCTGACTGCTGCCTCTCACTTCCCAGCAGCTGCTCTCTTATGGGTGATGGTGATCCAGAGACCATGGAAGAGTCTCCAAGGAAAAAGAAAAAGAAAAAAAGAAAGCAGGAGCCACAGCGGGCGGTAGAAGAGGATGGGCATCTCGAAGTCCTGAGGAACACCAAGCCCCGAGATGCTGCTGTCCCCGAGTCCAGCAGCCACACGTCATCTGTGAATGGCTGGTGTCCTGGAGACCACATGGGTATGCACTGGGCGAGGGGTTGGGGACCGCATGGGTATGCACCAGGGGAGGGGGTGCAGGACCACATGGGTATGCATTGGGCGAGGGGGGTATTAGGGAGTGCACAAGCTGAGAGCAGTGCCTCCTGCATCTGAGCTTGGGAGGGTCTGGGAGAAGATGTGGAGGTCCCCGGGACCCTGCCAACCTTCACCCCCCCCCGCCACGAGTCTGTTCCCTTGGGTGATGGGGTTGAAGCTTCCTCCTGTGTCAAAAGCATTTGACTGAAAAACCCCATGGGAGCGGTTACAGCGCACATGAGGTTTAAAACATTCTGTGAACGCCAGTGGATCTTCTGATTCAAAGCTGTTCGTGTCTACAGCTTCTCATGGAATGACTCCCTGAACTCCCAGCCTGAGTTTTTTTCTGTGATGGTTGAACTTAGAAGAGTTGGGTTCAATCCTCCTCTCCCTCTATGTAGCTGGGCCTTTCAGAACATAGCATGGTGCGCTTGCTGTTGGGGACCTGTGTGCTGTGGCTGTCCTTGGGGCTGTCCAATTGGAGGGTCTTTTGTTTTCTTTAGGGCTGGCTGGGGCATGCCTTGGCAGGCACCTGCCACAGAACACATTTGTTAAGTGAAGGGAAGAAAGTCTTGGCTGCTTGGTATAGCGGGCCGAGTTTGAGTGAGGCCTCCGCTGCAGTCTGGAAGGTCTGATGGCAGTGCATCCAGGGGCCAGCAAGACCTTAGAGACTGATTTGTATTTATCCAACTCTTAAGAAAGGAATTTATCGATAAAAATGAAATAGTATGAAATAAATTGCAAAATGCGGGTGCTAGCAAGTGCCAACCATGTTTGCTGGCCAGCATGCTCTCAGAAGTACTGCACTAACATGGTGCCAGAGCCATGCTCCGTGCCATCTTTGGAGCAAAGCGGAGTTGGCTTGTTAATGCAGGAATTCAAGGGACATCACTTGAGCACTTGTAGTGCGCCAGGGTCCATGCCAGGTGCTAGTTGTGTGTCCTGAGCAGTGCGCCCTGCACTGCGCACTGGGGGCTGCATGGGCTCTGAGGGGGAACACCTGGCCCCATACACTCTCAGTCCTGTGCACCTGAGGAGAATGGCTAAATGAGCAGGATACCAGGCCCAAGGGCAGGAGGCGCAGCATGTTGGGAGCAGGCAGGCTACTCTGCATGGCCACGTCCCTGGGCTGTGGATGAGACGGGAATTATGGAAGCTACTGTGCAGGGGCAGGGGACACTTAGCCTGGAGCTCACTGAGGAATTAGAGGCAGGGAGAAATGAGGTTAGATTTGTGTGAAGGGAGGTGAGTATATTCCAGGGGCTATGTGGCTAGCTGGCCAGAGGACTAGTTCAGAAAGGGTTTCTAGAACCCGATGAGGGTGGTGAGTGCTCTCCTGGTCCCGACATGCTAGGTGGACCTGTGCAGTGTTGCTGACAGGGACCAGGTTACCCCTGGACAGGGCTTAAGAGGTCGGGGTCCCTGATGGCAGCAGCCAAGCTTGGCCATTCCCCCCACCCCTGTGGTCGTCCAGGTGTCAGGCTGGTTCTGGGCCACGGGCCTCTCCCTTAGGTGAAGTGGGTTCCATTTAGATCTAGTTTTCGTCCCTCCCTCTGTCAGACTGAGGACTTACCCTGGTGGTTAAAGGGGTTTTAAGGGTTTTTTTTTGCTTTTTAGCTTTTTGTTATTTTCCATGTTTTCTTTTTCATGAATTGACTTGGACAACCTTCTCTACTGTGTGAGATCATTAGTAAATTAAGCATGTAAGCATTAGTAAATAAACATTTAGGCTGGGCGCCATGGCTCATGCCTGTAATCCCAGCATTTTGGGATTACAGTTTGGGAGCACTTTGGGAGGCCAGTAGGAGTCCCCAGGAGTTTGAGACCAGCCTGGGCAACATAGTGAGACCCTGTCTTAAAAAAAAAAAAAAAAAAGGCATCCACTTACTGTAAGTTCTGCTATAATTTAAGGTGTGTGGTTGCTTCCCCAGTGGGTTATTTTAAACGTTTGTAAATGTTTCTTGGCTCCTCCTCTTGCAGGGCTGGGCCAGGCCCCTCCTGTGTCTTGGAATGGAGAGCGAGAGTCTGATGTGGTCCAGGAACTGCTCAAATACTCATCTGATAAAGCTTATGGGAGAAAAGGTACTGGTTTGGAGAAGGACTTCTGTTTGCCTTTGATTGGTTGGTTTTGGAGGAGGGAAGGGTGTGGAATGGATCCTGGTGTACTGTGAGTGTGGAGGGCAGGCATCGCTCGGCTTTGAGAATGGGAAGAGGAATCTCAACACTGGCTGGAATCCTCTTTAAACCCTCGGCCGTGGCACGAAGGTGGCTTCTGTCCATGGCAGGATCCAGAACAGCTGCTTCTGAGGGTTGGGGCAGGGTGAGGAACCCAGCACATGCTGGGTCTTGGGTAGGGAAGGGGCAGAGTGACCAAGCTCTTCCAACTTAGGTAATGTCACTTCTTACTCAGAGCATGTTTTTATTCAGACTTTGAGGCCGAATATGACATCTTTGTTTCTCAGACGAGGGCATGGTTTTAGAGAGAACTGAAGTCTGTGGCCGTGGTTTAGCGTTTAGCTAAGAGGGTGGTGTTGGGGGTTCTGTGCTGACCGACCACACACGGACGTCGAGCCATCTTCCTCTTGTCCTTCTGTTCACCACAAGGTGGCACTCAAAATTGTTGACTAATTATGGGTAGACTAGTTGGTAAATGACGCTCTTGAAGTGAAGCCTCAGGGTACCTGGGAACCTGCACTCGTGCTGAGCCCTGTGTCTGCCTGGTAGTTCTGACCTGGGATGGCAAGATGTCGGCGGTCAGTCAGGATGCTATTGAAGACAGCAGACTGGCCCAGACTGAGACCGTGGTTGATGACTGGGATGAAGAGTTTGACCGAGGGAAGGTATGATGTGTGATGCTGACCACAGGCTTGAGGTAGCAGGGCGGTGTGGCTCAGCTTAGGGCCGGGGCAGTTGGAGGTGGTGGCAGTGGCATGAAGTGGCTGAGCGCGAGAAGAGCCAGGCTGCCCAGGCCTGTCTGGGCATGTGGCCATGGACAGGGAATGCATCCTTGCAGCTTCCGCCCCTTCATCAGTAGGGGGACAGCAGGGCGCTGTGCGCAGGGGTCACTGTGAAGAGTGGGTCTCCAGAGAGCTCGCGAGAGCCTGGCCTGTGTGCAGGAAGCTGGTGACCTGCATGCAGTATGGAGCCCCGTGGGCCAGGAAAGAGCCCTTTTTGGGAACTGTGATGCCTGTGATTCTTGGTCTAGGAAAAGAAAATTAAAAAATTTAAGAGAGAGAAGAGGAGAAACTTCAACGCCTTTCAGAAACTTCAGACTCGACGGAACTTCTGGTCTGTGACTCACCCAGCGAAGGCTGCCAGCCTCAGCTATCGCCGTTGACTGTGCCTCTGTGGAAGGAGGTTGGTTCTGAGGGCGTGGGTGTGCGGGTGAGGTGG
The DNA here is from genome assembly GCF_003255815.1 of Theropithecus gelada. Taxonomy (NCBI): domain Eukaryota; kingdom Metazoa; phylum Chordata; class Mammalia; order Primates; family Cercopithecidae; genus Theropithecus; species Theropithecus gelada. The sequence goes on along the minus strand of NC_037684.1, from coordinate 52,105,130 downwards.
GGGTGTGTGTGCTGTGTTTGTGTACAGGGGGTGTGGTGGGGTGTGGCATGCATATGTGTGATGCATGTAGGCTATGTATCTGGCACATGTGTGTTGGGTGGTGTATGTCTGGTGTGGACACGTCTGTGGTGTGTGTCCTAGTCACTTGAATGGAGAAGGGTATGTGTGGGATGCGTGTGTATAAGGGGGTGCGTGTAGTGTGTATTGGGTGTGGGGTGCGTACACCTGGCATCTGTGGTGTGTGTCCTGGTCACTTGGAGAAGGGCATATGTGGGGTGTGTGTAGGATGTGGGTAGTGTATATATCTGGCACGTGTCCTAGTCACTTGCAGAAGTGTGTGGGGTTTGCCAGCCGCATCGAGATGCCATGCATTGGGTTCCTGGGTTGGACTCATACCCAGGGATGGCAGTGGGAAGATTGTGGTCCCGTTTCTCTCTGTCAGGACTGCTGTGCTTTGTTCCGCAGCCTCCTGGAGACAAGGCGTCCCTTCCTGGGAGCTGTCCGTCTGGACCTGAGGGAGCTCTCTGTGTGGGCTCTGCTGCGCTGTGAGCCTGCCACGGTAGGAGCTCTCCCGGTACTAGTGTCCACAGACCACCCGACGTAGAGGCTTTGAGGCTTCTCTATATCGGAACCTCTTTGGTGACATTCCTGACCAGCCCTGCGAGAGAAACGACAGTGTGTGTGTGAGCAGAGGTGGCTGCACGCCTGCTGGACATCTTCGCCGGGCTGTGCCTTCTTGTGTTCATAGACGGTGGTCTGTGCTGGCAGAGGCTGCTCCCCCTGGGTTGGGGCTATCGAGAGAGTGGGGGACGGTGGCCACACGTCCCCCAGGTGATCTCCTGGTGCATGGCTGGTGGCTCTTGGCGAGCCATCCCTTGCTCCTCAGGGCTGGCGCCACCGTTGTGTCTGAGCCCACCCTCCCCTGCTTCCTCGGTGGGGCCCCTTCCACTGTTGGCCTTACCTGTCCTCAGAAAGGAAGAGCCGACTCCACCCAGCCAGCTCTCCCTTTTATGGAACTCGAGAGGGTGGCCCTACTGTGCAGCCCTTCCTTGTGAGCAACTCTCAACTGTCCTGGAGAGCAGAGGCTGTTTGGGGTCGGAGGAGGCCTCGGTATTACCTGCGAATACATCTGCTTTCCAGGCTGCTATTTATTCTGAGACGACTGTGCTGTAGCTTCCCTTGCAGCTGCAATACCCCACAGGTCTTCACTGAGGTGGAGGCCTTGGGGTAGAATTCTCCATTTATTTTACTACTTAATACAAAACATTTATTTTTGATCAGTCCTGTGGCTTCCATTAGCAATATGTTTCCTTTCCCAAATATGCAAATAGTGGCTTTGTTTGCTCAATTTTGTGAGTGCTTTGGAATTTAAATGATTGTATAACTCAAGAAGATTACTTTTCTATCTTGCTTAAGCTGTGCCTGCCAACTTGTAATTTAATAAATACAGGAAATCCTCAGAGAAGGTGATATTTTCAAGAAAAAGACAAATGCCCTCATAGTAGTGGGAAGTGTGAAGGTGACCGTGAACATCCTTCCTTGTTGGGTCTGTCCCCGTCCTTTCCTCCCGGAGTCGTCGCAGGTGGAGATGGACGTGGTGTTGGACTTACATCTCCTTCAATGTGGCTCTGCTGGGCCAGAGGCGTCCTGCTGTCCTGGGTGGCTGCCTCACTGTCTGCACCTCCTCTCCCTGAAGCAGCTTAGCATCCTGCCTTCATGCTTGGGGCCTGGGTGGTTACTGCTGTGTAGATGGAATTGCTTTTTTCATATGGGAAGATACATTTTTTTTTCCCCATGTGGGTGAGTGTCTCTTTGGATTTTCTTCTGTTTTTACATTTCACTTAGAAGGGCGGGAGAGAATCAAGCTCCTGTGGCCACCTCTGTCCCAGCAGCAGTGAGTGGAGGTCTGCCTTGAGCTGGTCAGGGTGCCCTCTGCTCTCCTGCAGACCAATCTCTGAATGTTTAAAGATGAGGGCCCGGCTTCTGTGCTCTGGCTTCGTAACTTATCTGGGAGGGAAAGCACATGCCTTCACGGGCAGGGTATGTTCCTTTTCTTCTCGGGGTGGTGACTTGCATTCCTGTGTGAACTGTTCCCTCTGCCATGTTTTTCATGTGATGTTCTACAGTTGAAAATATTAGTTGTCTGCTAGCACAGAATTTATCTCCTTTTCTTTCTCTTCTCTCCTCCAAATCAGTCTCTTCCCTTCTCCACTAGACAACTGTAAAACTTTTTCCTGAGGAACATACATTCGTTAACTCTTGGGCAGTGGTGAGCACGAGACGACTTTCTGCAGTGTTTATCAGTGTCGGGTAGAGTCACGTCCCTTCCCTCCAAAGAAGTCATCAAGCAGACAGGGAAGGGAAAGATGAGGCCCAGAAAAAAGATGAGGCCCAGAAAAAAGATGAGTTCAAATTCTAGGTCACGTGCACGTATGTAAGTAAATATCGATAACCCAAGCCTATGTCGTAGCAGTCACTTGGTTGACTTAGGATCTGGGTCTGTTTAATTTTGTGCTTGGGAATGGAACTGGAGGGAGTGGGGCCTGCGTACAGCAGCTGCCTCTCCTGGGTCCTCTCACTCACCTGCCCTGTGTCCTGGTTGCATGGCCGTACCTGTCTATATGCAGAGGTCTGTGTCCCGTCCTCTGCACCTCCTCTCTAGGGGCCTGGGAGCCCCACATGTTGCCACGATCTTGGTGCAATAAAATACTCTGTTTTTGTGAGTTCTGGGTCTTTGTTTTTTCATTTGATTTTTTTTTTTTAAAGGTACATCCCCACCAGGGTCTCGCTGATTCTACCTGTCCTGGAAGTTGAGGTTGGGCTAGGAGGGGCAGGTAGGTCCCTGCAGGGAGCCCAGTGTCCAGGAGGTTACATTTGGCAAGAGCAGCCCTAGTGAATGGGTGACCAAGAGGCCGAATGACCAAGAGGCCGAATGCACCCTGGGGCGCAGGCGGGTTGCAGTGCCTCGGGTCCTGTTGAGAATGCTGCTCTGTAGCTCTGTTACCTGATGTGTGTGGCTCCCCACTTCTCCCTTCAGCAACTTGGAAGCAAGCAAGCTTTCTCCACCCCAGTGTGTCCACCAAACACAGGGCATCATGTTTTCGCTTCTCTTTAGGGGCTTGGCTGGACACCCCAAAATGAGGACAGCCAAGTAAGAACAAGTGAGGTGAGGCAGCTCCTGGACCCAAACCAAAGGGGTGGCGGAGTGGGGCACACTGCTGACCCAGAGGCCTTCCTGCCAGCCAGGCTGTATCTGAAGGCATTTGCGTTGTAGTCTGGGCAACGGTTGAGGGGGTTCTGAGGCTTGGAGAGGTGGTGATCTGACACCAACGCTGGGTGCAGTGGTTACATGGGTGAGGCTGTGGTTTTTCCATTATTATTTTTTTTCATTTTCTTTTTCTTTTTTTTTTTCCAAACAGTGTCTCCCTTTGTCACCTAGGCTGGAGTGCAGTGGCATGATCTCCGCTCACTGCAACCTCTGCCTCCCCGGTTCAAGCAGTTCTCCTGCCTCAGCCTCCCAAGTAGCTAGGAGTACAGGCACGTATCACCACGCCTAATTTTTGTATTTTTAGTAGAGACAGAGTTTCACCATGTTGGCCAGGCTAGTCTCTAACTCCTGACCTTATGATCTGCTTGCCTCGGCCTCCCAAAGTGCTGGGATTCTAGGCGTGAGCCACTGCACCTGGCTAATCTCCATCTCTTGACCTCGTGATCCACCCGCCTTGGCCTCCTAAAGTGCTGGGATTCCAGGCATGAGCCACCGTGCCCGACAGGCTTTTCCATTCTTAACTGCCGTTTACCAAACACTAGGGCCACTTCTGGGTGAGTGTAAAAGTGAACACACGCAGAGTCCCACCGGCAGGACTGACGGCTCCAGGGCAGGGCGAGCGCTGTTAGGGAGATGCCGGGAGGCCATGAGGAGCCTGTCATGAGCTCTGCCTGATGCACCGTCTGGTGAGGTGACATTCTGAAAGGGGGTTGGAAGTGGGAGCCGGCCAGCAGGACTCAGCTGGCTAACCGTAAGTCAGGTGCAAAAGTGCAGGGCAGGTTTTGGTTGACAGTTTGGGCAAGAAGGGTTACCAAGGTCTGATGTACCAAGGTACTCCTGAGGCTGATAGTGGATTCCAGGATGTCTGATGGCCTGAAAGGCGGCCAGTGGAGCACAGAGGACAGCAGGTGAGGATGACCAGCCACTAGGTTGGCTGAGAAGTGGCTGAGGCTAGAGCTAAGAGATTGGCATTAGTAGCAGAGGCTAGAAGTGAGGTCACTTGGATATTTAGGAGATGGTCTCACTCGAGGTGAGGTGGCAGATATGGTGGAAGGTTCTGGGTGGAGTTTAAGATGATTTCTGCTGGCCGGGCGCGGTGGCTCAAGCCTGTAATCCCAGCACTTTGGGAGGCCGAGACGGGCGGATCACGAGGTCAGGAGATCGAGACCATCCTGGCTAACACGGTGAAACCCCGTCTCTATTAAGAAATACAAAAAACTAGCCGGGCGAGGTGGCGGGCGCCTGTAGTCCCAGCTACCCGGGAGGCTGAGGCCGGAGAATGGCGTGAACCCGGGAGGCGGAGCTTGCAGTGAGCTGAGATCCGGCCACTGCACTCCAGCCTGGGTGACAGAGCGAGACTCCGTCTCAAAAAAAAAAAAAAAAAAAAAAAAAAAAGATGATTTCTGCTGGGTTGGTTAGTTGGGTTTAGAGGCCAAGTGGTAGCCAGGGAAGCAGGTGGCTCACTGATGGTTTCAGGAAGGCCTTTAGGTGGTGAGATTCAATCTGACACAGTTGATGTGTTGGCATGTTACCAGAATGGAACCCAGGGAGAATCCTAGGCATGGGAAGTAGGCAGTGGGTGGGCTCCGAGTCTTCCAGTTAGGAAAAAGCCCAGGTGTCTGGACACTGGGCAATCAGGTGGGCATCCATTTGTCTCTAACACACTATTAGGGCTCATTTTAACTGTGACAGTGACCTTCAGGCCACTTTAACACTGGATGGTGCTGTGAGAATTGCTGCCTCGAGTCTTGGTAGCTTGGACAACCTCAGTGCAGATGAGGATGTGAGTACACCGAGGGGGTGGTGGTAAAGGAGAACTGTGGGCACACAGGTCACGTGACATGCAGAGGGGCAGCTTTCTGTGTCGTATCACCTGAGCTGACTCCCAGGAGCTCACACTCTTGCCTGCAGGTGGCCCTGCTGCTGCTTCGTGCAGATCCCAGCTTGGCTTGGCCCCCTGCTCCTTCCACATCTGGACTGGGGATGACACTTGGAGAAGATCATCCGGGTGCCATGGATTTGGCTTTCAGGGCTGTCTGGCTGCCCTTCTTCGTTAGGCTCTGCCTGCCTTTTGGGATTTCTGCCCTTGGTCTTCAGGCAACTCCTTCCTCTCTTTCCCATTCTTTTCAGTGATCCCTGCAAACTGTTTTGCTGTCTCATTGTGTATGTGCCCACTACTCTTGGTAAGTGACTTCCGAAGCTACCTCAAGAATTCTTATCCCACCCCAGAATTAAACAACATGGGAAAACCAAAGCTAAAGCCAACTCCTCTCCCTCTGTTCCCTTCTCCTTCTTACCTCAGGGCTCTCAGTGTTCATGGGGCAGCAGGAGCACCTGGGGAGAGGCATTCGATACTGACAGAAGTAGAATCAGAATCTATGGGTGAGGCTTGGGCATCAGCATTTAAAACCTCCTCAGGGGGATCGTAGTGAGCAGCAGAGTTGAGAGTTGCGGTCCTGGTCCCTGGTCTCAAACTCCAGTGAGCACCAGAATTGCCAAGGGCTTCTTAACACACCGGTTTCCGGGCTCCTTCCCCGGCATTCTGATTCAGCAGGTCTGGGATGAGGCGTGAGAATGTGCGTGTCCAATAGTCCCCAGGGCTGCTGCTGGGCAGACCCACTGTTCTGATGTGATGCCTCCCAGAGGGGCTGGGTGGTTGGTGTGGGAGAGTGGGAAGGAAGTGTAGTACAGGGGCTGTTCCTCCATCCTCTGGGGACCTCTACTGGAGATGCTGGATGAGGTGCCCCCTCTGTGTATGCTGGCACCCCACCTGTGCCCTTGAGGCCAACCTCTTCTACCCTGGGGACCTTGCTCCATTAATTACCCTGTCTGCTCCCGTGTCTCACTCTTCCCTTCCCTTAGGAACATGTTCAGGCGTCTCCCATCCTAAAAAGCCTGCGTTTCCTTGTGTCCCCTCTCAGCCACCCTCTCCCTTAGTCGACATTCAGTTTGCTCTGTGTTGACTCTCCGTGGTTCTTAGTCTAGCTTCTGCCATCATCACTCTTCAGTGACCTAATTCCCACACTTGCCACCGACTTCTTGCCACGATTTGACACTATTCACCTCCGCACCCCGGAGAGCTCCTCTAAGATGTGAGTCGGTTGCATTTGATGCACACTCTAGATCAAGCCCAGAATCAACTGATCCAGTCAACACATCCCACTGAGCAGTCGACCGATCCACCCTGTGTCAGGATCTCTACTGTAGACACTCAAAAGTGGTGCCCCCTCAGTATAGGATCCTGGCCTCAAATAATCCCCTTGCCTTGGCCTCCCAAAGCATTGGGATTACAGGTGTGAGCCACTGTGCCTGGCCTCAAGGACAATCTTTTAAGGCAAGAAACCAGAATCCAATCATTCCTGACATAAAGTTTCCCACTCCTGTTCAGAGAATTAGTCTCCTCTATTTTTCGATCCAGATCCCCCTGCCTCTTCAGCCTTCCACAGCCCCCTGGAGGCCTCTGGGCAGCTGTCCGGCCCGTTGTTCTGTGATCTCAGAAAGCACTCCAGGCACTGAGGAAATTGCCCCATGAGAGGGGCCTGAGATTTAAAATGTGCTTGTTCTTAGCAGAATCTGTCCTGAATTGTTGCTCATGCAAGTTGCTTTCTCAAGGGGAAACTGCTGTATATTTTTCCTGCTTTAAAGGGATTAAAGCAGGGCCAGGCTGGACTCAGGTTTGAATCATGACTTCCTATAGAAAGACGGCCAGGCCCAGGCGCGATGGCTCACGCCTGTAATCCCAGCACTTTGGAAGGCTTAGGCAGGCGGATCACCTGAGGTCAGGAGTTCGAGACCAGCATGACACAACATGGAGAAACCCTGTCTCTACTAAAAATACAAAATTAGCCGGGTGTCGTGGGCGCATGCCTGTAATCCCAGCTACTTGGGAGGCTGAGGCAGGAGAATTACTTGAACCCGGGAGGTGGAGGTTGCGGTGAGCTGAGATCACACCATTGCACTCCAGCCTGGGCAACAAGAGTGAAACTCCAGCTTAAAAAGAAAAGAAAGAAGGCCAGATTGGGAATCAAGACTTGTGTTCTAAGGGGTCTGCCATGAGTTAGCATCATGAATTTGCTTTTCTCCTCTAAAATGCAGATTAGATTCAAATCATGACTGTCAGCTGTCACTCTCACGATATGTGCCCTGCATGTGTGTGTTCATTGGTTTTCTCCCTGTCTGCTTCATTTAGGAGGGTGTTGATTAGAGGAAGCAATAGGACACGGCTGCCAAATATCCATTAGACATTGAGTGAGAAACTGGTCACAAGATTGCCAGTCCTTTAAGTAGGATCTAGTTATTTAGGTAGCTTCTTACCATCATGAGACCAGATTTCAACACACAGTCTAAGTACATGGCAAATACTTGCTGTGAAATGTGTATAGGGAATTCAAGTTATTTTACATAAACCAATGATTTTTTTTAAGGCCATTTTAAAATGAATGTGTTGGCCAGGCACAGTGGCTCATGCCTGTAATGCCAGCACTTTAGGAGGCTGAGGTGAGAAGATTGCTTGAGCCCAAGAGTTCGAGACCAGCCTGGGAAACGTAGTGAGAGCCTGTCTCTACAAAATTATTATTATTATTTGAGATAGATAGAGTCTCGCTCTGTCGCCCAGGCTGGAGTGCAGTGGTGCGATCTTGACTCACTGCAACCTCCGCCTCCCGGACTCACTTCATTCTCCTGCCTCAGCCTCCCAAGTAGCTGGGACTACAGGCGCCCGCCACCACGCCTGGCTAATTTTTTGTATTTTTAGTAGAGACGGGGTTTCACCATGTTAGCCAGGATGGTCTCGATCTCCTGACCTCGTGATCCACCCGCTTCGGCCTCCCAAAGTGCTGGGATTACAGGCGTGAGCCACCACGCCTAGCTTCTACAAAAAATTTAAAAGAAATAAAAATAAAATGAATGTGCCAACCTTTATTATCCCATGGGAAGAGCTGAGATTGTTAAAATGTACCTCATGTAGTTTTTTGTTGTTACTATGTTACAAATGATCAGTGTTTAATGTACTTCCCCTCCCCCTTTAAAATGTATTATTCTGGCTGGGTGTGGTGGCTCAGGCATGTAATCCTACCACTTTGGGAGGCTGAGGCGGGTGGATCACCTATGGTCAGGAGTTCAAGACCAGCCTGGCCAACATGGCAAAACCCCATCTCTACTAAAAATACAAAACTTAGCCATGCCTGGTGGCGCACACCTGTAATCCCAGCTACTCAGGAGGCTGAGGCAGGGAGAATTGCTTGAACCTGGGAGGCGGAGGTTTCAGTGAGCCAAGATCGTGCCACTGCACTCCAGCCTGGGTGAAAGAACAAGACTCCATCTCAAAAAAAAAAAAAATAATAATAATGCCAGGCATGGTGGCTCGCACCTGTAATCCCAGCACGTTGGGAGGCTGAGGCAGGCGGATCATGAGGTCAGGAGTTCAAGACCAGCCTGGCCATCATAGTGAAACTCTACTAAAAATACAAAAATTAACCAGGTGTGGTGGTGGGCACCTATAGTCCCAGCTACTCGGGAGGCTGAGGCAGGAGAATCACTTGAACCCGGGAGGCGGAAGTTGCAGTGAGCTGAGACCGCGCCATTATGCTCCAGCCTGGGTGACAGAGTGAGACTCCGTCTTAAAAAAAAAAAAAAAAAAGAAAAGAAAGAAAAAGAAACCCCGTCTCTACTAAAACTACAAAAATTAGCCAAGTGTGGTGGTGGGTGCCTGTAATCCAGCTACACAGGGAGGCTGAGGCAGGGGAGTCACTTGAACCTGGAAAGTGGAGGTTGCAGTGAGCCGAGATCGTGCTGTTGCACTCCAGCCTGGATGACAGAGTGAGACTTTGTCTCAAAAAAAAAAAGGTATTATTCTGTCATTTTCTGTCTTATGTGGCTACACAGTTCTCTTGGCAAGGCCCAGCACTTACCAGTCACCCAGTAAATATTTGTTGAATGAGTGAACTGGAGCAGCTGCTGAAGGCAGCATGCTTTGTGACTGTGCATTCGGACCCTGCTCAGAAAACAGCCAGTCCACCCTCCTTCAAAGTCAGTGGCTCCACAGTCTACACTGCACTAATTCCCCTTCACATTGCCTTCCCCGAGCCCTACCCGCACCCCCTTTGTTTTTCTGCGTGAGTGAAAACATTTTGGTGAAGTCTAGCAGGAACTAGAGCACTAGCTCCTCTATTTGAAGTGAACGCCCAAACCATGGCACGTGGCCAGCTGTCTTTTGGGTGGCACAGGAACAGTTGGTGACAGCTGGATACAATCAAGTTCCATTACAAACAGATTTTAAGTGCCATTTACACACAGAAGAAATTGCAAGCTTTAGCAAAATAAAATCTGAGGGTTTTCAAAGCAAGACAATGCCCCAATCCAAGCCTGTGTGAGCAGTTCGCTTTGCAGCCTCTTGCAGGGATTAACACCCCTTCCTCACCAGTGCTCCACCTTCCCTGCAAGGTCTGTGCTACAGAATTAGCAAGTCCAGGAGGCTTGCTCCCTGGCAGAGCTGCTGAGTCCTCTGTCTTCTATTTATTCACTTTTTGAAGACACCTGAATTAAAGGCCTGTCTAACCACTGTTCAGCCTACTCCTGGATGGGAGGTGTCAGAGGCTGACTTCTAGAAAAGCTGCTACCTCGAGGTCATCTCTTTCACTTGGTCTCAGGAGGTACAAATCACTTACACAGTGATTGGGCAAGTGAAGGCTGGCATGCCCAGTTGAGCCTCATCTCTCTCTCTCTCTTTTTTTTTTTTTTTGAGACCGAGTTTCGCTCTTGTTGCCCAGGCTGGAGTGTAATGGTGCAATCTCAGTTTACTGCAACCTCCACCTCCCAGATTCAAGCGATTATTCTGCCTCAGCCTCCCAAGTAGCTGGGACTACAGGTGCGTGCCATCACGCCTGGCTAATTTTTGTACTTTTAATAGAGATGGGGTTTCGCCATATAGGCCAGGCTGGTCTCGAACTCCTGACCTTGTGATCCGCCCGCCTCGGCCTCCCAAAGTGCTGGGATTACAGGCATGAGCCACCACACCCAGCCTCACATCTCTTTCATGAAGCCAGTGTTGTCCCCAGACATCTCAGTCCTCAGTGTCCCTCCTGTCCCGATCTCTGGCAATAGGCAGCATTCTGGTCTTGGCAGAGGGGAATGACATCAGGTAGTGGCTGACAATTCTCCCCTTGGTGGAGGGGAGACCATAGATGATGTCCTGGTGTCTGGTGGTGGTTTTTTTTTTTTGTTTGGTTTTTTTTGAGACAGAGTCTTGCACTGTCACCTGGGCAACAGTGGCGCAATCTCGGCTCACTGCAATCTCTGCCTCCCAGGTTCAAGAGATTCTCCTGCCTCAGCCTCCCGAGTAGCTGGGATTACAGGCGCCCGCCACCACGCCCGGCTACTTTTTTGTATTTTTAGTAGAGACGGGATTTTACCATGTTGGCCAGGTTGGTCTCGAACTCCTGACCTCGTGATTTGCCTGCCTCGGTCTCCCAAAGTGCTGGGATTACAGGTGTGAGCCACCATGCCCGACCTGGTGTCTGGTGTTCTGATGGCCTCAGCAATACCTACCCCATGAATGTGAGTCTCTTCACATCTCGTCCTTGGCCCTTCCTTCCTTCATGCCTTCTAGCAGATGGGGGTGAGCTGTCTGTTGTTCCTGTAGCACACAGGGTTGGGGTGGGCATCAGTCCTGCCTTCTGAGATCCTCCTGCTTGCACTTTCCGGAAGCTGGGCACCCCTACTGCCCCACTCAACCAGCTGGGAGAACATAAAGGTAACGAAATAGAATTACTTGTTTTAGAAAAAGGAACCAGGGCCGGGCGCAGTGTCTCACGCCTGTAATCCCAGCACTTTGGGAGGCTGAGGCGGGCAGATCATGAGGTCAGGAGATCGAGACCATCCTGGCCAACATGATGAAACTCCGTCTCTACTAAAAATACAAAAATTAACTGGGTGTGGTGGCGTGCGCCACCTCCAGCTACTCGGGAGGCTGAGACAGGAGAATCGCTTGAACCTGGGAGGTGGAGGTTGCAGTGAGCCAAGATCGTACCACTGCACTCCAGCCTGGCGACAGAGTGAAACTCTGTCTCAAAAAAAAAAAAAAAAAAAAAAGAAAAGGAAAAAGGAACCAGATAAAATGTGGGCATTCGGAAGAATTGGAAGGTACAGTGAAGCATAGTATCTATATGGTAAACAGCTCTAAAAGTTTACTGTGAAAATTAAAATAATGAATCTGGTCAGGTGCAGTGGCTCATGCCTGTAATCCCAGCACTTTGGGAGGCTGAGGTGGGCGGATCACGAGGTCAGGAGATCGAGACCAATCCTGGCTAACACGGTGAAACCCTGTCTCTACTAAAAATAGAAAAACTTAGCTGGGCGTGGTGGTGGGCGCCTATAGTCCCAGCTTTTCAGGAGGCTGAGGCAGGAGAATGGCATGAACCTGGAAGGGGGAGCTTGCAGTGAGCTGAGATTGTGCCACTGCACTCCAGCCTGGGCGACAGGAAGACTCCGTCTCAAAAAAAAAAAAAAAAAAAAAAAAAGGCCAGGCGTGGTGGCAGGTGCCTGTAATCCCAGCTTCTTGGGAAGCTGAGGCAGAAGAATTGCTTGAACCCAGGAGCTAGAGATGGCAGCAAGCAACATATCTTTTGTTGCGACGTGACTCAACCCATAACAGTATGGAAAGGTTCTCTTCTCAGAGGTAAATGTGGCTCCCAATCTCCTCTACCCCAAGGATGATGAGGCAGTGCTGATTCACGAGAGTGGAAGCCTCTAGAGCTTGGGGCTTTCCAGCTGCTCTTCATTGCCCTGTGTGTTCCCAACACATGAACAGCACCCCTAACAGAGATTTGTTCAGTGACTGAATATACATCTGTAAACCTATAGCATGTATACAAGGATTTTGATTACAAATGGTTCTGTATTATATACCACTGTTCTGACTGCTTTTTTCACTTATAGCTTGGAAACTGTCTTCTGTTGGTAATACAGAAATCTGCTTCTATCTCTTGAAACCTGGGAATGCTCCCTTGTATGAAAGTATCCTAATGTAGTTAACCTGTTTGCTATTGACGAACTTTGAGGTGGTTCCTGAAGATGTTTTAAAACCATAGTATAGGGCTGGGCATGGTGACTCACACCTGTAATCCCAGCACTTTGGGAGGCTGAGGTGGGTGGATCACCTGAGGTCAGGAGTTCAAGACCAGCCTGGGCAACATGGTAAAACCCCGTCTCTACTAAAAATGCAAAAATTAGCCAGACGTGGTAGTGTGTGCCTGTAATCCCAGCTACTCGGGAGGCCAAGGCACGAGAATCACTTGAACCTGGGAGGCAGAGGTTGCAGTGAGCCGAGATCATGCGCCATTGCACTCCAGCCTGGGCGACAGAGCGAGACTCTGTTTCAATTAAAAAAAATAGAAATAAAAAAATAAAACGGCTAGGCGCAGTGGCTCACACCTGTAATTCCAGCACTTTGGGAGGCTGAGGCAGGCAGATCACAAGGTCAGGAGATTGAGACCATCCTGGCCAACATGGTGAAACCCCGTCTTTACTAAAAAAAATACAAAAAAAAATAGCCGGGTGTGGTGGCGGGCTCCTATAGTCCCAGCTACTCAGGAGGCTGAGGCAGGAGAATGGCATGAACCCAGGAGGTGGAGCTTGCAGTGAGCCGAGATCGAGCCACTGCACTCCAGCCTGGGCAACAGAGCAAGACTCCGTCTCAAAAAATAAATAAATAAATAAAATAAAACTGGTATAAGCATAGGAAAAATGTATTTTGGGTTACCGCTGCTTAAAACCTTTCTAATTCTTTTTGAGATTAGGCAAGGCAGGGAAGCTGAAGGGGGAATGTTTAGGGAAAAACTCTCAAACTATGGTCTGCTCTCACCTCACAACCATCCTCACAGAAGACTGCTCTGCCCAGAGGCATGGGGGTTTATCCCCACATATTAAGCAGTGGACACCACCTGGGGGTCCTCTAATCCAGTGCAATTCAGACTCTATCTGGAGTGAGCTCAGATCTCACAGGTTGAGGGCTCAGTCCCCAAGACTGCACTTGTGACACCAGTCACAAGTCTCGGCACTTGTCACACCAGTCACAAGTCTGGGCCTCTGGAAGTTCTGAGCGGCCAGCTTAAACTTGGGATTTCTATGATTCCCCCTCTTTGGGTTTGATTAATTTGCTGGAGCCACTCACAGAACTTAAGGAAACCCATTTCGTGGTTTTTTGTTGTTTTTTTTTTTTGAGACAAAGACTCACTCTTGTCCCCCTGGCTGGAGTGTGGTGGAGTGATCTTGGCTCACTGCAACCTCCACATCCCGGGTTCAAGCGATTCTCCTGCCTCAGCCCCCCGAGTAGCTGGGATTACAGGTGCCCGCCACCACGCCAGGCTAGTTTTGGTATTTTTAGTAGAGACGGGTTTCCCCATGTTGGCCAGGCTGGTCTCAAACTCCTGACCTCAGGTGATCCACTCGCCTCCCAAAGTGCTGGGATTATAGGTGTGAGCCGCCGCACCCAGCCATTTAGTGGTTTATAATAAAGGATATTGCAAAGGATACAGATGTAGAGATGGGGAAGGGGCACAGGGCTTCCAAGCCCTCCCTAGGCACCACCCTCCAAGAACCTCCACATGTTCGGCTATCCTGGCCCAGTCATTTTGGGTTTTTATGGAAGCTTCCATTCCCCAGGGCACAGAGCAGGACCCTTTCTGGGGAGGGTCTTAAGACCCACAATCAAAAGGTGGGCAAGATTAAAGTCCTGCCTTGGGGCGGGTGAAAGAACAAGAGAAGGTCAGAGAGATTGTTTCCTGAGGCCTAACCCAACATTATAACAAAAGACTGTAACAAGAGCTTAGGGAGGTACAAGCCAGGAACAGTGGAAAATACCAGAGGGTGGCCAGGAGCAGCAGCTCATGCCTGTAATCCCAGCACTTTGGGAGACCAAGGTGAGTGGATCGCTTGAGCCCAGGATTTCGCGACCAGCCTGGACAACATGGCAAGACCCTGTCTCTAAAAAAAAATAAAAATAAAATATTAGGTGGGTGTGGTGGTGTGCAACTGTAGTCCCAGCTACTCAGGAGGCTGAGGTGGGAAGATCAATGGAGCTTGGGAGGTGGGGGCTGCAGTGAGCCATGAGCCACTGTACTCTAGCCTGGCCAACAGAGCGAGACCCTGTCTCAAAAACGAAACAAAACCGAAAACTGTAAAATACCACAGGAAGGTACCAACTTAAAAAAATTAGTTGTCAAGTGGATCAACCACTAAGGACTTACAAACCACAGCAAAACTTGCAGGGAGCCCAAACCCATTTTAAAGGTTCTCTGAAGAATCAGTGGATGTGGGGGAAGAGGTCTGGGTTAGAATCCACAGCTGCAGTGGAGTCCCGTGGTTCCTGTCTACCTGCCACTGGCTCCTTCTCATTATGCTCCAGGGGCTGGGGACGCAAATTCAAGATACAAGAGTGAAACTGACTTGACTCCTGCTTGCAGGGACGCTTCCTTTTGACGCCTCGGCTTCCAAATGTCATGCAAAGATAACAACTAAAGGACCTCTCTGGCTGGGCGTGGTGGCTCACGCCTGTAATCCCAGTGCTTTGAGAGGCAGTGGTGGGCGGATCACCTGAGGTCAGGAGTTAGAGACCAGCCTGACCAACATGGCGAAACCCCGTCTCTACTAAAAACACAAAAAGTAGCTGGGCGTGGTGGCGCATGGCGGTAATCCCAGCTACGTGCAGGCTGCAGTGAGCCGAGATGTGCAGCTTCACTCCAGCCTGGATGACACAGTGAGACCCTATATCAAAAAAAAAAAAATCTCTGATCATGAATGTGATCTAATGGAGCAGCTTCTGTGTTTCTTTGACAGTGATCCATGGTCAGGGACAGCCATACCCAGTGAACACATGCATGCATTCATTTGCAACCAGAACAGTCTCTGTATTACCTGTGATAGACTACAATTTTTTAAAAATTCTATTTTCTTTTCATCTAATAAGTATTTGTTTCATAATCATTAAGAGTCATGACCTGCTATTTGAAAAACACTTCTTTTTTTTTTTTTTTTTTTGTAACAGGGTCTCACTGTGTCCCCCAGGCTGGAGCACAGTGGTGCAATCATAGCTTACTGCAGCCTCAACCTCCCAGGCTCAAGGAATCCCTCCCACCTCAGCTT
The DNA here is from genome assembly GCF_003255815.1 of Theropithecus gelada. NCBI lineage: Eukaryota > Metazoa > Chordata > Mammalia > Primates > Cercopithecidae > Theropithecus > Theropithecus gelada. Next base: position 52,089,724 of record NC_037684.1, on the reverse strand, counting down.
CCCAAGTGGCTAGAACTACAGGCATGTGCCACTATGCTCGACAGTTTTTAATTTTTTGTAGAGACAGGGTCGCTCTATGTTACTCGGGCTGGTCTTGAATTCCTGCCCTGAAGCAGTTTTCCTAGCTTGGCCTCCCGAAGTACTGGAGTTGTAGGCATGAACCACTTCACCCAGCTGAAAAAACCAATCTAATGGAACAATGTAAGGGAACAGAATTTGTAAACAGTTATGTTCTCTGCTAATCTGTGACTAGCAGTGATACCAGTATCCCTCCCTCTCCAAATCTATTCAGTTGGTGAATTCAGCTAAGAGGTCTAGAGTGCTGAGAGTAAGAATTAACATGCCATCTGAATCGCTTTTCTTCTGGAGTTCTGGTCATTGAGCAAGAGCTGAGGTGGTCTGGGACTTGCATACTGTTAACGGAAGAAACCCAGCTCGAATATACCTTGAACCTTCTGGTGAGTCTGGGGTTAGAAGTGAAGTAGGGAGTGAAACGGAGAGGATGGCACACGCTGGGGGAAGAGGCTCAGTGCTCCATTACCCCATGTGATGGACGGTTTGAGAAGATTTGCCAGGTCAATGTGGGGTCAATTCTAAAAGTGTCCTAAGTCTAGGCCAAGAGGAACAAAATGCAGCTGGGTCTCTGACCTAACACGCCTAAGCCCAAGGGCACATTAGGGTCAAAATGTGACTCCCTACTCTAAGGTCACCAGTAAAACTGGACAATCTGGTAAAATCAATGAAGGTTAAGATCATGAATCCAGCCAGGCATGGTGGCTCACACCTGTAATCCCAGTACTTTGGGAGGCCAAGGAGAAAGGATCGCTTGAGCCCAGGAGTTTGAGACCAGCCTGGGAAACCTAGCAACCTCCATCTCTACAAAAAACACCAAAATTAACCTTAGGTGTGGTGGCCTGTGACTGTAGTCCCAGCTACTCAGGAGGCTGAGGTGGGAGAACTGCTTGAGCCCGGGAAGCAGAGGGTGCAGGGAGTCGTCATGGTGCCAACTGTACTCTAGCCTGAGCAACACGAGTGAGACCCTGTCTCAAAAAAAAAGAAAAAGAAAAAAGAAAAATAGTAAAACTCAGGACAGGAGGGCCCACAAGGAAAGTGTTCTGTGGCTTTTACTCCCGTTCTTTGGTTGATCCGAAATTTCTCAGCAGTCCAGGGATCTCTGTGGAGTTCTCAGTGAGTGTTCTGTGTAGGGTGCAGGAGCCACAAGTGACTGCAGGGGGAAAGGCAGGTTCTGGGGCTGGCATTCTGCAGCAGTGGATTTCTACTCTGTCATAAAGAAACAGAAGGCCAAGCGTGGTGGCTCATGCCTGTAATCCCAGCACTTTGGCAGGCCGTGGCGGGCCGATCATTTGAGGTCAGGAGTTCGAGACCAGCCTGGCCAACAAAGCGAAACCCCGTCTCTACTAAAAATACAAAAATTAGTCGGGCGTGGTGGTACATGCCTGTAATCACAGCTACTCAGGAGTCTGGGGCAGGAGAATCTCTTGAACCCGGGAGGCGGAGGCTGCAGTGAGCCGAGATCGCACCACTGCACTCCAGCCTGGGCAACAAGAGCAAAACTCGTCTCCAAAAAGTAAATAAATAAATGAATAAAATCCAAAACGCTGGCACTTGAAGTGCCCTCCTTTCAATCTTGACCCAGGTAACTTCAGGACAAATAAAAGGAAGTAGAAGCAGTAAACTTACGACATTTAATATGTAAAGGTTCTGAACACAAGAGTAAATGAATTCAAATAGCTTTTGTGGCCTTTCGCCAAGGACCGGGCCCTCCCAGGCAAGCTGGGGCCGGGTCTGACCTTCGAGGTTGGCGTCAGCAAGGACCACCCTGCCCTTCAGTGGCCGGACACGACCTTGGGCTTTCGTGCGGCCAGGCCAACTCCGCCACCCCGGCTACCTGCACCGCCCTTGCGAAACCGAAACCTGCTCGCCGCCCCGCGGAGGCGGACGGGGAGGGTCCTCGGGATGGGGGCGTGGTCTAGAGGCGGGGCCAGCGGCCGGGCAGGGGAGGAGCCTCGGGTGGGCGCGCGTGCGCAGACTGGAGCCTCGGGAGGCGGCCGGGTACCCGGGGTGCGGCGCGCGCGGGAGGGAGGCGGGGCCTCGGGCGAGGGGCGGGGCCTCAGGCCGGGGGCAGGGGGCGGGCGCAGGCGCAGGCGCAGGCGAGGGCGGGCGGGGCGCGGGGCGCGCGGCGCAGGGGGCGGGGCTCCGAGCCGGGCTGAGGCGGGCGGGGCTTTGAGCCGGGCTGAGGCGAGCGGGGGCGCGGGTGGCGCGGCGGGACACGAGCGGAGAGCCGGGGCTCGGAGCCCGGCGCCCGCACCATGGAGGAGGACGACAGCTACGGTCAGTGCGCCCCGGCGGCGGACGCGTCGCCCTCGCTGCCCCTAGTCTCCTCCGGGCCCGGCCGTCCGGCAGCGCCTGCAGCGGCTGGCGTTTCCCGGGGACACTGGTGCGGGACGCGGAGCCCGGGGCGACCGGCGGGCGAGCGGTGCACGGGGCCCCCACGGGGCAGGGGTCGCAGGGGGGTTTTGAGGGATGAGGGTCGCCGGGGCCGGGGTCGCCGGCGGCGCTGAGGGATGTGGGTGGCCGGGGCGGGGGTCACAGGCCGGGCTCGCGGTCTCGCGGGGCCGGGGGTCGCCGCGAGCTCTGAGGAATGAGAGTCGTTGGGGTCTCTGGGCAGGATCGCGGGGGCTCTGAGGGATGAGAGTCGTTGGGGTCACTGGGGTCCCCGGGGCAGGGGTCGCAGTCTGGGTCCAGGGGCGCCGAGGGGTGGGGGTCGCTGACCCTGCCGCCCCTCTGCGGGGCTCGGAGCGGACGCGCGGATGGCCGGGCCCGGTTCCCCGCAGTTTCCGGCCGCTCCCGGCGTCAGCGAGTTGTGCCCGGTCCATGTCTTTGTTCAGAAATGAGAACGGGGAGCGGCGCCGCCGGCGAGGCGCGGGCTCCGGGACGGCCCTGCTCGCGGGTGTCTGGGCCCGGCCGCCGCCGGTCCCGTGCGTCGCCGCCTGCCGGGACGCGGGTGTGGAGCCCGAGGGGGCCCGCGGTGGGGACGCCGCTCCGCCGCCGACTGGAGACTTGACAAGCGGAGCCGCTGTCCCGCTCCCCTCGCTCCCGCGCACTGAGGCTGCTGGCCCCAGCCAGGGGTGCCTCCCTCCAAGAGTTTGAAATTGTAGGGGTTGCAAAAGGTTGTTTGACATGCTGTAGTTAATTAATGTTAAGTTTGTTCATAAGGAATTAAAAGAAAGAATGGGAAATAGAACAAGTGGTGAACTTTTGTGGTTTGCTAGCAAAGTACAAATACAGCAGAACTGTGTGGCCAAATGGAACCCAATTCTAGTTTAATAACTAATGGAACATTTTTCTTTCTTTTTTTTAAGAGACAGGATCTCGCTCTGTCACCCAGGCTGGAGCATAGTAGCGTGATCGTAGCTCAAGTCAGCCTCCTGAGTGGCTGGAACCACACGCACGCCTCCATGCCCGGCTAATATTTTATTTTATTTTATTTTTATTTTATTTTAATTTTTGAGACAGAGTCTTACTCTGTCGCCCAGGCTGGAGTGCAGTGGCGCCATCTCGGCTCACTGCAACCTCTGCCTCCCAGGCAAGCTGAGCTACTCTCCTGCTTCAGGCTCCTGAGTAGCTGGGACTACAAGCACCAAGCCTAGCTAATTGTTGTGTTTTTAGTAGAGACTGGGTTTCGCCATGTTGGCCAGACTGGTCTTGAACTTCTGACCTCAGGTGATCCACCCGCCTCGGCCTCCCAAAGTGCTGGGATTACAGGCGTGAGCCACCGCGCCCAGCCCTAATTTTCTATTTTTTTAAAAGATGGGGTCTTGCCATGTTACCCAAGCTGGTCTTGAGCTCCTAGGCCCAAGCAATCCTCCCAGCTCTGCCTGCCACAGTGCTGGGATTACAGGCGTGAGCCACTATACCCGGCCCACTTGTTACCTTCTAAGTAAACAAGTAAAAGCAGCGTGTGCGGCTTTTTTGTTGTTGTTTGTTTTGTTCTGTTTTTGAGACAGGGTCTAGCTCTCGTGCGCAGGCTGGAGTGCATGGGCGCTATCATAGCTCACTGCACACTCTGCTTCCTGGCCTCAAGCAATCCTCTCACTTCCCTTCTCAGCCCCTCCAGCAACCTGGACTACAGGCCCGGGCTACCACGCCCTGCTAATTATTTTTGTTTTTTTTGTAGAGAGGGAGGTCTCCCTATGTTGCCTAGGCTGGTGTGAACTCCAGTTCCTATCTTGGCCTCCCAAAGTGTTAGGATTACAGGCATGAGCCACTGCTCCCAGCCTCCTTTTGTGATTAAAAGAAAAATCACCCACTGGCTGGCCCTAAAAGATTGTTCAGCCCCTCCAGATTTCACTCCTGCCCACTGCTGAGAAGCCGGCAGCAGTTTTGCCTGCTGCTCTTTTCTCTGCCTCCTCTTGCCATTTAATTTCCCTCAGATCCCAGTGTCCTGCCTACCAGGCTTTCGTGGCCTCTCTTGTGTTCTTGCCTGCTGCAGTGGGCAGGAAGCTCTTGGTCTGGTTGCTTTTCATACAGTGAGCGCTTTGCCACCAGGCATGACATTTTGCACTTGTACTTGAAAGAGGTGAATGGAAGCAGGGTGTAGGGTGTGTTAGTTTCCTATACCTGTTATATTACCACAAGCCTGGTGGCCCAAAACAACATACATTTGTTTCAGGGTTCTGCAGGTCAGAAGTCCAAAATAGGTCTCACTGTGCTAAAACCAAGGTGTCGACCAGGCTGGTTCTTTCTGGAGGCTCAGGGGAGAACCCATTTCCTTACCTTTTCCAGCTTCTAGAGGCCACCTGTGTTCCATGGTTCATAGTACCCCTTTCCATCTTCAAAGCCAGCAGGTAGCATCTTCTCATTTCTCTCGACCTCCTACCTCCCTCTTATTAAGATCCTTGTGATTGCAGTGGACCCACCTGGATAATCAAGGCTAAGGATTAGCAACCTTAATTCCATCTGTTACCTTAATTCCCCTTCTGCCAAGTGAGGTAACCTATTCACAAGTTCTGGGGATTAGGACCTGGACATCTTTAGGGGCTATTATTCTGCGTGCCACACACCAAGATGAGAAAGTTTGTAAGTTTATTCTTCCCCTTTCTTTTTTTTTTTTTTTTTTGAGACAGAGTTTCATTCTTGTTGCCCAGGCTGGAGTGCAATGGCGCAGTCTCGGCTCACTGCAGCTTCTGCCTCCCAGGTTCAAGCGATTCTCCTGCCTCAGCCTCCTGAGTACCTGGGATTACAGGCATGTGCCACTACGCTCGGCTAATGTTGTATTTTTAGTAGAGACAAGGTTTCTCCATGTTGGTCAGGCTGGTCGCAAACTCCTGATCTCAGGTGATCCCCCTGCCTAGGCCTCCCAAAGTGCTGAGATGATAGGCATGAGCCACCACGCCCGGCCTATTCCCCTTTCTAGTTTTAAATATCATCCTTTTATTTTGGAGGAACTAAAAAGATTGAATTAAAGGAGATTCCCCATCCATAGGGTCACCACACAAAAAGTACCTGATGGTGTAAGATGATCATATGAAGAGTAAGACTCCCGAGTTCTTTAAGGTTTGTGTTAGTCTCCAGAACCATCCATTTCCCTCATAGGTTTCACAAAGAATTTACCTTGACCAAATCCCACATTGTAAAAGGAAATGTGTGTGATGGATTTATAAAGCATATAGCCTGACGTGTTCAGACGTCACCTCAGAACTTCCATTGTTTTCTTCTAAACAAACTTTTTATTTTTATTTTTTAAAATAGATGCAGAGTCTCACTATGTTGCGCAGGCTGTTCTAAAACCATCCTCCCGCCTGGGCCTCTGAAAGTGTTGGGATTATAGGCATGATGAACCACTGTGCCAGGCCTAATTAAATTTATTTCTCTTTTTCTTTCTTTCTTTCTTTTTTTTTTTTTTGAGATGGAGTCTCACCCTGTTGCCCAGGCTGGAGTGCAGTGACGCAATCTTGGTTCACTGCAACCTCTGCCTCCTGGGTTCAAGTGATTCTCCTCCTCAGCCTCCCAAGTAGCTGGGATTACAGGCACCTGCCACCACACCTGGCTGATTTTTGTGTTTTTAGTAGAAACGGGGTTTCACCATGTTGGCCAGGTTGGTCTTAAACTCCTGACCTCAAGTGATCCGACTGCCTTGGCCTCCCAAAGTGCTGGGATTATAGGCGTGAGCCACCACTCCCGGCCCTAAATAAACTTTTTAAACCTTAATTTTTTTTTCTTTTCTTTTTTTTTTTTTTTGAGACAGTCTTGCTCTGTCACCCAGGCTGGAGTGCAGTGGCACAATCTCAGCTCACTGCAGCTTCCAGCTCCTGGGTTCAAGTGATTCTCCTTCCTCAGCTTCCTGAGTAGGGGGCACTACAGGCACATGCTATCACATCTGGCTAATTTTTGTATTTTTAGTAAAGATGGGGTGTCCCCATGTTGGCCAGGCCGGTCTTGAACTCCTGACCTCAATTGATCTGCCTGCTTCAACCTCTCAAAGTGCTGGGATTACAGGTGTGAGCCACCACACCCAGCCTAAACCTTAATATTTGGTTTTCAGAATAGTGAGAAACATTTCTTATAGTGTTAACTTTGTGTGCTGTTTCAACAGTGCTTCCTCTGCTTTTGCCCCTGTCCCTGCCGTGTAAGTTGGTAATGTTTTGTGAATCAGCCTAGGATAGGTACCATTGTTTTTAGAAATCTTTTTCTTTTTTTTTTTTTTTTTTTTTTTGTATTTTTAGTAGAGATGGGGTTTCACTGTGTTAGCCACGATGGTCTCGATCTCCTGACCTGGAGATCTGCCTGCCTCAGCCTTCCAAAGTGCTGGGATTACAGGTGTGAGTCACTGCACCCGGCCTTAGAATTCTTTCTTGAGGGAAATGCATTGTAATTTCCTAGCTACCTTTTAGTATTAAAGAACTTTTGGAACACAGCTCATTGATGATATGCTGTAGACAGAGAGTCTTAGAGTTTCTCTGTTCAATTAAAGACAATTTCAAAAACCAACAAAAAGGCTTTCTCAACTCCAGTACTCTTTTGTATTCACTAGATAGGGACAGTTTGGTTCAGACTACACCTATGTGGGATATGTTTTTACTGGTTCATTTATTTATTTTTGAGACAGAGTTTCACTCTTGTTGCCCAGGCTAGAGTGCAATGGTGCGATCTTGGCTCACCGCAACCTCTGCCTCCCAGGTTCAAGCAGTTCTCCTGCTTCAGCCTCTCAAGTAGCTGGGATTACAGGCATGTGCCACCACACCCGGCTAATTGTGTGTTTTTAGTAGAGACAGGGTTTCTCCATGTTGGTCAGGCTGGTCTTGAACTCCTGACCTCAGGTGATTCGCCTGCCTAGGCCTCCCAAAGTGCTGGGATTACAGGCAAGAGCCACCGCACCCGGCCTACTGGTTTCTTTTAAAAAAAAAAAAAATGTTTATGGCCCTGTGGAGTCCCACCAGACAAACCATTAACTTACAGGAAATACTGTTGTGCTCAGGAAAAAGAAAAAAAATTGTAAAAATTAAATTTTGCATACATTCTCTTTATAACATGCATACTGTGTGTACTTTTTTTTTTTTTTTTTTAAGGGAGAGTCTCGCTCTGTTGTCCAGGCTGGAGTCCAGTGGCACGATCTTGACTCACTGCAACCTCTGCCTCCTGGGTTCAAACGATTCTCGTGCCTTAGCTTCCTGAATAGCTGGGACTACAGGCGTGTGCCACCATGCTTGGCTAATTTTTTTGTATTTTTAGTAGAGGTGGGGTTTCACCGTGTTGGCCAGGCTGTTCTCGAACTCCTGGCCTCAAGTGATCTGCCCACCTCAGCCTCCCAAAGTGCCAGGATTACAGGTGTGAGCCACTGTACCTGGCTTGTATGTGCTGTTGCCGGTATATATTTCTGTGTAATAATGTTCAGGGTTGTAAACAGAAAGCCACATATAATGCACTTTAAGGGGGTATTTGAGGGATTTTCCAGAGAGTATGTTCATCCTGCTGCTCTGTAATGGTCATCATTTTGGGGCTAATGACTGCAGTTGCCGTGATTCATTTATGAACTTCCTTTTTAAGCATAATTTCTTTTTTTGTTGCTGTTGAGACAGAGTCTTACTCTGTTGCCCAGGCTGGAGTGCAGTGGCGTGATCTCAGCTCACTGCAACTTCTGCCTCCTGGGTTCATGTGATTCTCCTGTCTCAGCTTCCCAAGTGGCTGGGATTACAGGCGCGTGCCACCACACCCGGCTAATTTTTGTATTTTTAGTAGAGACAGGGCCTACATGTTGGCCAGGCTGGTCTGAAACTGCTGACCTCAGGTGATCTGCCCACCTCAGCCTCCCAAAGTGCTGGGATTACAGGCGTGAGCCACTGCGCCCAGCCTTTAAGCATAATTTCTATATAAACATTTAAAATGAAAGTTGCCGGAGTCTAGCATGTTCATTATAGCAAATGCATGTCTTACTTTTGTTCCTTTCAAGAAGTTAGCTTCAATTAGGGAAGTTGTCAACAAAGAATTTAAAAATAATTTTTAGGTGAGTTTTCAAATGAAAAGGAAGAGAGGTCTGCAAATGTCCTTTACTTATTCAGCTTCTGAAATACCTTACTTTTTATTTGCCTTTGATGTAATTTTTATATTGAGTTCCCAGATTGATAAACTAATTCATTATCTAAAGCAAGAAAGATAGAACTAATTTTAAGTTAAAATATCAGTGTTTTCAGCAAGAGTTAAAAACAGTAGGTTTCACTTTCTGTGTAGAGGAAGAGTGGTGGGGTAAGACATTCAAGAAAATTGTTCAGGCCGGGCGCGGTGGCTCAAGCCTGTAATCCCAGCACTTTGGGAGGCCGAGACGGGCGGATCACGAGGCCAGGAGATCGAGACCATCCTGGCTAACACAGTGAAACCCCGTCTCTACTAAAAAAGTACAAAAAACTAGCCGGGCGAGGTGGCGGGCGCCTGTAGTCCCAGCTACTCGGGAGGCTGAGGCAGGAGAATGACGTAAACCCGGGAGGCGGAGCTTGCAGTGAGCTGAGATCCGGCCACTGTACTCCAGCCCGGGCGACAGAGCCAGACTCCGTCTCAAAAAAAAAAAAAAAAAAAGAAAGAAAATTGTTCATTCGCATATTTCAGGAAGCACTGAGGTGGAATTGCATAAAAACGTATCTACTGTCTCTGGCTTTGGCCTTTGAGGGAAGGATATGAGGGAATACTCAGGGCAGGGGTAAAAAGAAAAAAGACCCCTAGCACCCGAGGCTTTCGAGATCACTTTTAATCAGTAACTTCTGTCCATCTCTCCCCTTCCCCTACCCCCATCGTTCCCCTCAAGCCTCATGGGCCACTGGAGGCTGTCAGGGTGTTCAGCCTGGTTTCTGTGCCTGGTTAGGTGTGGTAGGTGTGGTGTCATAACGCACAGGGGGACCTCAGGAGGACTAACCCTGTGGTCTGTGGATGGTGTGATGCCTCGGGAGCTGGGGTCACTGCAGGGGTGGGTGCCTAGTGGCACAGAGGGAAAGCAGGAGCAAGTCGAGGGCCGTTATGCCAGCCACAGATGGCGAGCTGTCTGAGGGAGCAGTGCCTCGTGGCAGTTGTAACCCGATTTCCCATACCGAATGCTCTGGTAGGTACTTCGGGGGTTTGATAAGAAAAGAGAGTAGTTTCTTCTGTGTTTTAATGGAAAGGAGTTTTATCACAGGCGTAATCTTGAGTGTGTACCATGGGAAATTTGGGAACATTTCACCTGTATGTATTACAGTTTGTGACCAAAGACTGGATAAAAGGAGGATTTATGTTGGAATTATAGGAAGAGCTATCATACTGTACCATGGAGACCTGTGTGTGGGTGGTGAAAAGATTCAACAAGAAAAATAAAGTCTGGGCAGTGGCATGTCTGGGTGCTGCTGTGGGCTGGGGAGAGGAGCCTGTTGCATTTAAGAAAGATTTGCCTTGCCGGGCGCGGTGGCTCAAGCCTGTAAACCCAGCACTTTGGGAGGCGGAGACGGGCGGATCACAAGGTCAGGAGATCGAGACCATCCTGGCTAACACGGTGAAACCCCGTCTCTACTAAAAAATACAAAAAACTAGCCGGGCGAGGTGGCGAGCGCCTGTAGTCCCAGCTACTCGGGAGGCTGAGGCAGGAGAATGGCGTAAACCCGGGAGGCGGAGCTTGCAGTGAGCTGAGATCCGGCCACTGCACTCCAGCCTGGGCGACAGAGCCAGACTCAGTCTCAAAAAAAAAAAAAAAAAAGAAAGAAAGATTTGCCTTTTCATCACCATGTCTCCAGAATAGGCATGGTGCCTGGGATGCTACAGAGGCAGCTCAGCAACTGTGGAGGGAATAATGGATTGAACCAAGTTCCATCTCGTAAAAAGTTAATATATGGTGAGTTCGAGTTTTTTCCTCAACTCTCCATTTCAAACAGAAACCAGAACACTTCTATACATGTTTGACCCCATGCAGAACCCATTTTCTTTGTTTTTCTGTGATATGGATGACTTCCGTTGTTCTCAAACTTAGTTACTAACTTACTGATTTGCCTTTATTGAAAAGAACACAATTATTTGCAGTGAACACTTTCTTAGAAAATCTGGAACATAAGGTTGCCATAATTATACACACTTTGTGGTCTTTAAGATATATTCTCAGGGTGACATGAACATGTCAGAGAGTATAAACATTTTTGGAATTCTTGATGTCTGGTACCAACTTTTTCCAAAAGGGCTGTACCAGTTTACTCTGTTCTTAGCAATGTATCAGTACACGCACTTGGAACAGTGCAAATGTGCCCCCAGTGAGGATCAACAGGTTTCAAGGGTTTTTTTTTTTAAAAACAAACAAACTGAATTTGGTAGTTATAAATGGTGACTCATTAAATCTACTGATTACTAGCTAGATTGAATTTTTTTTTTTTTTTTTTACATATTTGTGTATTATGAACTGGCTATGTCATAAGGAATGATGATTTATTTACTTAACTGAGGTTAACTCTTTTCTATCAGATAAGGTGATTTACAGGTTTTTGTCATTCTGATGTTTTAAGCATGGGGAAAATGTATATCAGTTTTGACTGGGGTCTAGTTTAGATTTTGGCTAACTCCAACAGTCGTTTACCTTTCTTTTAATTTTTCTTTTAAAGATGGACGATCTCTCAACCCATATATTGTCTTCTGGCCAACTACAAAATGTTTCCTTACGAGGAGAAATTGTGAATTAAATAGATATTTTTAAAATTTAATTTTCTTTTTTTTTCTTTTTTTGAGATGGAGTCTTGCTCTGTTGCCCAGGCTGGAGTGCAGTGGCACAATCTGGGCTCACTGCAAGCTCCGCCTCCTGGGTTCAAGCAATTCTTGTGCTTCAGCCTCTTGAGTAGCTGGAATTACCCGTGCCCTGCTGATTTTTTTATTTTTAGTAGAGATGTGGTTTCACCATGTTGGTAAGGCTGGCCTCGAACTCCTAACCTCAGGTGATCTGCCTGCCTCCGCCTCCCAAAGTGCTGGGATTACAGGTGTGAGCCACTGCTCCTGGCCAATAGATTTTTTTTTTTTTCAAAACTATAATTTTTCTTTTAATTAAATAGAGCACGGTCTCACTATGTTCCAGGCTGGTCTTGAACTCCTGGCCTCAAGTGATTCTCCTGCCTTGGTTTCCTAAAGTGCTAGGATTACAGGCATGAGCCACCATACCTTGCTGTGAATTAAATAGATGTTATTGGTCTGGGTTTTAATGATAAACCATTCAGTTTCGGGCTGGGCATGGTGGCTCATGCTTGTAATCCCAGCACTTTGGGAGGTCGAGGTGGGCAGATCGCTTAAGCTCAGGAGTTCAAGAGCAGCTTGGGCAACATGGTGAAACCCCATCTCTACTAAAATACAAAACAAAACAAAAAATTAGCCGGGCATGGTGGTGCTCGCCTGTAATCCCAGCTACTCAGGAGGCTGAGTCACTAGAATCACTTGAACCTGGGAGGCAGAGGTTGCAGTGAGCTGAGATCATGCCACTGCACTCCTGCCTGGGCAACAGAGTGAGACTATGTCTCAAAAACAAAACAGGCCAGATGCAGTGGCTCACACCTGTAATCCCAGCACTTTGGGAGGCCGAGGCGGGCGGATCACGAGGTCAAGAGATCAAGACCATCCTGGCCAACATGGTGAAACCCTGTCTCTAATAAAAATACAAAAATCAGCTGGGCGTGGTGGTACGTGCCTGTAGTCGCAGCTACTCGGGAGGCTGAGGCAGGAGAATCGCTTGAACCTGGGAGGCGGAGGTCGTAGTGAGCCGAGATCACGCCACTGCACTCCAGCCTGGTGACAGTGAGACTCCATCTCAAAAAACAAAAATGAAACAAAACAAAACAGTTCAGTTTCTGGAATCTTATGGATCATACCTGCTCCTTTCTAAATATTCCGTGGGTTAATCAAAAGAGATTTTGTCGAACAGATTTTTTCTTCTATATTTCTTGCATTGGCAATCAGGACACTTACTCTATAGTAAGAATTAGGAGATTGCCTTCTTATTTCAAGTATGGGGGCGCACATCGTAGGTCATTTGGAGCAGGAGGGATGAAACATCTCTCTGTGTTTTGTGCTGGACCGTTGGGAGGCTTCAGCTTGAGAGCCATGTAGCCGGTTGAGTCTGCTTTCCTGTTATTGTTCCACCCCTTTCCTGCTCTCTTCTCCAAGATGAAAGTCTTCAGAGTGGGCTTCTAAAGAAAAGTACTTTGCCTGAACCTGTTCATTTGCTCCATTGCCACACTGCTTCTTGATTGTCTCTAAGTATTGTTACAATTTAGTTTCAGTTGCAATAATAGAGGCATGGAGGAGGTGGAAAATTATTTAGAAATGATCAAGAAGTGAATCCCACATCCTCTGAAACTGCTGCTAATGTTGTTTTGCTTCTCTGTTTGCATTAACTTCAGAAAAACACAAAAGCAGTGAAGGGTATGTAGGGGATTTCTATGACTGGTCATTATCCAGGATAGCGTGACATTGTATATTTCTGCTTTTATGGTAATGAGATGGTTATTAGCTGCTTTCTTTAGTGACTGAATTTTATAACAAGGGCCAGGATAATACCTTCCTTATCCAAGTCTTTTTATATTTTCCACCTTTTCTTTTTTTTTTTTTTTTTTTTTGAGATGGAGTCTTGTTCTGTCGCCAGGCTGGAGTGCAGTGGCGCAATCTCGGCTTACTGCAACCTCCAACTCCCTGGTTCAAGCCATTCTCCTGCCTCAGTCTCCCGAGTAGCTGGGACTACAGGCGCATGCCACCACGCCCAGCTAATTTTTGTATTAGTAGGGACAGGGTTTCACCATGTTGGCCAGGATGGTGTCTTATCTCCTGACCTCATGATCTGCCCGCCTCGGCCTCCCAAAGTGCTAGGATTACAGGTGTGAGCCACTGTACCCAGCCATTTTTTTTCTTTGAGACGGTCTTGCTCTGTCATCCCGGTTGGAGGGCAGTGGTGTGATCTCGGCTCACTGCAGCCTCTGCCTCCTGGGTTCAGGCATTTCTCATGCTTCATCCACCTGAGTAGCTGGGATTACAGGCATGCGCCACTGCACCTGGCTAATTTTTGTATTTTTATTTTATTTTATTTTTCAGACGGGGCCTTGCTCTGTTGCCCAGGCTGGAGTGCAGTGGCGTGATCTTCGCTAACTGTAACCTCTGCCTCCCAGGTTCAGGCAGTTCACCTGCCTCAGCCTCCTGAGTAACTGGGATTATAGGTGGACACCACCACGCCTGGCTAATTTATTAATTTTTAGTAGAGATGGGATTTTGCCATGTTGGGCAGGCTGGTCTCAAACTCCTGGCCTCATGTGATCTGCCCACCTTGGCCTCCCAAAGTGCTGGGATTACTGATGTGAGCTACTGCACCTGGCCAGTTTTTGTATTTTTAGGAGAGTCAGTGTTTCACCATGTTGGCCATGCTGGTCTTGAACCTCTGAACTCAAACAATCTGCCTGCCTTGGCCTCCCAAAGTGCTGGGATTACAGGTGTGAGCTCCTGCTCTTGGCCATTTTCTACCTTTTCTTGAGTCTTCAAGGCTTCTGTTTCAGAAGCATGCCCTTACCTGGCATTGTTAAATCTATGTTGTAATTAGTAGTGTTAGGTATGAATGATGGAATTGGCATAAGGCTATTAAAAAAGCCTATTTTCGGTCGGGCGCTGTGGCTCATGCCTGTAATCCCAGGCCAAGGCAGGAGGATCATGAAGTCAAGAGATCGAGACCATCCAGCCAACATGGTGAAACCCCGTCTCTACTAAAAATATAAAAACTAGCCAGGCGTGGTAGTGCACGTCTGTAGTCCCAGTCCCAGCTACTTGGGAGGCTGAGCCAGGAGAATCGCTTGAGCCCGGGAAGTGGAGATTGCAGTGAGCCGAGGTCGCACCACTGCACTCCAGCCTGGGCAACAGTGAGACTCTGTCTCAAAAAAATAAAAACAAAACAAAAACAACACCTATTGTCTAGTAATGTCACAGATTTGTTTTTTTTTCCTTTTTTTTTTTTTTTTTTTTTTTTGAGATGGAGTTTCGCTCTTGTTGCCCAGGCTGGAGTGCAGTGGCACGATTTCAGCTCGCTGCATCCTCCACATCCTGGGTTTAAGCAATTCTCCTGCCTCAGCCTCCCAAGCAGTTGGAACTATAGAAACCCACCACCATGCTTGGCTAATTTTTGTATTTTTCTTTTTTTTCTTTTTTTTTTGAGACAAAGTCTTGCTCTGTCGCCAGGTTGGAGTGCAGTGGTGGGATCTCAGCTCACTGCAACCTCTGACTCCCTGGCTCAAACGATTCTCCTGCCTCAGCCTCCCGAATAACTGGGATTACAGGTATGTGCCACCACGCCCGGCTAAGTTTTGTATGTTTAGTACAGATGGGGTTTCACCATGTTGGCCAGGATGGTATCTATCTCCTGACCTTGTAATCCGCCCACCTCGGCCCCCCAAAGTGCTGGGATTACAGGCATGAGCCACCGCGCCTGGCCAATTTTTGTGTTTTTAGTAGAGACGGGGTTTCACCATGTTGGCCACGCTGGTTTCGAACTCCTGACCTCAGGGGATCCACCTGCCTCGGCCTCCCAAAGTGTCGGAATTACAGGTGTGAGCCACCACATCCGGCTCACAGGTTTGTTTCTATGAGCAGTTTGTAATTGTTTATTCAATCAACAAGCATGAGTGATCATTTCATACTATGTAGTCCCTGTTGTGACCGATGCTTTGAGTCTAGAAGGAGGAGACAAACATGGCAGCAAGCTGTGAAGGAGCACGTTACAGTAGATGTGGCAGGTGTGTGCATGAAAAACGTAGGTAAACCAAGGAGAACAGTGCCAGTTCCACTGGCGTTGGGATGGCACTGGATTGGCCAGGGGAGTTTGTAGAGGAGCTGGCCCTTGGGCTGGATTGTGAAAGATGAGTTAGTGCCAAGTAGGGAAACATTGCAGAGAAATATGTATCAAGCAAAGAGAATGAGAGGATAGGAGGTGTGAAGCAGTTTGGCCACTTGGGGAGCTACAAGTGGTTCTTTGTGCCTGGAGAGCAGGCTCTGAGCAGAGGGAGGAGGCCAGAGGCAGGGTTCGAAGAAATGGGGGATAGTTATGGGGGGCTTCAGTATGTGTTGTTACCCAGGACTTATTCCCTGGGACATGGAGCTATGATAGGGTTTAAACCAGGAGTATTTTATGATGATTATTTTGCTTTTTGTTTTGAGACATAGTCTTGCTGTGTTGCCCAGGCTGGAGTTCACTGGCGTGATCTCAGCTCACTGCAACTTCCGCCTCCTGGGTTCAAGTGATTTTCATGCCTCAACCTCCTGAGTAGCTGGGATTACAGGCACATGCCACCACACCCGGCTGATTTTTGTATTTTTAGTAGAAACGGGGTTTTGCCATGTTGGCCAGGCTGGTCTTGATTTCCTGGCCTCAAGTAATTTGCCAACCTCCATCTCCCAAGGTGCTGGTGTGAGCCACTGTGCCTGCTCTTTTTTTTATTTTTATTTTCTATTTTTGCCAAGAGGGGAAGGGAGGGAGAAAGAAAGCAGGTGGAGGAAAGGAGAGGGAAAAGCAGAGTATTATATTGCATTTTAGAAAGATTCTTCTGACTTAGTGTGGCTCAGATTGGCAGTGGAGAGACCCTTAAGGAACTTATGGAGATAGGTGAGCTAGGTGATGAGGGCTTGAATTCAGGCTGTGGGAGTAGGAGGTAGGAGACAATAAATACAGGACCGGTGAAGGACATGAAATTGATGGATTTGGTTGCCAGTGTTTGCAAGGGACATAGCATTGAAAGGAGACAAGGGAGACAGAGCGACGAAAGTGAGTGCCAGGTTTCTGTCTGGATGACTGCTTGGAGAGTTTCCATACTCAGAACAGGCTTCGGTTTTGGGCGTATTCTGTCGAGTTTTGTGGTACTTTTACAGTGCCCACTTTGAGAGACCCATTTCAATAGCTGAATTTGGACCTGGAACTCCAGAGGTGATCAACGCATGAGTGGGAGTGGAACCTAGGGAGTGGGTGATGCCGCAGGCTGATTGAGAAGTGCAAGGATGTTGTCTTGGAATACCACCACTGAAGGGCTGGGTAGAGGAAGAGATCTGAAAGGGAGACTTTGAAGGCAGAAGTATATAACTCTTCAGGTAACTAGATGGTAAATGGAAAGCGAGAAAGGGCAGGAGCTGAAAGTTGATGCAGAGTGGAGAGGTTTTTGTTTTTACCTGGGGGATATTAAGACTATTTATAGACTCTTTTTTATACCTTTGGGCGATGATTCTGAGCTAGTCTTCAATGAAAGCATTCATATGTGCTGTGTTGTAAAGCTCCAGGATGATCGGTCTCACATTTCATTTTGTCTGTTCTGGCTTCTGTACACAGCAGCTGCAGACTATATGTGTTTTTGAAACCTGTTTAACTTAAGTTACTTTCTTTTGTGTTCTCTAATTCCCTGAAATATTATTTCCAACAGCCCTAATGATTGAAATTAAGAGAATTTGAATTTTAGCTCTATTCTGGCATTTTCAAGTGCTTCCTGCTCATTCCCCATGGATATTCCATCGTTGTCCGAGATTCAGCGTGTCCAAGGCTTGTTCCTGGCCCTTTTATTCTGGTGTTTCCTCTAGACCTCCCTGAGTTTTTGAACTTCTATCACCGTTTACTTGTCACTCCAATCATTCAGGCTTGAAAAAAACACTAGATTCTTTTCTGTTTCTTGCCATTTAAATTGTTTTCCATCTATCCAACCATCCATTTGTTCATCTATTCATCTATTTGTTCATCTATTCATCCATTTGTTCAGACCTTTTAAATTATTTGTGTCGGTATTTGCTTGATGCTCAGGCTGTGAAGAATTTTAAGATACAGGCCCTGCTTTCCAGAAGCTCACAGTGTAGGGCGGTTCACATGGAAATTTGCTATGGTGGGAAATACCAACAAATGCTATGGGAGCCTGGGGACTTTCAGCTTTCACTGTGTTCTGAGTGAGACGTACTTAAAAAAAAATTGTTTTAGCCGGGCGCGGTGGCTCAAGCCTGTAATCCCAGCACTTTGGGAGGCCGAGATGGGCGGATCACGAGGTCAGGAGATCGAGACCACCCTGGCTAACACGGTGAAACCCCGTCTCTACTAAAAAATACAAAAAACTAGCCGGGCGAGGTGGCGGGCGCCTGTAGTCCCAGCTACTCGGGAGGCTGAGACAGGAGAATGGCGGGAACCCGGGAGGCGGAGCTTGCAGTGAGCTGAGATCCGGCCACAGCACTCCAGCCTGGGCAACAGAGTGAGACTCCGTCTCAAAAAAAAAAAAAAAAAAATTGTTTTAAAAAATTTAGACATGGGGTCTTACTATGTTGACCAGGCTGGTCTTGAATTCCTGGCCTCAAGCAGTCTTCCCATCTCGGACTCCCAAAGTGCTGGGATTACAGACTACCGGATTACAGACTACATTGACTTTTATTAATTTATTGAAGATGGAGACTTCTTCAACTTGTTCTCTAACTTTGACAAAGACTTCTACGATTTCTCTGTGTCCAGACTGCAGTGACAAAGCATGGAGGAAATTAAATTCTAAAAAGATTTTTAGAATTAGAATTGAAATATTTATTTTATGGGTTTATAACATCCCAAAAGAATTAGGGATTACAACCTAGACTTTGGGGTCTACCCAGGCAGTTACCTCCTGGGATGAAATGAGATGGGAACATGCCAGAGTAGGTGCCACTGCTTTCACTATTCCCACACTAGGAGTTCACGGCTTGCTGCACATCAAGTTCATTGCTGAACATTTTTCGTAAGTTCTCCTTTAATCCTCACAGTTACCCTGTGGGTGGGAACAAATAATGTACTGATTTTATAGGTGAGGAAATGGAGACGTAGAGAGATTCTAAAGGGACATAGCTGATGAGTGGCTGAGCTGGCACCGCAAGCTGCATTTCTCAGGCTCCATGCAAAGACCGTGCTTTGAATAGGCTTTTTCTGTACTGGCTGCTCATTCGCACCCCCTCCTCATTTTTTTTTTTTTTTTTTTTTTGAGATGGAGTCTCGCTCTGTCGCCCAGGCTGGAGTGCAGTGGCCGGATCTCAGCTCACTGCAAGCTCCGCCTCCCGGGTTCACGCCATTCTCCTGCCTCAGCCTCCCGAGTAGCTGGGACTACAGGCGTCCGCCACATCGCCCGGCTAGTTTTTTGTATTTTTTTAGTAGAGACGGGGTTTCACCGTGTTAGGTAGGATGGTCTCGATCTCCTGACCTCGTGATCCACCCGTCTCGGCCTCCCAAAGTGCTGGGATTACAGGCTTGAGCCACCGCGCCCGGCCACGACCCTCTCCTCATTTTTATGTCCTTGTACTTTTACATACCTTATATGCTATTTGTGTATTTTCTTTGTTTTTTTTGTTTTTCTCAGACCTCTCAGAGATGAATTTATGTACTTTCTAAACTTTCTTTCTCCTGGGAGTGGGACACAGCGTTTTATATCTTGATATAGTTTGTAGAGAGTTTTGGTTAAGCCTGTGTTGCTGGTTGTTACACACATTTACGTTGAAAGAGCCGTTGTTAATCTTAGGGTTGAAATTTGAGGAGTTTGTAGGTTCATGCAGTAAAGGCAGTATCTTTTTCCCTAATCCTCCGGGTAGCATTCAGTTTAGGGGCTGCTGTTTCCTCCCAGGGACTGTGGTAAACTGGGTTTGACGTTGTGGCGACAAGAATTATGCAGCCTGGCCTTTGATGATTCCCTGGAACCAGAACATGTTTTGTGGTTGGGCCACTAGAGTTTATGAGAAATCCAGGTAACCAGGTAAAGGTTAACAAATCTTACTGAGCTTGTCTCAGCCATTTCCAGGGGCCTTTTCATGGCTTCTCTTTGCCCTTCTGCCCTTTATGACTAAATAAAAAGGCTGCTGAAAGAACTCGTTTAACAGTGAGACAGGAGAACACTAGCAGAATGGCGTTTCTTCCAAGGAGTTACAGAGCATCTCCCAGAGTCTTCCTGCCCGAAGCCTTGACTTGGAAGCTTTGTCTCCTGCTAGAGGAGGGGCTGGCTTTTTTTTTTTTTTTTTCCTGTAGAGATGGGGTCTCACTATATTGCCCAGGCTGGTCTCAAACTCCTGGGCTCCGACGATCCTCCTACCTCCCAAAGTGCTGGGATTACAGGTGTGAGCCACCGTCCACAGCCTAAGGCTGGTTTTTGACAGGGCCTCATCGGAACATGAGTACTGTGGTAGGGTCACCAAGGATCTCAAGACAAGATCCTCTAGCTTTGCAGGTTCAAAAATAGACTTTGGGACTTGGATTTATGCCAATTTATTCATGCTCTTGCAGGATTTTAAAAAAATCAACTTGTGATCATTTGCCTGCTCTCAGCTCAACTGTGGACTCTGGTTCTTGGGGAGCACATCCAGGGACCCCTGGAAACACTATTGTCTTGTGCTGTGGCACCTCTTGGTTTTTGTCTTCCGAGGGACCATCATTCTTTAGTCAGGACAGCAACCTGACAATAGAGTCAGATACAGCTTTTGAGGGCTCGCCAGTTGTCTTGCTTGGCATTGAAACCCTCTTGGACTTCTGAATAGCCCACTTCATGCTTATCTCCTCTAGAATGAGGATTACTTTTTTTTTTACTTTATCTCCTCCAGAATGGCATTACTTTTTTTTTTTTTTTTTGGAAATGGAGTCTCACTCTGTCACCCAGGCTGGAATGCAGTGGTACGATCTCAGCTCACTGCAACCTCCGCCTCCTAGGTTTAAGCGATTCTCCTGCCTCAGCCTCCCAAGTAGCTGGGATTACAGGCATGTGCCACCATTCCTGGCTAATTTTGTATTTTTAGTAGAGACAGGGTTTCACCACATTGGGCAGGCTGGTCTCGAACCCCTGACCTTAGGTGATCCACCCGCCTTTTCCTCCCAAAGTGCTAGGATTATAGGCGTGAGCCACCGTGCCTGGCCAAAGTATTTTTTTGAAGTTAAAAACATCCAGAAAGCAGCCAGATGGACATTTCCATTGTATTAGTTTCCTGTTGCTGCCATGACAAATTATCACAAATTTAGTGGCTTAAGACAATATACATTATTATCTTATAGTTTGGAGGCCAGAAGTCTGGAATGGGTCTTACTGGGCTAAAATCGTGTTTCAGCAGGGTTATGTTTCTTTCTGGAGGCTCTACGGAAAGATCTGCCTCCTTACCTTTCCAGCTTCTAGAGGCTGCCCACGCTCCTTGGCTCTTAGCTCCCTCCTGCATCTTCAAAGCCAGCAGTGGCTGGTTGAGTCTCCCCTTTCATCACTCTGACACTGACTGTCCTGCCTCCCTCTTCCATTTGGAAGAATCCATGTGCTCACCTGAATGATCTAGGATAATCTCCCTCTTCTAAGTTGGCTGATTAGGAAATTTAATTCAATCTGCAAACTTAATCCCCTTTTGCCATAGAATTTAACATAGTCACAGGTTCCAGTAATTAGGACATGTGTATCTTTGGGACCATTATTGTGTTGACTACATCTACCTTAGTGCCTTTGCCCATGAAATGTTTCTTGTGAGGATGGGCAGTTTAATCCTTCCTGCATATCATTTTCTTCTTATGGAAGTGTGCCTCATGGGTATTACTGCAGTAATTTGTAGTACTTTGTGGACTTTGTCTGACTTTTTGAAGCATTTCTAGTTTTAAAAGAGTGCTCCTAATTGAAAGGTAGGGGAAGGCATGTGCCAAAAAGCCGCCCCTTCCACTCTATATTCTGCTGATCAGCAACACTATTTGTCATCAAATTACTGGAACAGAGACTATCTTGAGTCAGAAGGTTATGTTGTTGCTCTCTGTTCTTAAGAATGTTTTTGTACTCTGAGAGTAAAGATAATTTTTCCTGTTGTCAGGTAATGGAAATGTCCCTGAACAATGAACCTTGATAGGAAAAAAAAGTTTATTATTCTAGAAGAAGATGTTGGCACATTATTTGGTAATTATTTTCCCAGAAATCAGCTGTTTTCCCCCATGTCACATGATGGACACCTCATTGTGTGGAGGAAGCAGGCCAGATGCTATTACTCTTTCACACGTTTATGTTAAAGGCTCATTTGATTTAATTTCCACTCGGAATAGATGTTAAGGATACAAAACCAAATGTCTAGCTGACTACTACTGTTCTTTCCTTTTCCAGCTCTTGCTTTAGACTCCTGTTTTCTCAAACGTATAAATGTGTGTGTATAACATTCTAATAAGAGGAATTTAAGCTTTAAAAAGTTCTTTAAAATAACACTTTTTTTTTTTTTTTTGAGACGGAGTCTCACTCTGTCCCCCAGGCTGGAGTGCAGTGGCGTGATGTCGGCTCACTGCAAGCTCCTCTTCCCGGGTTCACGCCATTCTCCTGCCTCAGCCTCCCGAGTAACTGGAACTACAGGCGCCCGCCGCCACGCCCGGCTAATTTTTTGTATTTTTAGTAGAGACAGGGTTTCACCGTGTTAGCTGGGATGGTCTCGATCTCCTGACTCGTGATCCACCTGCCTCGGCCTCCCAAAGTCCTGGGATTACAGGCATGAGCCACTGCGCCTGGCCAAAATAACACTTTTAATAGTAGAAATTAATGGATGGAGAAAAGCATACAGTTAAAATCTTTTTTTTTGAGACGGGGTCCCACTTTATCCCCGAGGCTGGAGTGCAGTGGCGTGATCATGGCTCACTGAAGCCTCCATCTCCTGGGCTTAAATGAGCCTCTTGATCCTTTCAACCGCGGCCTTCTGAACAGCTGGGACTGTGAGGGGTGCGACAGATATCTGAATTACCGCCCAGTCTGCAGCAACCTCAGTTCTTCCTCCTCAGAAGAAAGAATTAGACTGAGGGGCAGAAGGCAGAAAAAGAGACCTAGGCAAGTTTTAGCGCAGGAGTATAAGTTTATTAAAAAGCTTTAGAGCAGGAAAGAAAGGAAAGTACACTTGGAAGAGACCTAAGTAGGCAACTTAAAGGACATGCGCCCCATTCAACCTTGATCCTAGGATTTTTTTTTTTTTGAGACGGAGTCTTGCTCTGTCGCCCAGGCTGGAGTGCAGTGGCGTGAGCTCGGCTCACTGCAAGCTCCGCCTCCCGGATTTACGCCATTCTCCTGCCTCAGCCTCCCGAGTAGCTGGGACTACAGGCGCCCGCCACCTCGCCCGGCTAGTTTGTTTGTATTTTTTAGTAGAGACGGGGTTTCAGTGTGTTAGCCAGGATGGTCTTGATCTCCTGACCTCGTGATCCGCCCGTCTCGGCCTCCCAAAGTGCTGGGATTACAGGTGTGAGCCACCGCGCCCGGCCGATCCTATGATTTTATGTGCTGGCCGTGGCCGGCGTCTTGAGCCGCTTTGCCTTCATGCTTCCCTAAGGGTGAGCGGCGCACCAGCGCGGCGCCTGAGACTGTCTTCCCTTTCCGGTGGAATGCCCCGAGAAGGTCATACGCCACCATTTTGTCTCTTAATGCGCATGCTCGAGCTTTCTCGTCCAATTCCTGAGATTTTATTGGAAGCTGATTACCAATTTCAAGTGTTAGTATCTATTTGGGAAATTGCTTCTCCCTGGCGCCAGCTGTCAGTTATCACTTTAGTGTAACAACTGTGGACCATCAAGGAATTACCTCTCCTTGGTGCTGGCTGCCAATTATTTATTATTTTATTTATTTATTTATTTATGAGACAGAGTTTTGCTCTTGCTGCCCAGGCTGGCGTGCTGTGGTGCCGTCTTGGCTCACTGCAAACTCCGCCTCCCGGGTTCAAGCGATTCTCCCGCCTCAGCCTCCTGAGTAGCTCGGATTACAGGCATGTGGCACCACGCCCGGCTAATTTTTGTAGTTTTAGTAGAGATGGAGTTTCACCATGTTGGTCAGGCTTGTCTCGAACTCCTGATCTCAGGTGATCCACACACCCCCCCCCCCCCCCACCGGCTTCTCAGAGTGCTGGGATTACAGGCGTGAGGCACCGCGCTGGGCGTTATTTTTTATTTTTTGAGGCAGGGTCTGGGTCTGTTGCCCAGGCTGGACTGCAGTGGCACAATCTTGGCTCACTGCAACCTCTGCCCCGGAGACTCAAGCCATCCTCCCACCTCAGCCTCGTGAGTAGCTGGGACTACAGGTGTGCATCACCATGCCTGGCTAATTTTTGTATTTTTTGTAGAGATGGCGTTTTGCCATGTTGCCCAGACTTGTGAGCTTACGTGATCTGCCCGCCTCATTCTCCCAAAGTGCTGGGATTACAGGCATGAGCCACCACGCCCAGCCAGTTATCATGTTTAGAGAGGCAGTGTGATAACCGCTGACCTATCACTTGATGATCGCCAGTATTCCTGGTCGGTGGGGGCACGGGGATCCCTCTCCTGACCCGCTCGTGCCTGTACAGGACTACGTGTAACAGGACCATATGTATGCCGTCGTGCCCGACTAATTGTTTTTTCATTTTTCTGTAGAGATAGCGTCTCGCTGTGTTGCTCAGGCTGATCTCAAACCCCTGGCCTCTAGCAGTCCTCCCACCTTGGCCTCCCAAAGTGTTGGAATTACAGGCATGAGCCACTAAGCCCAGCCTCTTTTGATTTTTAAAGAGGTTTTAATAAGCTTTGAGTAGTGTGAGTGCTTTTAGTTCCCTATATTATCACATTCCCAAGGTCAATTGATTTTAACACGGAAATAGGTTACACATCACCCCATTCCAGCCTAGAGCAGAAGGACTAGGAAAAAACAGTTCCTGTGAGAATTAGTTCCCCTTGGAGATCTGAACCTTGGAGAAAACAAGAACCTCTTGAGTTTTGACTCAAAAGGTGGGGAACTGCTCATGTGTACCAGAATATGTGCACAAGGGTATTTATTGTATCATTGCTATGTGACTGAAAACTTGGAAATCGCGAGGCTGGGCGCCGTGGCTCACACTGTTAATCCCAGCACTCTGGGAGGCCGAGGCAGGTAGATCATGAGGTCAGGAGTTCAAGACCAGCCTGACCAACATGGTGAAACCCTGTCTCTACTAAAAAGACAAAAATTAGCCAGATGTGGTGATGCATGCCTGTAGTCCCAGCTACTCAGGAGGCTGAGGCAGGAGAATCGCTTGAACCCGGGAGGCGGGTATCCTGTTTATCAAGGAAAATATATACGGACCATCTCTGACTTATGATGGTTGACTTTACGATGGGTTTATTGGAAAGTAACCCCACTGTAAGTTGAGGAGCATCTGGGATATATTTTGGTTTTGAGAAGTGATGTCATCAGACTTACTTGATATCTGTTACTTTTAGAAAGATAAGTATATGATGCTTTTTGTGTAAAATTACTTTTCACTTCTATTTAAAAATCTTGAGGTCTGTTGTAATGGGATTTTTGATTTTCTTGTGTTTAGAAAAGAGGGTTTTAAGATAGTAAAATGTTGTTGCTTTCTTTTGAACATACATAAAAAGAAAAAAACAAAAAACCCTAGCTATTTGGATAGAGGCCAGAATTAAAACATCAGTAGTCAAAAGAGGGAATTCAGTGTTTCTTGAGTTTTTAGCTTTATACGTCTAAATTTGTAAAATTCAACCGTGTATTTTCTGTTCCACATGGGCACCTTTTGCAATTGTGGTAGTCAGATGTCCTCGGCAGATGAACATGCAGAAGTGGTTTGTTTAGCCTACCCTTTTAAAGTTCATAATCTAGTAAATTTAGGTTAGAATGGTGGTTCCCATACTTGACTAACCTTCAGAATCCCTGGAGGAATTTTTCAAAACCATTTATTCTGGGTCCTTACTCTAGCCATACCAACTGTACCAGGATCCCCCAGGGTCGGATCCAGGAATGAGTGAATGAATGAATATGTACATACATGCACACACTTGTACACACATATGCACACAAATACACTTTTAATGCTCCTAAATTTGAGGACCCCAGGTGTGGAAACCCACGCTTCGGAACCTCAAACTGTTCTCATCAAGGTCACATCGCACAGGCAGGCTCTGGCTTGAGTTGGCCCAGCCAGAGATGGTTCCCTTCATTTCCCATGTTGAGTGTATAAAATGATTTCACAAGAATTTGTGCGTCCATGATTGTAGGAAGGGATGGCTGAGTGTTGAATGCATTTCCTCAGCCGTAACTATCTAATTTATGTGGTTTTGCTTTAAGCCATTGCGTATTCTGCTTGGAGGGTTTTGAACTTCCAGAGGTTTTTAAGAAGAGGCTCAACAGATGAAAGAAGCAAAAATAACCAACCTTGGATTTTTTTTTTTACTCCTTTATTATAGCTACCAAGTATATAGCTACCTACTCACTTTAGCTTCCCCACGTGTCTTTGTGTGGTTTTCTCTGTTTTGTTCCTTTTAAGAGACACCTTCTCTTTATGTTGCAGCTGTTGCTAGGCAGCCACTGGCCAGGTGCCAGTTTGAGAGTTCTGATCTGTGCAACAGTGAGGAGGTGACCTAAAAAGATCCCTTTGCCTATCCCTGTTGGATGAAAGAGGGGCTTGGCACTGGGACGTAGAGTGCTAGGCGCACAGGACCTATGGAGAACTGAGGCTGCACCCACTTACCCAAAGAGTCTTTGGAGAGTATCTTTTAGTCCTTCCTCAGGGGCAGTTGGCATATAGTCTGAAAATGAAGCCACCTCAGGCAGTGGACTTCGATTGGCTAGAATTGTGCCCTTCTTACTTTAGCACTTTGGCAAACATGGAGAAAATTACTATTATGGAAATTTTCTTTCTGTTTTGAGACAGGATCTCACTCTGTTGACCAGGCTGGAGTGCAGTGGTGTCTTAGTCCACTGCAACCTCCATCTCCTGTGCTTAAGCAGTCCTCCCACCTCAGCCTCCTGAGTAGCTAGGGCTACAAGCACATGCCATAACTCCATGCATGCCGAAAGCAGATAACGAGACCTACTGGATCAGAATGAGACAGAGTAGTACACATCGCAGGAACATCAGCAGGAGAGTGCTGGTACCCCTGACTTCAGGTCTCACAGGGTGACATGATGGGCCCAGAAAGATGATGGCTATGCATGAATTGGGTTTGTCTACAGTGGAGAAACCAAGGACCACCACGTGCTTAGCACTTTCCTTCCTTTCTTTCTCTCTTTCTTTTTTGTTTTTTTGAGATGGAGTTTCGCTTTTGTTGTCCTGGCTGGAGTACAATGGTGCGATCTCGGCCCACTGCAACCTCTGCCTCCAGGGTTCAAAGCAGTTCTCCTGCCTCAGCCTACCGAGTAGCTGGGATTACAGGCATGCACCACCATGCCCGGCTAATTTTTAAATTTTTAGTTTGTCAGGCTGGTCTCGAACTCCTGACCTCAGGTGATCCTCCCGCCTTGGCCTCCCAAAGTGCTGGGATTACAGGCATGAGCCACCACGCCTAGCCTGGGCTTAGCACTTTTCATAGCAAGTGGTAGACAGGCCAGGCCTCTTCCGCTGGGAGGGAGCATGTCATACTACAGTCTCCTTGAACCAACTTCATGTCGCCAGCTACAAGAAGACAGACCCGGCGGTTTGGCACTCTCGGCAAGGACATGCAGGGATGCATGGGGCCTTGGCCAAAGGCAGCATGATATAGATGGACCGTAGTTTAATTAATCATCCTGTCTTGTTATTTAGAAGTTTCCAGTTTGCTCCTATAAGAAAGAATCCTTGTATTATTTCTTGTAGATAAAGTTTTGCTCACATTTCCAGTGATTTTCTTAGGCTAGATTCCTGTAAGTGGACTTAACTGGGTTAGAGACTTTAAAGTCTCTTGGTATGTACTGCCAAATGGGTTTTCAGAAAGTGTGAATCAGTTTACACCTCACACCAGTATATGATGATACTTGTTCATTTATCCTTTTTGACATAGAATTATTATTTTTTTAACTTTTTTTTTGAAAATTTTTTGAAACTTTTTTTTTTTTTTTAGGCAAAGTCTCGCTCTGTCACCCAGGTTGGAGTGCAGTGGCACAATCTTGGCTCACTGCAATCTCCACCTCTCTGGTTCAAGCAATTCCCCTGCCTCAGCCTCACAAGTAGCCACGCCCAGCGAATTTTTGTATATTTTTAGTAGAGAAGGGGTTTCACCATGTTGGCCAGACTGGTCTTGAACTCCTGACCTCAGGCAGTCCACCTGCTTCAGCCTCCCAAAGTGCTGGGATTACAGGCGTGAGCCACTGCGCCTGGCTGAATTTTTTTTTTAATCATTTGAGTTGTTGATATAATTACAGTTTTTTCCTGCCTCTGTCAGTGTTGGCAGGATGAACTTTGTTCTAAGAACTTTGGCTAGTGTTTACGTGTATTAGAATGGGAAAATTATAGCAGCTTCTTTCCCAGGTCGTTTTTTATTCATCTATTCAACAGATATTTATTGAACACCTATTATGAGCTGGGCACTCTATGGGCCTTGCAATTTAGACATAAATAGAGTTCTCAGGTACCTTACATTCTAATCAGAAGGAGAACTTTGATCTCTAACCAAGACCTGTTTAATTCATAGTAGGGTTTCTTTTTCTTTTCTTTTCTTTTTTTTTTTTTTTTTGAGACGGAGTCTCGCTTTGTTGCCCAGGCTGGAGTGCAGTGGCGCGATCTTGGCTCACTGCAAGCTCCACCTCCCGGGTTCACACCATTCTCCTGTCTCAGCCTCCTGAGTAGCTGGGACTGTAGGCACCCACTACCACGCCAGGCTAATTTTTTGTATTTTAGTAGAGACAGGATTTCAATATGTTAGCCAGGATGGTCTCGATCTCCTGACCTCGTGATCCGCCCGCCTGTGGCCTCCCAAAGTGCTGGGATTACAGGAGTGAGCCACCATGCCCGGCCTCAAGGTTTGAATTTCACCATAACTTAAGAAACCCTCATCCTTTGGGGGAATGACAGTGAATGCAGTTTTAAAAAAAGAGGCCAGGTGCAGTGGCTCACACCTGTAATCCCAGCACTTTGGGAGGCCAGAGGCAGGTGGATCATGAGGTCAGGAGATCGAGACCATCCTGGCTAACACAGTGAAACCTTGTCTCTACTAAAAATGCAAAAAAATTAGCCGGGCATGGTGGCGGGTGCCTGTAGTCCCAGCTGCTGGGGAGGCTGAGGCAGGAGAATGGCATGAACCCAGGAAGCCTGGGCAACAGAGCGAGACTCCATCTCAAAAAAAAAAAAAAAAAAAAAAATTCAAACCTTGAAATTTCACCTTGTGAATAATCTTAGTCTAATTTTTGCTGTATTTATTGGACTATAGGCCAGTGCTTGAACTTTGTGTTCCTAACCTCTCAGCATCCTTGTGTCTCCTGGTGACTGTGAAAGCTTTTTTTTTAAAATGGGATCTTTCTCTGTCACCTAGGCTGGAGTGCAGTGGCATGATCATAGCTCACTGCAGCCTTGACTTCCTTGGCTCAAGTGATCCTCCCACCCCAATGGTATTTTCTAATAGACATCTGTGTCCCCAAAATGTGTTAAAGACTTTTGAAGATGAGTCCACTCAAATAATGATTTAGTTCTGAATAGACAGATTTTTAAATTCCTTTTTTTTTTAGACGGGGTGTCACTGTGTCACTCAGTTTTCTGAAGGACTTCAAATAGCCTCAGTACCACACTACGGGTACTAACTGACATTTTCAGCACCTTTTATTGGTGATGATGAGCACATTCATTTTCATTTATCTATTTGCTGCAGACTGTTTAGGTTCCTTCCCTTTGTTTTAAAAAACTTATTGAGGTATAATTTACATAGAATAAACTGTATCCATTTAACTTGTACAGTTTGTCCGGGCACGGTGGCTCATGCCTGTAATCCCAGCACTTCGGGAGGCTGAGGCGAGTGGATCACTTGATGTCAGGCGTTCGAGTCCAGCCTGGCCAACATGGTGAAACCCTGTCTCTACTAAAGATACAAAAATTAGCTGGGTGTGGTGGTGGGTGCCTGTAATCCCAGCTACTTGGGTGGCAGTGCCACAAGAATCGCTTGAACCCAGGAGGCAGTGGTTGCAGTGAGCTGAGATCACGCCACTGCACTCCAGCCTAGGTGACAGAGCAAGACTGTCTCAATCAATTAATCAATGGTATACAATTTGATAGGATATATTCAAAGTTTTGTACACTAGTGAAACCACTATCACAATAAAGATACAACATTTTCTTGACCTGAAAAAGATGCTTCATGGCCCTTTTTGTTTTGTTTTTCTTTTCTGTTTTGTTTTTTTGAGACAGTATCTTGCTCTGTCTCCCAGGCTGGAGTGTAGTGGCGTGAACATGGCTCAGTGCAACCTCAGCCTCCTGGGCTCAAGCAGTCCTCCCACCTCAGCCTCCCGAGTAGCTGGGACCACAGGCACGCCCCACCACGCCCACCTAATTTTTTATTTATGTTGCCCAGGCTGGCCTTGAGCTTCTGGGCTTAAGCAGTTCCCCTGCCTCAGCCTCCCAAAGTGCTGCCACCGAGCCCGTCCGCTTCATGTCCTTTTGCAGTCCATTCCTCCCTCTACCCCTGGCCCCAGGCAACCACTGATCTGCTTTTTGTGACTACAGATTAGTTTGTGTTTCCTAGAATTTTATGTAAGTGAAATCATACAATGTTACAATGTGTATTCTGTGTCTGGTTTTCTTTCCTTTTTTTTAAAAAAAAAAAAACAAACCATAGCTAACCTCAGACGTGTCTGGCTTTTACTCAGAATGATGTGTGAATCATTTTACAAAAGGGGTGAGGCCGGGCACGGTGGCTTACGCCTGTAATCCTAGCACTTTGGGAGGCCAAGGCAGGTGGATCACGAGGTCAGGAGTTCGAGACCAGCCTGGCCAATATAGTGAAACCCTATCTCTACTAAAAATACAATAATTAACTGGGCATGGTGGCCCATGCCTGTAGTCCCAGCTACTCAGGAGGCTGAGGCAGAAGAATCGCTTGAACCTGGGAGGCAAAGGTTGCAGTGAGCAGAGATCGCGCCACTGCACTCCAGCCTTGGTGACACAGCGAGACTCTGTCTCAAAAAAAAAGGGGGGGGGGATGAGATGGGGGACTCCATATATTTTTAAAGGGATTATTTAAAAAATCATTTTAGAACAATTCTGCAAGGGTGTTTTGGTGCTTGAAGTACTAGGCTAGACAACATACTTTGGAACTAAGAATTTAATTAAAGGTTACACTAAAGTATCAGTGATTATGTCCCCATATGAGGTAGATGGCAGGAGTTAAAAGTAATTAAAGTTTGCAGAAGTTGGTGTTTTCATAATTGGAGTATGGCAAATCACCTGTTTAGTCTGTTTACTACCTTACTATACGCTATCTTCTGTCCTAATTGTTATTACTGCTCAGTTAATGTTTATGATCTACTGTTAGATTCCCTAAGGGCAGTGTGCAAAGCCCATGTAATTAGGGATTCAGCAGCCCTCCGACCTTTTGTTGTTATTTATTTATTTATTTATTTATTTATTTATTTATTAAGTAGAGACAAGGTCTCACCATGTTGCTCAGGCTGGTCTCGAACTCCTGGGCTCAAGTGATCCTCCCGAAAGTGTTGAGATAACAGGCATGAGCCACTGCCTGGTCAAGAGCATGAGTCTTCTGGGGAGGTTTGGCACTTGCTTGTGGCACCGGCCTTGTGTCTTGTTTTTATTTTTTCTTCCTTTTTTTCCCTTATAATTAAATTAGAGATAGGGTCTCACTATATTGCCCAGGCTGGTCTAGAACTCCTGGCCTCAAGCGATCCTCCCACCTCAGCCTCCCAAAGTGCTAGGATTGAAGGCATGAGCCACCACGCCCAGCCTAGTAACCATTTAGTGACAGTCTGTTAGCTGTGCTGGGGTGGCATGAGAAGCTTGCCTCCGATTGTCCTCATGCTTCTGGTGACTCTGGTGCCCCTCTCCCACCCTGCCCTACACTCACTCATACATGTGCCTTAAGACTTTGGGAAAAGGAAGAGTAAACCTTTGGGGGAGATTTGGTAATCCTGAGTGTACTTTTTCTTGCTTTATGTGTTCTTGTGTGTCCTGTTTCCCAAGATTATGGAAGTCTTGGCAGGACTAGTCTTGAACTAAACAACAACAACAAAATTCATGTGTTACAGTACTACCTATAGTTTTGTATTTAATTAGGCATTTTAACATTTTCAGTATCATATTTAATATGTATAATCACATTGTGATATGAGGTGTGTGACCTTATTATTTACATAGTTAAGATTACAAACTGAAATACGTTGTTGAAGTTCTCTGTCTTGGCCAGGCGCAGTGGCTCACGCCTGTAATCCCAGCACATTGGGAGGCCGAGGCAGGTGGATCATGAGGTCAGGAGTTCGCGACCAGCCTGGCCAACATAGTGAAACCCCGTCTCTACTAAAAATACAAAAATTAGCCAGGCATGGTGGCAGGTGCCTGTAGTCCCAAATGCTTGGGAAGCTGAGGCAGGAGAATCATTTGAACTCAGGAGGCAGAGGTTATGGTGAGCTGAGACTGCACCACTGCACTCCAGCCTGGGCAACAGAGCAAGACTCCATCTCCAAAAAAAAACAAAAAAGAAGTTGTTCTCTGTCCTGTCTGAGATGGTCAGCAGCATTGTTTATCCCTGTAACCCTGGTACTCTTATTGATAGTAGAGATTTTACTCCAATTAGGTACTTTTTAAAGGTAATTTCTGTGAAAATCTCTATAAAAATGCGTATTAAAAAACTCCTTTACAGTGGAAAAGAGTAATAAATAACATTTCCTTTTTTTCCTCCCAAGCTCTGAACCTACTAGAAATAGAAAAAGAAATCTGAAAGTGGAGATCATATGATCGGCCTTGTAACTGGTGAAGAGAGGGAGATGGAGGATCCCTCATTTCAAACATCTAGGAAATATGTTGCAAATTGGTAAAATAGGTTAAATTTCTCTGCAGTAATAGGATCTTTGAACTAGACTATTTGAAATTATCATTTGAGGCCAGATGCGGTGGCTCATGCCTGTAATCCCAGCACTTTGGCAGGCCATGGCGGGCAGATCACTAGAGGTTAGGAGTTCCGAAACCAGCCTGGCCAACATGGTGAAACCCTGTCTCTACTAAAAGTACAAAACAATTAGCTGGGCATGGTGGCAGGTGCCTGTAATCCCAGTTACTCAGTAGGCTGAGGCAGGAGAATGGGTTGAACCCAGGAGGCGGAGGTTGCAGTGAGGCAAGATCATGCCACTGCACTCCAGCCTTGGTGACACAGCGAGACTCCGTCTCAAAAAAAAAAAAAAAAGATGAAATTATCATTTGATATAACCAATAGCAGAGAGATACCTGCACTCTGATTCCTTCTACATTTATGCAGTCAATCCTTGTTATTTGTGGATTTTATATTCATGAATTTTCCTACTCACTAATGTTTATTTGTAAATCAGTCCAAAGGTAGTGCTTTTGTAGTCATTTCTGGACATTCACAGAGCAGTGAAAAATGCAGTTTGCTCCATGTACACATTTCCAGTCACTGTGAAACAAGGTGACTGATTTCTTGTTTCAGCCTTCATACTGTAAACAAATGACCTTTATGTGGTCTATTTAGCATTACATTGTTTATTTTTATTTTTTTTCTGTATTTTTGTGCCTTTGCTGGTGACTTTGCTCTTTAAAATGGCCCCTGATCATAATGCTGAATTTCTGTCTAGTGTTCCCAAGTACAAGAGGCCATGATGTGCTTTATGGAGAAAATACCGTATGTTAGCAAAACTTTGCTCAGGAATGAGTTACAGTGCTATTGGCCATGAATTCAACGTTAATGAATCGACCACTGGCTGAGCATGGTGGCTCACATCTGTAATCCCAGCACTGTGGGAGGCTGAGGCAGGTGGATTGCTGGAGTTCGAGACGAGCCTGGATAACACGAGGAAACCTTGTCTCTACTAAAAATAGAAAAAATTAGCTAGGTGTGGTGGTGTGCGCCTGTGGTCCCAGCTACTCAGGTGGCTAAGGTGGGAGGATTGCTTGAGTCTGGGAGGTGGAGGTTGCAGTCAGCCAGGATGCACCACTGGACTCCAGCCTGGGTGACAGAGTGAAACCCTGTCTCAAACAAAACAAAACAATTTGTATTAAATAAGACATCTTTAAACAGAAACCTATATAAATAAGGTTATGTATTTTTCAGTTGACAAAAGCATGACCAGAGGCCTGTAGGAACCTAACCTGTATTTCTCCTAGGAGCAACGGTTTAGTCTTTTCCAATTCATTGTTAGCAATGACTTTTTTTTTTTTTTGAGACAGAGTCTCACTCGGTCACCCAGGCTGGAGCACAGTGGTATGATCTTGGCTCACTGCAACCTCTGCCTTCTGGGTTCAAGCAATTCTCCTGCCTCAGCCTCCCGAGTAGCTAGGACTGTAGGCGCCCGCCACTGCGCCTGGCTAATTTTTGTATTTTTCGTAGAGACAGGATTTCATCATGCTGGCCAGGCTGGTCTCGAACTCCTGACCTCGTCATCCACCTGCCTTGGCCTCCCAAATGCTGGGATTACGGGCGTGAGCCACTGTGTGCGGCAACAGCAACAACTTTTTAAACAATAACTACTGTGAATAGCAAGAATCAACTATAGCTTAGCCCTCTTCCTACCCTTAAACTTCAGGCTGTAACATCCCAGTGCCACATTTGACATCTCCCAGGGGATACCTACAGCTGGCATGGTCTCTCACAGCTGGCATGGCCACAGCAGAGCCCCTGGTGCTGTGCCCCTCTCAATTCACCCCACCTAAGAAATAGCATATCCACTCACATAGGTGTTCCCATCAAATATTTTGAATGTTTTGATATCAGCCCTCCCTTTCTCTTGTTTTCCCTATCCAGTTCATTAGTAGTACTGTTTATTCTACTTCCAAAACGCATCTTGAAGTCATCTGTTTTTCTGCATCTCTGCCGCTAAAGTGCTAGTGGAGGCTGCTGAATTACTTGCCTGGATGCCACATGAGCTTCCCATAGTTGATGCCACTGGGTGCACCCATATCATGTTCTCTCCCTTCTGGGCACGTGGAGAACCATATTCTCACCCCCTAGCCATTGATTTGCTGTCCTTTTCAGACCCAGAGGGAGCAGGCTAGGAAATAGTTTGTGGATTCAGTATGTGGTATTATTTTAGGAGCACTTGGTATTTCTTTGGGTAATAGTAGCTTCTGCAATTTGAGGACTGCATCTAAACCTGTTAGGATTATTTTTTGAACTGCAAGGGAATTTTTTTTAGGGCAGATAAACATCTGAACAATATATTAAGTAAAAGCTTGGAGAAATTCTTGGAAAAAAAAACACTTCAAAAATAGATTGTTTTAGAGTTCTTTTTTTTCTGAAACCACCTGCCTTCTCAAGCAAGACAATTAGATTTTAAACAATGGTTTCTGCTTCCTTAGGATTTTTAAAATTTTTATTTTTGTTTATTTTTTTGAGACAGGGATCTCAATTTGTCACCCAGGCTGGAATGCAATGGCATGATCATAGCTTACTGCAGCCTCGACCTCCTGGGCTCCGGCGATCCCCCCACCTCAATCTCCTGAGTAGCTGGGACCACAGGCACACCCACCAAACCTGGCTAATTTAAAAAAATTTTCTGTAGCGGGGGATTGAGTCCCAATCTGTCGCCCAGACCAGAGTACAATGGCCCGATCTGTGCTCTCTCTGACTCCTGGGTTCAAGCAATTCTCCTGTCTCAGCCTCCCGAGTAGTTGGGATTACAGGTGCCCACCACCACGCCTGGCTAATTTTTGTATTTTTAGTGGAGACGGGGTTTCGCCATGTTGACCAGGCTGGTCTTGAACTCCTGACCTCAGGTGATCTGCCCGCCTTGGCCTCCCAAAGTGCTGGCTGGTCTCAGACTTTTGGGCTCAAGTGATCCTCCCACCTTGGCCTCCCAAAGTGCTAGGATTACAGGTCTGAGCCACCATGGCTGGCCTAGTTTGTTTTTAAATCAGTAACAGGTATCAAGAAGTTTGGACTGGCTGACCTTGGTGGTCCTATCTGTTGCCACCTTTGCTCTGCCCCACACAGTATATGGGTGTGCTGGGACCTCCTCGCGAGCTCCTCTGTCATGTGACGGTTCCATCTTTAGGGCTGTGGCAGGACTGTGCTGGTTCAGTTTGCTCTATGTCAGCTGAGTAAAGGATGGGTGGAGTATACTGATTTTGTAACTTGTAACATTTGGTCTTGTGGTTTTGCAAGGAAGGGGTGATATATAATCAGTAAGGCAGGAGAGCAAAGGAAACAGGAAGGGGATCTGCAGTGCTCCTGTATCAAAGTAAATCTCCAAAGCAAAAAAGGGCAAAGGCAAGCACACTTCTCCCGCCCACCCCGCTTTTTACTTACTCTTATTTGATCAGAGAACTTTGCTTGCGTAAACAATCCTTGAAATAAGGCTGGAATTTTTTGGTAAAATTCCTAGCTGAGTTTGGTTTAGAAGTATACAGAAAACTCAATGAATTAATTGAATAATCTCCCTTACCCCCTTCTCCAGACGGTTCTCCTGTATTCTCCCAAGTAATAAAAGTACTAGAAAGATCAACTGTATTTATCATTAAATGGCTGGTGCTTATAATTTTTATTTCTTTAATCCAGTTAAACAGTGAGCTTTCCTGATAACCTAGGCATTGTTGTCCCCGACAATAACCTGGGCCTGTTGGATGTTTAAACATTTTCTTTGACCTGGGACTGTGTTGAAACCATTTGTTAATCACACAGCAGGATGATCAGTGCTTACACCAGCTGATGGGACACCTGGCATGAATACTCAGTGATCCCATAAAACCACGTCAAGCTGAGGTTCCATGAACAGTTTTCATTTTTGATGATAGGACTCATAGCTCTCAGAATCAGAGAATGTTTAGAGGTGAAACTTAACCACAGATGTTGGTCAGCATCTTTAGTTTGTTTCCTTTGTGTGGGGTGCGGTGGCAGACAGAGAGCCATGGGATGGGAGGAAGCTCCAGAGCTGGGCTTTGAATAATGGGTGGGATTCAGAAAAGTAGAAAATATTGTGAAATTTATTGTATTTTATTTTTTTGAATGAAGCAACAAAAACAGAGATTTATTGAAAATGAAAGTACACTCCACAGTGTGAGAGTGGACCCAAGCATAGGGGCTCAAGGGCCAAAATAAATTGTGAAATTTATTTTAATCAAAGTAGAACATATAGTTTTAAAGATCCTATACAGCACAAAAATGGACATGCTTATAGCAGCATTTTTCATAAGAACCCCACAGTGGAGACAGCCAGCTGTCCGTCAGCTCATGAGTGGGTAAAGAAGATGAAGTCCGTCGCTACAAGGGAAGATTCTTTAGTCGTAAAAAGGAATGAAGTTCTGACACACACTGCAACATGGCTGAACACAGAAAACATTGTGCCAAGAGAACGAAGCCAGTCACACAAGGCCATGCATTAGGCAAATCTGTAGAGACAGAAAGTAGATTAGTGTTGTCAGGGGTTTGGGGATGCGGGAATCGGGGTGACCCCTGTGGGGTATGGGGTTTTCTTTTGGGGATGATGAAAATGTTCTAGAATTAGATAGTGGTGGTGGTTGCATAACTTTGTGAATATATGAAAAATCGCTGAGTTGTATTGTCTAAAAATGTCCTCCCTCTCCCAGACAGTGCCTCCTCCCCTCAAATGTTGACCTCTAGATCCTTCAAGATTGGTTCCGCAGTGCAGTATTTGAGTCTCCCCAGATCTCTTACTAAATTCCAGAGAATGCTGCTGAGAGGGTGCATTTTCTTCAAAGTCACTCCCCTCGATAGTGTACCTGTGCCACTATCTTTCCACCGCTCCCAGGGACTTTTTCTATTCTTCCTCTACCAGCCTGGAATACTCTGGGCCTTCAGAGCCTGCTCATCCTTAGCATGCCATGTAATGTAGGGTTTTTTTTGTTTCTGTTTTTGTTTTAGCGCTGCCATTACCTGTGTCCTCCAATGGACTATTGTGTTTTGAAGGGGGAGATACTTTGTTCTCATGACCTTTGTAGGTCTAGCTCTTGGCTAACATAGTGCTTAGCACAATTCAACAGACATCATTTAGAATGAACACATGGGAAAGATTCAAATCTTTTTTGAATAAATCAGTGTACACTTTTATTATTATTATTAATTAATTTTTTTTTTTTTTTTTTTTTTTTTGAGATGGAGTCTGGCTCTGTCACCCAGGCTGGAGTGCAGTGGCCAGATCTCGGCTCACTGCAAGCTCCGCCTCCCGGATTCACGCCATTCTCCTGCCTCAGCCTCCCGAGTAGCTGGGACTACAGGCGCCCGCCACCTCGCCCGGCTAGTTTTTTGTATTTTTTAGTAGAGATGGGGTTTCACCGTGTTAGCCAGGATGGTCTCGGTCTCCTGACCTCGTGATCCACCCGTCTCGGCCTCCCAAAGTGCTGGGATTACAGGCTTGAGCCACCGCGCCCGGCCTTTTTTTTTTTTTTTTGAGACAAAGTCTGGTTCTGTCGCCGAGGCTGGAGTGCAGTGAGGTGGTAACAGCTCACTGCAGCCTTGACCTCCTGAGCCCAGGTGGTCATCACCCGCCTCGCCCTCTGAAGTAGCTGAGACCTACAGGCAAGTGCCACCACACCCAGCTAATTTTTTAGTTTTCTGCAGAGACGGAGTCTCTTTATGTTGCCTAGGCTGGTCTCGAACTCCTGGGCTCAAGTGATCCTCCCACCTCGGCCTTCCAAAGTGCTGAGATTATAGGCATGAGCCATCATGCCTGGCCTTTTAAATTATTACTCTGATGAGTAAATAAATATGTGAAGAGCAGCTGGAAAATGGGAGTATAGGCTTTCTAAATGTGTTAGGCTCTTTCAGATGGAAAGTAAGAGAATCTCAGGTTACTGTGTAGTGATACTTTATCCTAAGAAGACAGAAGAAGTAGGCAACTTGGTTGCCACACTGTCACTGTGGGTCTTGGAGCTCAGGTCTCCTTGTGGGAAAATGGTCTTTGTAATCAAATTGCAGATGTTGTTGCAGATGTTATATAATTTCATTGGTCTACATGGTGAGGAATAGAGGAGGTTCAGAGAAAAATATAAATGTATTTTGTATACCTCAGAATTTTAGAAAAGAGAATCCTGAATATGGTTTTTTGGAGGGGTTGAGGAAGAAGTAACTGAGGTTTAAATTTTATCTTTGCAGGGATACCTGTTCTGACCATCTTATTTAAAACTTAACAATGCCTGATCCCACCCCCTGCCACATACTTCTCTTTTCCCCATAGCACCCATCACTTTCTAGCATGTTACTTATTATTTGTTGTGTATATAGTTTTTTGCCTGTATAGTACAAGCCTATTATCACTGTCCCTCAAATTAGCCAGAGTGTGTGGACGAAGGGCAAACTAATGTTGATATTAACAAAGCCCTTTCAGGAAATAAGTACTGGTGAATATGCACATAGGAACTGGCACATATGCTGGATAGAACATGAATTGCCTCTCCTCTCCCTGTATATGTTTAAAAGGTAATGGAATTTTTTTTTTCTTTTTTTTGAGACGGAGTCTCGCTCTATTGGCAGGCTGGAGTGCAGTGGCGCGATCTCGGCTCACTGCAACCTCCACCTCCCAGATTCAAGCAATTCTCCTGCCTCACCCTCCAGAATAGCTGGGACTACAGGTCCGTGCTGTCACGCCCGGCTAATTTTCATATTTTCAGTAGAGATGGGGTTTCAGCATGTTGGCCAGGATGATCTCTATCTCTTGACCTTGTGATCCACCCGCCTTGGCCTCCCAAAGTGCTGGGATTACAGGGGTGAGCCACCGCATCCGGCCAGGTAATGGAATTTTTTGGTGCTATGTCTGTCAATCTTTTAACAATCTTTTCATGTAGCCAGCAGAGGGCAGCACAGATGGAATTTACCACGTTCAATATTTTTGACTTTATTTTAAAGGACGTTTAAAACTACTGTAGCAACCACTTCTGGAAGTAGTGTGAAGTTTATTTCAATCTCAGGTTTATTCTTATTCTTTCTCACTTGTGAATTGTGCTGTTTCTGCATCGTCTTTATGGAGAAAGATGTTTCTGTTTACTTTATCGTCATGAATATGTCAAATTAATACTTTCCAAAGTCTTTTTGACACATTTCCAAATGCCGCCAAGGGCTGTGGTGAGGTTGGCGGTGGTGGGTCCTGAAGGGGCACTGTTCTTTTGCCCCCAGAAAGTGGCAGTTACTTGAACCAGAGTTCTTTGAGGTCTTCCCAATGCTCTCAGGCTCCGCGGTGCACAGAAGACCGCAGCCCCGGCTCGAGGATCCTCTCTGAGCATCTGACCAAACGCTTTTGACCCCCTTCTCAAAAAGAAAAATCCCCAAAATGTAAATACTCAAAACCACACAGTTTTTCAGTTTTGTGGCAAGTCATGGAACTGATCATGGATTTTCTGGATAGAAACTAAGTAAGATCAGTCTTTGTGATGCATACCTCTCTTATTTTTTTTCTTGCAAGAGTTACTGGTCCTTAGGCAAAAATTGAAGTAAATGCAAATTGTGTACATAAAACAAAGGATATGGTTTAGGTTTTCTTTCTTTTTTTTTTTTTGGACATCTAATTGGTTTTGAGTTTTTCTTTGATAACAAAAGTGCTGACAAGTCTGTTTCATAAAGGTATGTACTAGCAAATATGATCAGAAATCCCGTAGCTTGCTTTGCTAGGTACAAGGTAAGCCTATGTCAAGGAATGACAAGTTCTTTGAATTCTTGGTGACACATTATCTATATCCTTTTTTCCCCCAAGGTCTAACAGTTGCATTTATGTCTATAAACAAAACTAGTATACATCTATGTTTTTTAGGTAACCAAAGTAGAAGGAACCTTTGAAAGAATCGTGCAGTGTGTCCAGGTGTCTGGATTTCTGCCTGCAGAGACTGGACAAGTCTTTGTTATGCTCCACCCCACCTTGCAGATGTTCTTCGGGACTTTGGAGGACACTCACATGATTGTATGCCCTAAGCTGTCTCCCATTGACAGCTCGTTAGGAAAGATCTAAGCTGCAGAGAGAGAACACTAGGAAGCAAAATGATTCACCCCCAAATTCCAGAAAGGCTTCAAGGTACCCAGGACCTCTGAGAATGGAGACAGGGAAACGAGGGTGGTTTTAAAGTGTTCATTGTGGCAGTTAAGATTCCCAGGTCTCCTCTCTACCTCCTGCAGCAAGGCAGTTTCTCTTGCACTTCTGGTAAAACATGAAGGTTTAATTTCTGAAGAAGGCTGTGAAGATACAGAGAGTGAGTGAAAATCTATATTTATTTAAAAAAATACCAACCAAGCAGCAGCACCGAAAAAGTCTGTATATTTAATTGTGAGATCCCCATCCTTTCTCCCTCAGTGTAGCCCCCCAAATACTGGTGGTCAGTTTTATACTCCATACAACCCAGGTAGGGGATTGGAGAATACTTCTTTGGGTAACTAGTCCAAGCAAAAATAAACTACAGAGCCCTACATGTGGGGTCTCTACACATTACTGCCTTATCATGTTACATTGCCACGCATCCATCTGTAGGCCATGCCTGCCACACAACTTTTAACCAGGTTATTAGTGTGTCACTCTTAAATGAGGAGAAATAGACTATGCTTGCTAGAGACTTAAGGAAAACCTTCAGTGTTAGCAAGCAGAAGAGCAAATAGAAGTTTAAGGAAACAGGTCATGGGACATGTAGAAGAAAGCTTTACAAACTATATACTTAAGAGTCTCAGATATTAAATTAATGAAACAAGAATAGGCTGCTATCAAAAAGGACTGTGGGTTGAGTCTTTCTTATCTGAAATGCTTGGAACCAGACATGTTCTAGATTTCAGAACTTTTTGGATTTTGGAGTACCTGCACTGTACTTGCCAGAGCATCCCTAATCTGAAAACTAGAAATCCAAAATGCTCCAGTGAGCATTTCCTTTGAGTGTCGTGTTGGCACTCACAACATTTAGGATTTGGGCACGTTTCAGGGGTTTCAGATTTTGGGTTTGTGTTAGGTAGACAGCTTCAGAGGCCATGACACGGGAGCAAAGCTGGAGACCAGTGTGGGATCTGGTGCACTGTGGACGAGGACAGAGAAAGAGGGGCTGGTGAGTGGACGGAGATGATGGGAGAATTCTCCACAATCCCACAGCCCAGAGATAATGATTGTTAATGTGTTAAGTATATATTCTTCCTGGCTTATTTCCTTGTTCATTTTTATAGTCTATGCATTTTTGTTACATGATTTTTTCATTTAACAGTATAACATAGACATCTTTCTGTCTCTACAAAAATAGTTATGCAACATTTTCCAATTCCTTTTTTTAAGTGCCAAGGAATACTTTTAAGTAACTTGCAGGACAAATGCCCACACTAAATAAATACAACAGAAGCTCTGACATCACCACACCACAGAAGCATAGACATTAAAATACTACATTATGTCTGTCTAGTTGGCATGTGTTTTAAATGATAATCCACACTGTGCATTTAGCTGTGACTAGGCTAGCACTTTATTTTATTTATTTATTTATTTATTTATTTATTTATTTATTTATTGAGACAGAGTCTCCCAGGCTGGAGTGCAGTGGCACGATCTCAGCTCACTGCAACCTCTGCCTCCCGGGTTCAAGTGATTCTCCTGCCTCAGCCTCCCGAGTAGCTGGGATTATAGGTGCGCCCACTACCACGCCCAGCTAATGTCTGTATTTTTAGTAGAGACAGGGTTTCACCATGTCGGCTAGGCTGGCCTCGAACTCCTGACTTCAAGTGATCCACCCGCATCGTCCTCTAAAGTGCTGGAATTACAGGTGTGAGCCAACCACGCCTATTTATTTTTGAGACAGGGTCTCACTCTTGCCCAGGCTGGAGTGCAGTGGCACAATCATAGCTCACTGTAGCTTCAACCTTGCAGATTCAAGCAATCTTCCTGCGTCACCCTCCCAAGTAGCTGGGACCACAGACATGTGCCACCACGCCCAGCTAATTTTTACATTTTTTATAGAGACAGAGTCTCACCTTCTCTCCCAGGCTGGTCTCAAACTCCTGGGCTCAATCAGTCCTCTCACCTCAGCCTCCCAAAGGGCTGAGATTATAGGCATGAGCCACTGGCCCAGCAGGCCAGCATATTAGAAGACAGCTGGTAAATGAAAACAGTTATTTTGGAAATCAGTTTTATAGCAGTGTATAGTGAGCCTTAAAGTAGTTCCTATCTTTTGACCAACCCTTAAGCCCACTTACAGAAATTTAGCCCAAGGAACTAGTAGGAGCTGAGGAGGCAAAGATTACAAGGATGTTGCAGCATTTTACAGGATGTAAGGAAAGAAAAAGATTAATGCCAACAGTAGAACTGGTTAAGTAAGTTACAACATATACATAATGCAACCATTAAACATACCGGCTCCTTCAATTCCCTTCCAGCCTTAGGGTTCTTTCTAGCCTTCCCCTTTTTCAAGTTTCCAAATTCCTTTTCCTGACAGTGGGAAACCTGGCCCCCATGATCTGGCTTGAGGGTTGCACCCGACACCTTCCTTTTGCCCCCAGCTGTACTTCCTGTCCGATCCCATCCTGCTCTCTGCCTGAGGCTGTCCTGGAGGGAGTATGTTTTCAGGCTCTTGTACCCTCTGGTTCTTGGTTGGGTTTGACCAGGAGATGGGAGGGTGAGGGAAGAGTGAGGTCAAGGTGAATCTGTCCTGCTGGTGACTAAGGCTTGCTGAATCCTCTGCCAACGCTCTTGCCAGAGAGCTCCCATTTGCCACTTGTAGCAGCAGTATGGTGCCCTCGCACCTCGTCTGACCTAGCAGTGATGGGGGCTGCCCCTGTTGCTAATCCAGGGGGCTTTGTTACTCCTTGATGTTCTCTCTAAACTCTGCCCTCACTCTGCATATCTTACCTTTCTCCACACTCCCACTCTAGGAATGTTTCTGTCTCTGGGATTGTGATTGATATGGGTATTATGCTTTCAAGAAACAAACCTTCCCTAGAATATTACATAAATATTCACGTAATTTTTTTTTCTAGTGTCATTTATTTAATTTCTTTGTAGAAATAGGATCTTGGTCTTGAACTCCTGGCTTCAGGTTGGTCTTGAACTCCTGACTTCAAGCAGTCCTCCCACCTTGGCCTCCCAAAGTGCTGGGATTACAGACGTGAACCACAACTCCCAGCCTAGTTTTAAAACATTTTAGGCCGGGCACGGTGGCTCAAGCCTGTAATCCCAGCACTTTGGGAGGCCGAGACGGGCGGATCATGAGGTCAGGAGATGGAGACCATCCTGGCTAACATGGTGAAACCCCATCTCCACTAAAAAATACAAAAAACTAGCCGGGCGAGGTGGCAGGCGCCTGTAGTCCCAGCTACTCGGGAGGCTGAGGCAGGAGAATGGTGTAAACCCGGGAGGCGGAGCTTGCAGTGAGCTGAGATCTGGCCACTGCACTCCAGCCTGGGTGACAGAGGGAGACTCCATCTCAAAAAAAACAGAAAAAAACCATTTTAAACCATTACATGCTTGTGGATTCCCACCTAATCTGTTGCTGGAGGGAGGCTAAAGTCTATTTAAGGGATTTATTAATTAAAAATATAGAATGTCTTGAATCAACAGCGCTTGCATCAGAGGGCCCTATGTGTGATTTGTAATATGAATGGCGATGAGTGTTTTCTTCTACTCTGTTGGTTTATTGCTTTTCACAGGGCCTGTGCTAGCTCCTGAATGTTTCCGATATCATTTGTTCAGACACTGCTCCGAGGCCCTAGATTATTGTTCTGGTTTTGTAATGTGCCATTATTTTTTTAGTTATTTTAAAGTGTACTTTGAAACTTCTAAAAAGTTTCCATTTAAATAAATACATTGTAAT
This sequence comes from Theropithecus gelada, assembly GCF_003255815.1. Lineage (NCBI taxonomy): Eukaryota > Metazoa > Chordata > Mammalia > Primates > Cercopithecidae > Theropithecus > Theropithecus gelada. The sequence continues at coordinate 52,045,600 of NC_037684.1, read as the reverse complement.
CTAACACTCTGTTTGGGATTGATACCATAGATGTGCCTTATGAGCTGGGTTATTGTATGTGTTAGTCTCTCAGAGGCAATCCCAGTTTATGCTGACTGGCTGATGTAATTATTAATAGTGCCCATTTGCAACCTCAAAAATATCTCAATATGGATGATAAATTATATGGTCACTTACAAGTGAGCAAAACATAGTTTGGTGATGCAGTGGTTAAATGTCTATTTTAAGGAATTGGAGACATGAGATTCATTATTTTCTTTTTTAACAGTGTTAGTTGTTGTACTAGAGATGACAGTGTGATTATTTTCTTTTTTAACAGTGTTAGTTGTTGTACTAGAGATGACAGTGTGATGTCGAGCCAGGTACGCCTTGCCATGCTTCCAGCTTTAAGGGATGCTGCCTGGCCAGGAGCCTATGAGGTGGCCTGCTGTGCCCAGTAGGGATGATGGCTATTACATGAGCCAGTCAGAGTCCCTCTTTTGCGAATGTGAAGTGGAAGTATAACAAGAACGAGGCATTGAATAGTGGGAACAGAAGCTAAAAGTCGCGAGGCCTGGAGGAGCAGGGGACCTGGGAGGCCATGGGTGGGTGGAAGGAATGATGGGGCCTGTGAGGCAGAGGTTGTGGAGAGGGGGGACCCGGTTGGCAGCCTATCAGAAGATAGTAGCTCCAGGCCTGGTGCAGTGGCTCACGCCTGTAATCCCAGCACTTTGGTAGGCTGAGGAGGGTAGATCATTTGAGGTTAGGAGTTTGAGACCAGCCTGGCTAACATGGTGAAACTCCGTCACTACTAAAAATACAAAAATTAGCTGAGCATGGTGGCAGGCACCTATAATCCCAGCCACTCAGGAGGCTGAGGCAGGAGAATCGCTTGAACCCCAGAGGCAGAGGTTGCAGTGAGCCGAGATCGCGCCGCTGCACTTCAGCCTGGGCGACAGAGCGAGACTTGGTCTCAAAAAAAAAAAAAAGAAGAAGAAGATAGCAGTTCCATTCTTTCATTTGCCAGGCCGGAAAGCTTGGAATCACCCTTGAATTCTCTCTTTTACACCTCACATGGACTCCATTGGCACATCCTTGGCTGTACCCTGAAAGTAAATATGGCAAGAATATGGCCACTTTTATCAAGGTGAGCCAACCCGTCTCACCTGGATGACTATAGCAGCCCCCAGCTGGTCTCCAGCTCCTGTGCTGGCTGTCTCCAGTCTGTTCTTCCCCATAGCCAGAGTGGTCTTGTTACAAAGGAAGCCACAAAATGCTGTGTTGCTCCGAACCCTGGCAGCAGCTATGCATCTCACCCAGAATGGAAACCAGAGTCCTTAAAATAGCCACCAAGGCCCTATGCAGTTCGCCCACTGCCCTCCTCACCTCTGCGACCATATCTTCTACTCCTCCCTACACTGTTCTTCCTGCTCCGGCCACAGTAGCCTCCTGGCCCTTCTCAGCAGAGGCCTTCCCTGACTGCACTGCACTTCCCCCACTCCGCAGTACTTATTACCATCTGACATACTGCATATTTTACTTACTTGTTTCCCCACCTTTCCCATCTCGACAGAGTGGAGACACCATGAGGGCAGGCATTTTTGTCTCTTTGGTCCTCTGATGTCTCACCAGTGGCTGGCACTTAGTGTGCTCAGTGAATGTTGAATGAAACACAAATGATACAACTAGCTTTGTAAAAACTTTTTAAAAACAAGTGACAGGTTATGACAAAATATTTGTAACTTTTAATACAAAGGATTTGTAATCTACAAATGATTTAAAAAATGATAAGCAATAGAAAAGTGGGCAAAGACTTTGAAAAAGCAATTCACGAAAGGGGAAATACCTCAAACTTATGAAAAAGGTAATCAGCATCATCAGTAAAATCAGGTCAGTGCAAGTGACCACCAACAATGAGAAACCATTTCCCACTGTCTGCCTGGCAGGAGTTAGGCTTGGTCCCATCAGGGACGTGGCAAAAGCACTCTGGCAGCATCTGTGAAAGCTTTAAGTACTCAAGCCTCATGACCAGCTTTTCTGCTGGTCTATCTGGGTGTCTATTCCAGAGAAACGCTATACCATTTGACGGTAGGGAGAAAATAGAAGTGACCTGTCCTCTTTTAAGTTGGGATCACTGGCTGTGAATCAGACCTGATACCAGAAGATAGAAATGCTGTTTGGGAATCCATAAACATAGGTTTTGAAATGGTGCAGGGTGGGACTTAAAACTGTGATTTTAACATACTAAACCAAAAGGTGACATGTTGGATTTATATTAGTTGCCACTACAAAACAAAGTTTTGTTTTTTTTTTTTTTTTAAATACATGCATACGTATTTATTCAACTGTTATTAGGCAAGAAAGAAGAGACTGTGATGAAGTCTCTGCCCTGGAGTCACGTCAGCACCTGTGGTCACCTTCAGAGTCTGACTGGAGACAGCGCCCTGTTGTCTTGCTATAGATGTGTGTGTTTCCAACTCTCCTATGAGAACTGACCAAAGTCTAGCACTTCCTGCAAAGCTGCTGCACGAGTTTGCATTTACAACCAAGACTAATAGGGAGGGGTTTGGGAGTCCAGCAGAGAGCCGGGTGTAGAGGGTGGGCTCTGCAGCCAGGTCTCGTGCTTTGGCAAGCTGTGTAACCTCTCTGGGTGCCAGCATCCTCATCTGTGATCTGGGGATGGCGAGGACACTCACCCCATGGGATGTTTTCAGGATTAGATGAGTTAAGTCACATCAAGCTAGGCACAGGGTAAGCACGCGATAAATGTTAGTTACCTACTGTGACGATGCAGTGGGAAGCTATATCTGGAGCCAGCAGTTCTTCTTGTGAGAAGTTTTTTCTATGAAGATAATTAAAAAGATGTGCCAAAACGTGTGCACACGTGTATTGAGATGCATAGAAAAATTGGAAATCACTTAGAAGTCTAACAATATGGGGCTGGTTAAACATTATGTCTAGACTGAGAAGAATAATAAATGTGATAGATGTCCATTTACAGGCGTGAAAAAATGTTTGTTATAAGTAAAAGTAGGTGGCTATAAAACAACATAAAATATCGTGTGTGTGTGTGTGTGTGTGTGTGTGCGTCTATAAAAGAGAAAGAGAGAATATATATAATACTTATAACAAAAGTCTGGAAAATGTCTACCAAAATGTCATCAATGGTTATCTCTTGGTGATAGGATTAAGGTGGTTTTTTTTCCCTTGTTACTATTTTCTAATTTTCAGCAATGAATATGTGTCATGAACATAATAGAACTATGCAGGAAAGAATCTTGGGTGCGGCATATTACAAATCATAATGGGGATAAAACTGAACTTAGATTGGGAGTTTGGCCCTTGGATTTTTTTTTTTATTATTATTATTTGCCTCTAATATCTGCTTTCTGCTTTTAGCCTGTGACCTCATAACTTGCTGTAATGATTACGATCTCTTAGTCACTGTCTTGGGAAATGAACTATTATCGCATTGTAAGGGGACCAGGGATTTTAATGATTCCATTTTAAGAAAGTGTAGTCGGCTTTCCATGGGCTCCCCATCCATGGATTTAACCTATTGTGGATGGAAAATATTTGGAAAATTAAAAAAGGTCACACCTGTACTGAACACATACAGACTTTTTTCTTTTCGTTTTCTCTAAACAATATAGCATAACAACTGTTTACATAGCAGTTACATTGTATTTGGTATTAGAAGTAATCTAGAGATGATTTAAAGCATATGAGTAGATGTATGTAGCTTATGTGCAAATAATTAAGGACTCAAGCATCCGTGGGTTTTGGTGTCCATGGGGGTTCCTGGCACTAGTCCCCCTTGGATACCAAGGGACAACGATACTGGAAAGTGAAGAGAAAAACAGCGGCGAGCCCTGGCTATGACTTTGGTTGGGTTTGAGAAAAGACTAGAAGTGTGGCTACTAAACTGGTTTGACTCCAGTGTAAGATTGCTTTCAGGGAAGCAGATGGTTAACACACTCGGAAGGTGCTTGAGCTTGACTTCAGGAACTGGGTGGTGGCACTGACTGGGAGTGCCGCTTCTTTGGAGGCTGGAGGCTGATTGGCCCAGGCGTGCAGCCAGCCATTGCCTGTGTTCAGGAAACAGCTCTGAGCTGTCCTAGTGGCTGGGCAGCTTCACAGGTATCCCCGGCCCCTCCCAGTCAGACCCCACAGGAAAACTTGGCTGTCAGTAAGTTACCGCTCTCCTTAAAGGACAGAACGGACTTTTAGTGTCCAGCTGTAAGGAAACAAGATGGTCCTTAAAACCGAAGAAGAGGATGGTGAGTCACAGCTGCCGCCCCCAGCCGGGACTGCGCAGCTTGGGGTATATGGAGTGGAGTTTTCCGTATCTCTTTTGATTAGTATGTGAAATCCTCTGAGGATAGTTTACTGAGCCTTTTGGGGAGGAGTTAAGGACCAACCTAGACTCTGGTTTTTATCTTACTGTTTTCAGGAGAAAGACTGCATAGTCTCTTAGTAGTTAGGAAGCTGAGGCTCTCTTGGGGGGGGGTGTGGGGGGGTGTGTGTGTGTGTGGGTGTGTGTGTGTGTGTGTGGGTGTGTGTAAGGTAACTCAGTGTTTTTAAACCAAAGAGGTTCCCCTCCAATCTTTGCTTCCGTTAGAGTTCTGCGTTGGGTGTTTCTTGGTAGGTTCCACTTCATACTTGTTGACTGTATCTACTTCCTGTATCGAAATAACAGTTGGTCAGAACTTCTGGGAATTCCACAGATATCCAGAAAGAATCTGATGCTGAAAAGTAAAGACATTAGAGATCAGATTGAAAGAACCAGTGAGATTCGGGATAAATAATACTTGTTTTATTAAATAAAATGTATCTAAGGGAAAAGACAATTAATGTGGTCTTCTCCCTTTGGTTGTTAGGTGAGGACTGTTTGAAGCCTGGGAGGACAGGGTCTGTAGAACTTCCTTCATCTGCTCCACACCCGTACTGTAAACAGTGGAGCTATGAGTAATGGGATGACGAGTTGTGGCTTCTAAATCCCAAGAGATTCTGCTGAAGAGCTGCGTCTTAAAGCCCTGGGTCAGCACAGGAGTTGTGTTTGTGGACATGTGTGTGTTTTATTGTATTTTATTGTGCCACGTTTATCAGATGGTGATGTTGTAATGCTGTAAGACAAAATAGTAAAATATGTACTGCTTTGTAGCTGGTAATGTATGATATATTTAAATTTGAAATAAATATTTGGCTGTGTTTCAAAGTGGATTTTGTGAAAGTTGTAATAAAATTTGGGGGTCCTCTTTAGGCTTTTCCCACTCTGGTTCACTATAAAGCACATATTTTAAAGCCCCACCTCTAAGTGCAAATGATCCTGGACAGTGTCCACGGGCAACACTGAAAACTGCAGCACACGTTGGGGACGCTGGGAGGGAAGCACGCACAGGTGTCCATAACGATACTTCTGTATCTGAAGAGGGGACAATAGTGAGGGGCAGTGCCAGGCCAGGACTGAACTGCCTGATTGGTGCTTTTGTAACTGAAAGGTGAGTCCACACTAGCCAAGGTCTAGTTCCAAAGGGAACACTTTTGAGAGTGGAAGAGGACACTAGTGACTATGCTGGGACAGCGGGAGTGAGCAGGGCCTGGCCGTGGTCCCTCATGCTTACTGGCTGCTGGTTACTCTGGGTGAGCCTAGCTTCAGACCCTCCGGAGGTGCAGTGTAATAGTCACTTTTTATCCTGGAGACTTTAAAAGTCAACATAAACTACCCTATTCAACAGTGGGAGTGAGGGGGGGCGGGGCATGGGGTTAGGGACCGGGAGCTTAGAGGTCAAATTACTGAACAGCTTTGCTTTGACCAAGTAACCTTAAAGAACTGGTGCTTCTCCGCTTCCCTCACCCCCTCCCATGGCGTTTCCTTGTGTTGTCACCTGGGACTGAAGGCAGCGTTGCCCTTTAAACCACCGCTAAAATAGATGCCCTTAGACATTGCCATGAGAGACAGAGTGGCATTTAGGTAGGTGTAAAAGGAGGGGAACAAATGGAGTTTCCTCTGGCAGGTCCCTGAAATCCCAGGGAAGGGCAGAAGTTAAGAGTTGGTTATGCTTTCCACAGAGCTGCTTTTAACTAGACTTAATGCCCTAAAGAACACGCCTAAGAAAGGGTATGTGGGGGTTTTTGAAAATATTCGTTAAAGAAGTCAGACTCTTCTGCTATATTAATCTCAAACCCACAATTTTTAGGTTAAAAATATTGCTTTCTGGCTGGGTGCAATGGCTCATGCCAGTAATCCCAGCACTTTGGGAGGCCAAGGCAGGCGGATCACCTGAGGTCAGGAGTTCGAGACCAACCTAGCCAACATGGTGAAACTCTGTCTCTACTAAAAATACAAAAATTAGCCAAGTGTGGTGACAGGAGCCTATAATACCAGCTACTTGGAGGCTGAGGCAGGAGAATAGCTTGAACCCGGGAGGCCGAGGTTACAGTGAGCTAAAATCATACCACTGCACTCCAGCCTGGGTAACAGAGTGAGACTTTGTCTCCAAAAAAAAAAAAAAAAAAAAAAAAATGCTTTCTGCCTTTCTTACCTGGTACACTGGTACATACATCAGTTTTCATTCTGTATGTGTGTGTTAGTGAGAATTAACCAGTGTAATTAATTGGGCACTATTTTCTTAACTACCATAAATTACTATTTTTTTTTTTTTTTTTTTTTTTGAGACGGAGTCTTGCTCTTTTGCCCAGGCTGGAGTGCAGTGGCCGGATCTCAGCTCACTGCAAGCTCCGCCTCCTGGGTTCACGCCATTCTCCTGCCTCAGCCTCCCGAGTAGCTGGGACTACAGGCGCCCGCCACCTTGCCCGGCTAGTTTTTTGTATTTCTTAGTAGAGACGGGGTTTCACCGTGTTAGCCAGGATGGTCTCGATCTCCTGACCTCGTGATCCACCCGTCTCGGCCTCCCAAAGTGCTGGGATTACAGGCTTGAGCCACCGCGCCCGGCCTATTTTTAAGTAGTTAATCTTGTTAATGGCTAGTCCCCCTTGATTTGCCTTTTTTTTTTTTTTGAGACAAGAGTCTCGCTCTGTGGCCCAGGCTGGAGTGCAGTGGTGCACTCTTGGCTCACTGCAACCTCTGCCTCCCAGGTTCAAGCGATTCTCCTGCCTCAGCCTCCTGAGTAGCTGGGACTGCAGGTGCACGCCACCACACCCGGCTAATTTTTGTATTTTTTGTAGAGACGAGGTTTTGCCATGTTGGCCAGGCTTGTCCTGAACTCCTGACCTCATGTGATCCACCCACCTCGGCCTTCCAAAGTGCTGGGATTATAGGTGTGAGCCACTGTGCCCAGCCTTGATTTGCCTTTGAACCCTCTCTTTGGCATCTCTTTGGGATAGAATCCAAAATCTTTGGTGTGGGACCTGAGACCCTTCATAGGCAGATGCTAAGCCCCTTTCCGGTTGGCAGTTCAGGCCTGCTGTGTCCTGGGCCCTGCCTTGTGGTGTGCCCTTTGTTGCTGGCCTCCGTCACTCCCATACACTTTATCTTGCTTGGTATACACCATTCTCTCTTCCTTCTGGGGAATCCATTGGTCCTTCAAGTTCTGGCTCATAGGCTGGCCCCTCTGAAGCCTCTTGGCATCACCTGGAATTCTGTGAGTACTTGCCGCACTTGGCCGCTGTGGCGGGGTGTGTTGCTGCTACGGGCTTACATGGCTCTCCCCGCTGGCCTTCACTTTCTGTGCAGGCCAGGGACTGGAGCTGTTTAAATCCTAGCTCCAAGCACAGGCTGCGTCTATGGCAGACGCTCAGTGAACATTGAGCTGAAGTGAATCTGTGTATTTCAGCAGGAGAAAAACGAGAGCTGAGGATGCAGCCGGTGACCCGAGTGTGAATTGGGCTCTATGAGTAGTGTACCTGAGGTAGATTATTTGTACTCAGTGAGTATCTTACCTGTAAACTGATGAGAACAGTGTATAATTCATTGTCAGGAAATAAGCAGAGTTACAGTTGAACTTTGTTGAAAAGTTAAAAAAAAAGTGGAAATGAGAAAATGTTTTAAGCTGTAAGATAGCATGTGCGTATAAACTAGTATTTGTAGGAAAATACGCCAAATAGAATAAAGTATAGGCTTCCTCAGTGGGACACTGGATTTTCAGATTGCATCTAAAATGTTGTCCTTGATGAACTTTCCACGTTATCCCTGTTTTTTTTTTTTAAGATGGAGTCTTACTCTGTTGCCAGGCTGGAGTGCAGTGGTGTGATCTTGGTCCACTGCAACCTCTGCCTCCCAGGTTCAAGCGATTCTCCTGCCTCAGCCTCCCGAGTAGCTGGGACTACAGGAACGTGCCACCACGTCCCGCTAATTTTTGTATTTTTAGTAGAGACAGGGTTTCACCATGTTGGCCAGGATGGCCTCTATCTCTTGACCTCATGATCCACCCACCTCGGCCTCCCAAAGTGCTGGGATTACAGGCGTGAGCCACCACACCCAGCAGTTATCCCATGTTTTAATGTGTGTCATGGGATTGTGGTAGTCTCTAATTGGACAAGTTGCTTAGGTTGAGGTGTTTGCAGGAAGACCTGAGGTGCTGTAACGATCAATTCATATCCTTCTAGATATTTCTCGCACCCTTCCTTATGGATTTTGTATTTTGCAGAATCAAAAATGGTTACATCTTTATTTTTAAGCAGGAGCATGTTTGGCATTGTACAAAGCATACATCATAGCAAGAAACCTGTATCACCATCTGCTGTGACAAGTTTTGAAGAGGATTCACTCTGGTTTGAATTTTATAGGCTTTCCTGTTGAGTACACCAGAGATGAATGCTCATGGTATTATACAGAGGATTAGAACTGCACTTTCTTCTTAATGAAGGTGAATATAAACAAGGGCTTGGATTCTGCCCCTTTGAAGAAAGCTGACCCTTACCCATTGTCTGAGTCTTTCTGTAGCCTCTCAAGTTCTCTCTTCATTATGGAATATGAAAGCACAGGGCTGGCTGTCGGGGGTCAAGACCCAAAGTCTGATTAGACAGGAGGGAATGTGGAAGGCAGCAGGTGGAATTTTCTAAGAAGTCAGTATCGGTGGAGAGAAAAGGCAGGTTATCATAGGTCTTGGTAGGCACAGGTCTGGGCATTAAGAGCCTTTATTAGCCTGCAGTGTGGTCAGCCGAAGGGAGGACAGAGTCAGGGACCGTAGATGCAGATAGGAGGCAGAGTTGGTGCAGGAGTGGCCCTAGGAAACAGGAGAGATTCCCGTTTTCATCCACCCCTCCCTGTGCTTCAGGAGGGTGCGCGGGAACATGTGTGTGGCTGCAGGCTGACAGAACCTGCAAGCAGGTTACTGCTGGTTAAATCAGAGACGGAGGGCTAGACCTTCTGGAAATTTTTAATAGTATCCATCTCTCATTTTTCCCTTGGATTTTGACAATCCTGCAAAGGCAACTTTACTGAATTTATAGTGTTCTTGTCTCTGCCTTTCTTTCTGTTTTCAGCCCAGCTGAGATTTCCTTTTTAGAAAAGGACTCTTTAAAACTGCCACCATCTTCTCCTGTTTACCTTCTGAAGAACTTCAACTTACGGGGAATTCCTGTGGGTTTTGTGTTACATCTGGAGCCATTAAGTAATTAACTGGGACAGAGTCACTAACAGTTGTGTAATCACAGACTCTTAAAGCCATGAGGTGCCTTAGAAGTTACCTAGTCTAGCCCTGGTCAGTTCAGTAAATGAAAGCCATTGCTGTGACTCCTGGGAAGGACTCTGAAAACTGAGCCCAAATCAGCCAGGATTTTAAGTTTTAACAGCCACTGTTGAGTTTTGATGATCTCATGCCTTCATATATACCTAGTTACCTTTTTGTTTTTGTCCTGACTACATGATGTGTTTGATTCAGTAGACCTAAGTAATACACTAGGGGAAAAATGGAGACAGAAAAGTCAAATTCTGCTGTCCTGTAGATCAGCTGGTATGTGAGGACTCGCCCAGACACATTCATTTCTTCCTTAAGAAAATAATTTCGTGCCGAGCGCAGTGGCTCACACCTGTAATCCCAGCACTTTGGGAGGCCGAGGCGGGCGGATCACAAGGTCAGGAGATTGAGACCTTCCTGGCTAACATGGTGAAACCCATCTCTACTAAAAATACAAAAAATAAGCTGGGCGAGGTGGCGGGCGCCTGTAGTCCCAGCTACTCGGGAGGCTGAGACAGAGAATCACTTAAACCCGGGAGGCGGAGCTTGCAGTGAGCCGAGGTCATGCCACTGCACTCCAGCCTGGGCGACAGCGAGACTCCGTCTCAAAAAAAACAAAAAAATAACAAAAAAAGAAAATAATTTCGTAACTTGTATCATGTTCTTCCATCCTCTACAGAGGAATCGTGGAAGCTCAACTTCTGACCTAAAAAAAGATGCAGTGAATTTCTTTTTTTGAGTCAGTGACTGTTTTTTTTTTTTTTTTGAGATGGAGTCTCGCTCTGTCGCTCAAGCTGGAGTGCAGTGGCGCGATCTCGGCTCACTGAAAGCTCTGCCTCCCGGGTTCACGCAATTCTTCTGCCTCAGCCTCCAGAATAACTGGGACTACAGGCGCCCGCCACCACACCCAGCTAATTTTTTTTTTGTATTTTTAGTAGAGATGAGGTTTCACTGTGTTAGCCAGGAAGGTCTCGATCTCCTGACCTCGTGATCTGCCCGCCTCGGCCTCCGAAAGTGCTGGGATTACAGGCGTGAGCCACCACACCCGGCCTACTCAGTGACTATTGACGCCTTTCCTTCTGGTGTCTAAAGCCTCTTTCCCTTTGTATTTTCTGTGAAGAGTCAGGATTCTGAGTCGCAGAATTCAAACGAGAGACCATATATGAAATCATAGCAGAATGGGTGTAGTTACGACAGGCATCTCATGGGCATTAGAACAGCATCCAAGGATGTTTCTTCTATAATAGAAATATTGGGCCAGTCTGAGCAAATGGTAAGTGGCTGGGGGCATTTCTGTATTTTCTTTGAATAAAAACTTCAACATCAAATTTTGGGTTAGTTGTGGATCCAGATACACAGATAGGCAGAAAAGGAAGAGTCCAAGCCTCCCCCACTCTCCTTCCACAGTCCTTGCTTTGAAAGGTGATTCCTGCTAGCAGTTTCAGGTACGTCCTTCTCAGAAGCTCCCTGTGTAGTTAGCAAGCATAGGTGTTACTTGTGAGAAGGTGTTCTGTGCCATCCTGTTTCACCAGATGTGTCTTAGAGATCTTTTCATATTGGCATTTACAAATCACCTCATTCTTTTAAATTACCAAATAGTGCTTAGGTAGTTTAAAATTTTTGGAATTTGGGGCGCATAGCCATTCTTAAATGGAATTTAAGAATCAAATTCCTAAGTTTGATTCAAATCAAATCAAAAGGTATGTGCTGTTTATGTTTTGCTCGTGCCAAAGGTCGTACCAGTTTACACTCTCCCAGCAGCACGGGAGACTACCTGTGTAGCCCACTCCTCTGACAGTATTTTGTGTCATCTGGCATTCTGATTCCTGCCAGACTAATGGAAAATGGTATGTTATTCCTGTTTTAATTTGCGTTAAACACATAGTGACTGTGAGCATCTTTTTCTGTGTGACCATTTGTATTTCTCTTTTTGTAATCTGCCTTTTATATCCTTTGCTCATTGTATTCATCTTTGTTTTACTAGTTTTTATGCTGCTTTCTTTGTGACTTAAAGAAGTTAACCCTAGCCAGGTGTGGTGGCACACGCCTATAGTCCCAGCTATTCTGGAGGCTGAGATGGGAGTATCGCTTGAGGCCAGGAGTCTGAGGCTGCAGGGAGCTATGATCACACCACTGCACTCCAGCCTGGGTACAGAGTGAGACCTTCTCTCTAAAAATAATAAGTTAATTAATTTTTTTTAAAAGATATTAACCCTTTGTCATATGTTTTGTGAATTTATTGTCTTAGTTGTTTACCTTTTGGCTTATGGGATATTATTTTTCACTCAGAAGCTTTTCATTTTCATGTCGCAATTGAACAGACTCACCAATATTATGCTCTATTCTAGAATTATTCAGGTTTTATTTTACATTAACATCTTTGATTAAGCTAGAATTCATTTCAGCTTAGTTTTATCCCAAATGGCTGGCTGGCTATTTATTTGCCCAGCACCCTTGACTGAATAATCCCATTTTTCTTTACCGATTCAAAGTGCTACCTGTGTGTTTCAGTATTTCTTGAGTTTGTTTTCTGGTCTTTTTCTTCTCCTGCAGTTTCAATTACCGAAGCCTCACATGCTTTAATCTCTGGTAGCTGCACCCTCACATTACCCTTTCTCCCCTTCATGTTTTTCTGACTATCCTCATATATATGTTTTCCCATGTGAAGTTTAATATCCTTTTTATTATACTTCTGTAAACATCATGTTGGTAATGTAAATAATTTTTTTTGAGACAGAGTTTCACTGTCATTGCCCAGGCTGGAGTGCAATGGCACGGTCTTGGCTCACTGCAACCTCTGCGTCCTGGGTTCAAGTGATTCTTCTGCCTCAGCCTCCCAAGTAGCTGGGATTACAGGCATGTGCCACCACACCCGGCTAATTTTGTAGTTTTAGTAGAGATGGGGTTTCACCATGTTGGTCAGGCTGGTCTTGAACTCCTGACCTCAGGTGATCTGCCCACCTCGACCTCCCAAAGTGTTGGAATTACAGGCATGAGCCACCACGCCTGGCGTAAATAATATTTTTAAACATCGTGGTATACGTACGAGAACTTTCATTATTGGGGTCTTTCTACCTTTGCTCAGGTCCCCTTTGTTTTCCATGTTTCTTTTTCCTGTCTAGGGAGGCTGGCCCTGCTGCAGGAGCTAGCCTGGCCTGGGGAGGATTTACCAGTGGTTGGAGTAAAATAGAGTTTGTCCAGAGAAACCAACTCTATCTTGCCATCTAGAGGTGGGCATCCGTTTGTCATGGAGGGAGGCCATAGGACACCTTCATGATATCAGGGACTCACTGCTCTCTTCACGGGTCAGCACCTCTTGAGCTAGTTCTGGAGCAGGTGTGCTGACCTGGATCTCAAAGGTACAGAGCTCGGCCTGCCTTCTGCTCCTCCTCTTTGCTCTCCTTGGCTGCCCCTGCCACAGGTCTCGACCTCTTTCTTCCTCCTAAAGTGCTGCCCGCTGCATGGGCAGGAGATAGGGGACGGTCCAAGAGCAGCCTCATGACAGCAGCCGAGACGGAGAAGAAGCCTGCCCTCCTAGCACACTGAGTTGGCACCGGAAGAATGCACTGGCCAGGAGGCTTGGGCCGGCCGTGCCTGTACCAGCCTCACCCTGCTGGTAGGTGGAGGCAGGGGGCCAGTACCGCGGGCCTGCCCGTGACTTGGAAGGCTGATGCCCTCATCAGCTCCTTCTTACACTTCTCCCCAACTTTTGCACACCCGGACTCTGGGAAACTCTGGTAAGGGTGATGTCTGGAACAGGGGGCCGGTTTGTTCCTATTCTGAGGTGAAGGTAGAAGTGACCTCCCTCTCAAGAGATCTTCAGGCCCTTCTCAGAGCAGGAACAGATGCCAGTTTTTGCTTCTTTGAACAAGAATTTTATGCTCTTAGCGTTTACTAAAGAATAATGAGACATTTTTAAGTACAGGGAGTGGAACAGAGTTTAAAGAAAAAAATCAAATAACTCCAGGCCTCTGTTTTCATGGGACACAGAAGGAGGGGAGATTGAGAATCCTGACTCGCCTAAGAGCTTTATGCTTATCATGTCTGTGGTGCTTGGAGCCTGTGGCCCAGGTGATTTGGGGTTTGGGGACGCCTCATGGGCAGAGAGGACCTTTGAGCAGCATTGTGAATTCGTGGGTTTCGGATGCTGATGAAACTGTTGAGATATGAATGTATTCCTCGTGCCTCATTTTCCGCTTTAGAAATAAAGCGATTGGTGCACATTTCCCTTGCACACTTGTCAGAGGGTCGCTTTCTGGTTCCAGCTGTCCTTGCACCTGAGACACAGAACTGGAAAGAGGATGGGAAGTCAGTAGCGGTTTGGGGAATTAGTGCTGGATAAGGATGGTAGTTGAAGCTGTGAGCTGGAGTAGGGCGAGGAAATACTTCTTTGCTACCACTTCTGAATGGAAGTGCAGACCGCGGTGCAGTGAAGACTACTGCAAAGCTTCCAGTTCCTTTTCTTTCTCATGGCGCCTAGCTGCCGCTTCTTGCTCTTCCAGGAGAATTTCTTTCTTTATCTCTTGTCCCAACTCAACAACAGAATAGAATCCAGCTGTCTCAGTGTCAAATTCAAAGGCACCACAGTCTGCCTGGAGCTTGCTTTTCCAGCCTCTGTCCCTTGTGCCGCCCTTTCCACCTCTCTGGACTGCCCTCTCCCAGACTCTCGCGTGGAGCCGTCTTGGACTAACCTGGGCCCTGCTCTTCTCTGACCCCCACTCTGCATAGCGCCTTGCAGACAGCATTTATTTGGCATTTACAGGCTGCCCGTTTCTTTTTTCTTTAAAAAGAATAGTAACACATGAGCTCTTTAAGGGCCGAAACCATGTCTTTCCAGCATTGTGTCTTCCACAGTAACTGACAGGGGGCCTTGTTTCCATGCAGTGAACTTTTAAAAAAATTGTTGAATTATGAGTCTGAGAAATTATTTTTTAAAACGTTCATTTTCTCTGTTGAGATTCCTGAGATGCCTGTTCTGTGGCCAGTCGTTTCCTGTGATTCTCTCTGATGGCTGTGGTTTGTTTTATAAGCTGGATTGTGCAGAGTATATATTGTGGCATCTGTTTTCTTCAGATATGAGGAGGGCCACACTGCACACTTCTTGGTTGCAGCTTTTTTTGTAACTTCTTTGTGGGCTGACATCCTTTTCTCATGTTGTCTGTGCCTAGAATTAACTGAAAGTGCAGGTTTTTGCCACCTGCAGTCTCTGGCCTGGGTCAAGCTAACGCCTTTGCCTAGGTTCACACACTGCAGGTAAACCCCGGCTGTGATCCACTCTGTCGGCGTAGTGGAAGCTGGCCGTGTTAAAGGGAGAGCCATAGTGAGCCTGGCACATGATGACTGAGCCTTCTGTAGAGAGTGACGGGTCAGAACTCACCTGCTGGGCTCTTTCAGTCCCCGAATGTGTGTATGTGTATCTGTGTAAAAACCAGTGATGTCACCTCAAAATAAGACAGCCCTTAGGACTATGAAAAGTGCTATGAGAATATTTACAGTACAAGATATTACTGAAAAGCAAGAGCTTAATTCCACATACATGTGAAATCCCTGGGAAACATGGTAGTAGATAACCAGCGTGGATAGTCCAGGCTGTCTTCTCCGAGTGTGTTTGTATCATGTAATTTATCACCTGGTTATTTACCAAGTGATAAAGAAGGTCATCAGGTGATGGTTAATACGTTTGAACTGAGCAGGGAGCATGGCTAGAGGAATCGGAGTTCTCCCTGTAGGAGGTAAGACTCGATGGATGGCGAGGATGAGCTTCTGAACAAGAAGAAGGAAGCAAAGAGACATAACTGAGCACTCTGGTGGATCCAGGGAAAGTGGAGTCTTCCTTGGACCAGGAGGAGAGGTGGGATGGCTTACTAGACAGCGAGCAGGAGGAAGACGGGGGCCCAGGGACATGTTGCACTGGGACTCTCAATCTACATTTTGTAGAATTTTAGAATTTGTTTTTCATGGACTTAGTATGATTCTTTTAAATGAGTACTACTCTCTTGACACTAAAAGAAAATTGTCCACACTATGGCTGTTTCTTAAAAGACAGGCTGCAACGCAGAGCCAGGGTATTTGGGTCAGGCCTGGTGGCACTGCCTGGTGATGAGGACGTCTGTCCGCATTCCCCAGCCAGCCCAACCCCCATGCATGGCAGTGGAGGCAGGGCTTGCAGAGGGGTGGGTGCCTTCCACGACGATTTCCTAATGGCAGGAGACTGGAAAGGAGGGGAGGGTATGGGAGTGTTTTTAGGATTCCCACTCCCTCTCCCATTGTTTATCTAGAGCAGTGATTCTTAACCAGGGCAGTTTTGCCCCACGGGGGACATTCAGCAATGCCTGGAGACCTTTTTGGTTGTCACACCTGGTTGTGGGGAAGCGGGATGGGGGTGCTGCTGGCACCTAGTGGGTAGAGGCCAGGGACACAGCTAAGAACCCTGCAATGCACAGGGAAGCCCTGCCACAAAGAGTGACCTGCTCCCTATGCCAGTGATGCCCAGACTGAGGAAGCCCGCTCTAGCACAGTGATTTCCCTTTTACTTTCTAGTTGTTTAAAAAATACCTCCTCCCTTCTGAGTCAAAAGCTGTGTGTGGTCTGCAGTAACCTTGTATTCTGTGTCACTTAGGGGCCTGGGTCTCTGGAGTTCATGGTTTTGGGACTGGGGTCCCAAATCCACATGTTTAACAAGCGCCCTTGGTGATTCTTGTGCCCTCTGAGGTTTGAGAGCTGCTATCCTCAGGCTGTAGCCATATTTCTTGTCACCAGCCATCTTGTATTATCATCCCCAAGTTTCACTTGCCTAATATTCCAACCCGATATTAGGCAAGTGTCCTCAAAGGCGATGCAGCAGCCTCTGGTGAAGAAAGAACCACTGGTGGCTGCAAGTGTACTGGGTAGGAGGCGAGTCCTTCTTGGTAAAAAGGCTGGAGTGTCCCTCATGGAAGTGGAGGGCATGGGATCCCTGGAGGAAGGGAGCAAAGGATACTCCTCCTGAAGCCCCTCCAGGACGGTGCTGGAGCAGTCTGGTCAGTGCCACTGTGCCTGCTAACCTGATACGGGGCAGTGGGAAGGACTAGGCTTGTGCCTTTAGGGTGACAGAACATCCACCCCCTAATCCAGTCTCTTGTTTATCCATGCAGTAAGGAGAGGGCATCTGGAGTAAGGCTGGCATTCTTGCAGTGAAAGCAGCATCGGGCTTTTGCTTCTGAGGGAGAGAGGAAAGCAAGTGCAGCCTGTGTGCAAATGCTGGCGGTGCCTCCCCTCCCCCCAGGAGGCTGGGAATGGGGGATAGTAGGAGGGGCTGGCTGTGACTGCATTCATGGAAATGAGCCTGGAGGAGTGGAGCAGCACACACTTGGATCGTCAGCTAGGGCTGCAGCTCTGCACGTCCATCTCTGCGCTCCGCACCAGCCTTCCCCACCGGGCCCGGCGCCTTTCCACCTGCAGGGCCGGTGCTCTCAGCTTTTGTTTTCTCTGGAAACCTTCTTCTCTGCCCCTGCTGTGCTGGCGCACACATGCTGTCCTTGCTCCGGCTCTCCCTGCACCTACAGCTGTGGGAGCTCCCGGCAGCCTGGGACTGTGGGGTCGCTGCACGGAGCCACCATGGCCTCTGACGCGGAGAGCTGTGACCTGCTGAGGCTTTGATGTTGCTGCCCAGGGCTGGCCAGGACACTGGGGCCGCAGGAGAGGGGACTCACCGTGGGTAAGAGGCTGGTGGATGGCGTGTGGAGCCCCGTCAGCAGATTCCCCATTATGCGTTGCTGCCTGCCTGCCTCTCCCACCCAGCAGCCAGCAGTAGGAGCTGATGTGTGCGTGGCCGTCTCTCTGCATGTCTGTCCTTTGGGTCTGCATTCTGTGCTCTTCTCTGAGGATTTTTCCACTACACCTTTGGATAGGTATCCAGGCATTCAGTATAGTTTCTTCTAGGCCTGAGACTTAGAAACACGCCAGTAGTCAATTTCCTTGGTCCAGCTTCCATGAGGTTTGAAATAGGGGGGCAGAGAGCAGAGGGACAGATTCAGGGTGATCTCCCCTCTATGCCCGCCATCCACGGAGTTTCTGTTTTACTCATTAAGGACTTGGGAACCTTTCCTGGGCACGAGTCGCCCTCTTCCCATCGATACACATAGAAAAGGAGTTGGAATTGTACATCGCATTTAATGTTAGGGGTCCTTGCCAGCTGTCAGACTGAGGGAGAATATTTCAATGTACAGAAAAATCCAGAGCATTACAAAGGGCTAGCAAACAAATAGGTTTTAGGCACTGAGGGTGAAGTGAGAGAGAATTGACTTTCAAGCCACTAAGCCTCTATTTTGGACACGGAAGGGGTGTGGTGGCCCAGCTGTGCAAGCTGGCAGTGGTTGCAGCTGGCAGGCACGGGGAGTGGCAGCTTCGCCCAGGGGACAGGAGCCTGCCCCCTTGGGAGGAGGGGCGAGCAAGCTGATTTGGCTTATTTGGAGGAAGAGGGAACTCCAGGCTTTCCCTGGGGAGTGAAGGAGCACGCCGCTTGGCTCAAGGAGGCTGGGGGTAGAAAATCGTTCTTCCTTGTGGAGCTCTGCGTCCGGTCCCTGGGATCCTTTTGAAACAGCAGTGGAGTGCCAGAAAGAAGCTGCTGGGAAACCCCAGCTATATCAGATGTTGTCACTGTGAGCTTTTAGAAAAGGTTAAGTTTCTTAAAATGGTTGTTTTCTAGTTTGTATCTTTTATTGAAAGCTGATGTTAACTTTATTTTTCTAAACCAAATTCTTAGGATAAAATTTTGTCACTTAGGTTCTGTTACTACCTTGAAATGCAAACTAAGTCTTTGAGTTGTAGGATTTATTAAATTAAAATTTTTGATACCTTTTTTGTTTTTTGAGATGGAGTTTTGCTTTTGTTGCCCAGGCTGGAGTGCAATGGCACGATCTCGGCTCACTGTAACCTCCGCCTCCCAGGTTCAAGCGATTCTCCTGCCTCAGCCTCCCAGGTAGCTGGGATAACAGGCGTGTGCCACCACGCCTGGCTAATTTTGTCTTTTTTAAGTAGAGACCGAGTTTAAATGTGTTGCAGGCTGGTCTCGAACTCCTTACCTCAAGTGATCCACCAGCCTCGGCCTCCCAAAGTGCTGGGATTACAGGTGTGAGCCACTGCACCCAGCCAATACCTTCCTTTTATAAGGTAGTTGAGAAGGACATTCTCATTACATAAGTGAGGAAACTGAGGCTGGAAGAGATCATTGTTTGCTCCAGGTCACAAAGCAATGAGTGAAAGCCCAGGCAGCATCTCCTCTGAACGTGGGGAGCTGTTAGGCGAGATGTCTCCAAGACTGAGAATAGGACTGAATGGAGTCTTCCCTAAAAATGCAGAATGTGGTAATAAAAATCTTTTTTTTTTTTGAGATGGAGTCTTTCTGTCGCCCAGGCTGGAGTGCAGTGGCATGATCTCGGCTCACTGCAGCCTCCACCTCCCGGGTTCACATCATTCTTCTGCCTCAGCCTCCTGAGTAGCTGGGACTACAGGCACCGCCACCACGCCTGACTAACTTTTTATATTTTTAGTAGAGACAGGGTTTCACTGTGTTAGCCAGGATGGTCTCGATCTCCTGACCTCGTGATCCACCCGCCTCAGCCTCCCAAAGTGCTGGGATTACAGGCGTGAGCCACCATGCCTGGCCTTTAAAAATCTTTAATAGACTTACTGTTAGTGGGGAAACTGGGTAGTTTTTGCATGGAGGGAATTTAAATTAGAATAGTCTAAATACTCATATCGGCAATTTGCTAGAAGGCACCTCTGCCTTTATGTTGAATACCATTTCTGCTAGCTGCTTGCTAATTTAACTCTTTTTGGTCCTAGGTAGTGTGTATAAATTTTATTTTTATTTATATTTTTTGAGACGGAGTTTTGCTCTGTCGCCTGAGCTGGAGTTCAATGGCGCCATCTCGGCTCACTGCAACCTCCGCCTCCCAAAGTCAAGCGATTTTCCTGCCCTAGCCTCCCGAGTAGCTGGAACTACAGGTGCATGCCACCATGCCGGCTAATTTTTGTATTTTTAGTAGAGACAGGGTTTCACCATATTGGCCAGCCCGGTCTCGAACTCCTGACCTCAGGTGATCCAGCTGCTTCGGCCTCCCACAGTGCTAGGATTCCAGGTGTGAGCCACCGCGCCCAACTGTAAATTCTTTTAAAAATCTCTTAGGCTGCAAGTTGATGGTGAGATATTTATTGTAAAATGCACTACACAAAAGTCAAATCATAGTTTCTTGGGAAAGGGACTAAGGTAAGCAGACAGGGAAGTTAGAATATTGCTGTGAAATTTTTGTTTATATTTTTATTTTTTTGAGAGAGGGTCTTACTCTGTCACCCAGGCTGGATGCAGTGGTACAATCTGGGCTCACTGCAACCTCCACATTTCAGGGCTTACGCAATCCTTGCACCTCAGCCTCCTAAGTAGCTGGGACTACAAGTGAGTGCCACTGTACCTGGCTAACTTTTGTATTTTTTGTAGAGACGGGGTTTTGCCATGTCACCCAGGCTGGTCTCAAACTCCTGAGCTCAAGCCATCTCCCTCCCTCAGCCTCTCAAAGTGCTGGGGATGGCCAGGCGCAATGGCTCACGTCTGTAATTCCAGCACTCTGGGAGGCTGAGGCAGATTGATCCCCTGAGGTCAGGAGTTTGAGACCAGCCTGACCAACATGATGAAACCCCGTCTCTACTGAAAATACAAAAATTAGCTGGGCATGGTGACGGGGGCCTATAGTCCCAGCTACTGGGGAGGCTGAGGCAAGAAAATTGTATAAACCTGGGAGGCAGAGGTTGCAGTGAGCTGAGATTGCGCCAGTGCACTCCAGCCTGGACGACAGAGCAAGACTCCATATCAAAAAAACAAAAAAACAAAAAATAAAATCAAACTGCTGGGGGTATTATAGGCATGAGCCACCATGCCAGGCCTTTATTTTTAATGGTGGTAAAATACATATAACAAAAAATGTACCATCTTCAGCATGTTAAGTTCAGTAGTACTTTCATACGTTCACATTATTGTGCCAATCTCTAGAACTTTATCATCATGCAAAACTGAAACCCAGCATTAAACCCTCACTCTCCCATTCCCCCTCTCCCCAGCCCCTGGCAGTATCCATCCCACTGTCTGTCTCTATGGTAGTTTGACTACTCCAGGGGCCTCTTATCAGTGCAGTCCTTCAGTATTTGCCCTTTTGTGACTGGCTTAATGTCCTCCAGGTTCATCCATGTTGCAGCATACATTAGAATTTCCTTCCTTTTTAAGGTACTGAGTTTGAAAAGTGTTACTGTGTTTCTGACTCAGTGGGTGGGAAACTTAATTGGTTTCCCAAAGTAGATAGACTGTGTGAAGGTGTGAACTCTTCAGTGTATTATTGGCAGAAAGTGTCACCTGGGCCTCCTGCTCTAGTCACTCCCCTTTGCTACATCCATCTTTCTTCATCCCCTGATTCTAACAGTTATCCTGAGGACTTTCCCGAAATTTCCAGCTTCCAGTAAAACCCTAGTATCATTACAACTGTTACATCCCTCTTCTGTTACATTTTACCTGAAAGATACACTGAATTTTGGTTGCATTCTTATCCCTACTTTAAAGATCTGACCCCACAAATTTGTAATGTCAGCATGGAGTTCTGTGAAAGTTGAAAATTGCTTTTCTCAGTGAGGGGGAAAAAATTCCCCTAAACCAACCCTTTCTCCACTTGCAGTAATGATCTGTAAGAACTTTATCTTTGACTCCTCAACTGTTGTTTTTCTTGTTTGCCGCCTTACTTGCAGTTGTTAGCCATGCCTCACAGCACTGCCTTCTTACCCTATAGTTTTTAACTTACCAGATTTTGTATTATTGTGGGTTATTTGTGTGTCCCCATGTGATATAAAAGCTGTAGTTATTTTAAACAGTATCCTGCTCTGGAAGCAACCTCTTAGCTTGCTGTTTGCTTTGAGGCACAGATAGCCAAAGTAACTTGCCCAGGGTCATCCACCTGGTGAGTGTGGCCCCAAGCTAGGTTTAGGACCCAAGGCCACTACCTGTAGAGTGGCAGTCCGCAGATCCATCCCAGAAGTTGGGTGAGGCACCCATGCTGTGGATTCATACAGCCTTGTGCGTGAGCCCTCGTTAACACGCACACCTAAAGTCATCACCTTCTCAGTGGATGCTTCCAGGGACTGCTGCTCCTGCCGGGAGGCACCAGATCTGTCTCTTCAGTGTTGTGCCCCCGCTGCCTTCCACCTAGTAGGCAAGCAGTAAATGTAGGCTGAATGAGTCAATGATGACATTGTTAGAAAGAAGCGAAAGAGGAAGATTAATTGGGTATACAGATAAAGGAAAGACATTTGGCATTTGTTGGGCACCTACTTGTGGTCGCTGTTTTATCTTTTCCATCACGCATTCTTAACAGCAATGCTAACAGTAGCACAACTGTGTTAACTGCAGTGCCATTTTACAGATGGACAAAACCGAGGCCCAAAGAGATTAGCAGTTTGTTGAACATTGGTATGTCTCCAAAGCCTGAGTTCTTTCCAGTATTTTGAAGTTTTTCAAATTATAAGTCACTGGAATTTTCTGGGAGACAAAGTGACTTACACCCATAGGGTAGTGCAGAGGGAGGTGAACACGCTGTTTTGTTTAGGGTCTAACTAGTAGGATTGACACAGGTATGTGGCGAGTAAGTGCTGAATACTGGAACCAGTGCTCAGGACATTTGGAGTTTCTTACCCCTCACACTGTGATCACTGTATCTTTGGAGGTTGGAGGAACAAGGTGGTTTCCCAGATGTGCGCTTTTGATCCCAAAGCCTGGTTTGTAAATAGCCAGTTGTTCTCCTCTGAGCAGGTGGCAGTTTCTGTACAGGCTGTAGAAAAGCTGGGTGCTTTATTTCATTACTGCCACTGCTGTTTTAGGCAGAGCTTAAGGTTAAGTGGAGGGGTGGAGAGAGAGAGAGAGAGAGAGAGAGAGAGAGAGAAAGAGAGTGTGTGTGTGTGTGTGTGTGTGTGTATGTGTGTGTGTTCAGTGTTTATGAAACTTCCAGGTCTGTAAAGTGATGTGGCCGTGATTAGCAGGAGGGCACCTGTTGGCAGCAGGCCAGCGGAAGGGGATGAAAGGGAAATGGCAGTGACCTCCTTGGCCTGGGAGCAGCTCTGACTGAGGTAGTTATCTTTTGTATATTTACCTTCTCCGCAAATGAGGGCTCACTGCTTAATTACTTTATAAAATGTTTCCCTGCATTGTTGGTTTAAATATGGACCTTTTTATCCATTGAAAGGCAGAGGCTATAAGAAGGATGGCGGTTAATAATTATGGTGGAAAAAAAATAAGGCAAGTGAAGTATTTTAAAGCTAGGCAGAGGGATCTGGTGGTAGCTGGATGACCTCAAAGAGAGACATCTCGGTCCTAAAGCATGCCTTGGACATGTTCATTTGACGGTACCCACGGGGATTTAGAACAGTGTGGTCCTGGCAGCTGCTATGTGTCTGCCAAGCAGAACCTGCTGTCAGAGAGCTGCGTTTTCCATGGAACTTTGTGGCGTATCCCCAGGCATCTGCCTGTGGCCGGTGGAGCACGAGTTGCAGGGTTTTAGACTAAAGCCCGCCATGTGCTCATGTATCGTCCTCTGGCTTGGAAAGAGGGCTCTGTCCCTTTAAGACAGTTCTCCTTTGTATGCACTGGCTGGAACCCATTTCAGCTCTGGGTTTCTGCCGACTGTTAAAATCTGCAAAGCAACATTTAAATAAATAAATAAATGAAAGCTTCCCTTGTGTGGCTTTCCTATTCACAGCCAAGCACAATAGCGCCTTGTTGTTTTTGTCACTTTAATCCCCTTCATTAAATTGGAACCCTGGAAAGGAATGGTGATGGGGCTGATGCTGGACCGTCCCCCTGACTGCCAGCGGACACCTTGCGGATTAACCTTTGTGGGCATGGATTCTGGGTGCCCCTCTGGCGATGGGCGAGGAGGGCAAACGAGCGGGTGGTGTGTCAGGGCAGCTCCCCCTCTGGTTTGTCTCCATTGTGCTCAGGCTGCTGGCAGGGACAACCTGCTGCCCTCCCCAGTGGCCATTCTTTTAAAGAGCAAGGGGTTCAGCCGCCTCCCTGGCACATAAGCATGGCTGCAGCACGTGGCAGTTGGGGGAGGGAGGAGCTGTTTGTTGTGCTGCCATCTGGCCCATCTGAGCCGTTCTTTTGCAGTTTAACCCTAATGGCTACACAGGAGAGAAGCGGCATGAATACATGGGTTTCCCAGGGTGCGGACGGTGCTTTTGCAGAAACTCCCGGGTGTGAGGTAGACATGGGTATTTCTGACCACCACCTTTCTTGTTGCAGCTGTGGCCTTCACAGCATCCTGAAGACACTAGCCAAGACTGTAGGAATCAATCGCACCTCCAGCTCTCCAGCAGTAGTGCTGATTCTTTATGCTGCTAAATAAAATTAAGCTTTTTGTCTTTGGATGTTTTTTCTCTCTGGGGCAGCATGAGAATGAAGGCTTGAATTAAAGATTTGATGTTGCATTAAGTTTGTGCAGAGGAAAAACACTTTTATTAAAATGTTAGAGTTTGCCTCATCTCAGAATAAAATTCCACTAGAAAAATGAGGTCTAGATCAGCTTTTTAAAGTAAAGTTCTTAAATGATTTGTTGAGCCAGAAGGGAAGCAGCATTGTGATTTAAAGTTAGTAAGTATGGAATGGAGAAGGAATTTAGCAGTCATGTGGCAAATGTCAGGAGATTGGATCAAAATAAATGTAGATAAATGTCTTATTTATTCTAGCTACAAATTGGCCAGAAGCGTTTTCTGTCTGACTCCAAGCACACAGAAGGGCTATCTTTTCTAGTGACCGTAGTTGAACATTTTTAGTCTTTTGTTTTCAAATTGTCATAGTACATATGTGTATGTATTTTAAAGCAAGTATTCAGGGGCTTCTATGTCCCGTCTGTGTATTCCCAGACCCACTCCCCAAAGCAGCCACTATTCATTCACTTTTTTCTGCTTTTAGGTCTTCTAGTGGGTGCTGCAAGTTCTTAAATTGGTGATTATTTTGTCAAAATCAAAGATTATCTCCTGCCTTCCACCTATGATAGATGAGGATGCAGTTCACACCATTCTCTTCCTTCCTTCTCTCACTGTCCATTTTCGGTAGTTTATCACAGTTATACTCCTGGCATGTTTACAGTGTGGGTTTCTTGTTCATGATCCTTGTCCGTGCCTCTGGTCACCAGTGTTGTAGGAGGAAGCTGTGGGGACCATTTGGGACCCTGCTGCTGTCTCCACGTTGCTTCCCTCAAACACTGGTCAGCTCTTCCTTCACCTCCGAAACAGATAGCTTCGCTTCTCCAGCCCGGGTTGGTCTTTCCTGCTTTGTCTACAGGGTGATTCTGAAAGTTCACCACCAGCAATCAGCACCATGACAGGAATGTAGATACCACCCACCCTAGAGCCAGGTGCACACTCAAAGGGAGCTGTTCCTAGCACCCCTGATGGCCCAGAGGACACCACTCAGGGGCTTGTTTCATTTCTTCTGTGATTTCCTGTAGTTTAGTTTTTCCTGTTTCCCAGTCCTTTTTATTTTCTTGAGGGGAAACCGAATGATGCCTGTTGATACCACACACAGTTCTCAGCTGCTTTCTCCTTCATTCTCTGGTTTCGAGTCTGATTTCATTCTCTGTAAGGGCATTCCTCTGGCAGCCCCTTGGCTTCCTGCTCTGGCCCGGTGTGATGGCTGTGTGTCCATCACAGGTGATGGCCCTTGCTGTCCTCAGGCTCCTGAGTCAGTCCCGTTCCTTGACCCACGTCTTGCTCCTGAAGTAGCTTCTTCAGAAGGGGTGCACAGGAGACAAACTTTCTGATCCTTATGTATCTGAAATGAGTCTGTTTTACCCTCCTACTTGACTGAGAATTTGGGGTTCAGATAATTTTCATTTAGAATTTTGAAAGCTCCACTACACTGTCTTTAGTGTGCAGGCTCTTATTCTGACACCAGCGAGATTTTCGCTCGTGGGTGGTCTGATTAATCACTCTCCTTAACCCCCATGGGGGTTTTAGGATCGTCTTTATTCCTGGAACTTCTGAATTTTTCCTATGAGTATTTCTCCGTGGGATTTAAAAATATTTTTATTCGACCGAGTTGATTTTTTTGCTTTTATTTCCAGGTTTGCTTATATTTTCAAGCCTCTTTGTTCTACAAGAATGCCCCAACTTTATCTTTTAATCCTTTGTTGACTTTTTTGATGTGGGGGACAAAAGTATGTTTAATTTGCAAGGCTGTGTTCTTTTCCTGTAATTGTCCCTTTTTCAGAGTTCTCTGTTCTCTTAAAGGTTTTTTTTTTCTTTCTTTCTTTTTTCCCCCTAATTATCTCTGTTTGCTCTAGGGTGAGTTTTCTGTTTGTCTCTCACTCCTGGCGTAGGTGTGGTTATCTCTGTAAGTGTAAGAGTGAAGCAGTAGATGTGTTAAGCGGAAGCTCTGTGCATGGCTGGGCCTTGTGGGCAGAGAGGCTTGGCTTCAGGGCGAGTAGGCAAGAGCCTGCTTGGGGGTAGGGTCCTCTTAGGTCTCCGCCGTCCACGTATGGAGGCTTTACCCTAGACACCAACTCCACGCTTATCTGCTCATGAGAAAGTCGGCTGTGTTCACACATGCGTGCGCGCGTGTGTGTGTGAAATCCCTAGCGTGCTAGGCCCTGTGCTGGGTGCCACAAAAAACAGTGTACAAGGCATGCAGTGTCCCTGCCTTTGTGGAGTTTTTATTCTAGAAGATATTAGCACTTAGCACTGTTTCTTTCCTTTCTCTGTTCTGAAAATTTGTTGAAATCTCTTCTGTTGGCCCTTCTCTGTGTACTCTTTGATATTGTAGGTTTATGGATTTTTTTAAAATTCCTTTCCCTTTTTTTAAAAATTTTTTTTATTTTTTTGAGATGGAGTCCTGCTCTGTCGCCCAGGCTGGAGTGCAGTGTTGCCATCTTGGCTCACTGCAATCTCCGCCTCCCGAGTTCAAGCAATTCTTCTGCCTCAGCCTCCCAAGTAGCTGGGATTACAGGTACATACCACCATGTCCAGCTAATTTTTGTATTTTAGTAGAGACGGGGTTTCACCTTGTTGGTCAGGCTGATCTCGAACTCCTGACCTCAGGTGATCCGCCCTTCTCAACCTCCCAAAGTGCTCGGATTACAAGCGTGGGCCACCGCGCCTGGCCTATTCCTTTTCTATTTTAAAATAATATCTTGGAAGGCAGAGGACTAGAAGGGCTTTTTGAATTTATAATACAGAAGCTAGATTGTGTTCTTCCGGAAAACTTGTCATGTGTGAATGTGAATATTAAACCCAGAAAGGTCGAGTGCTCAGATTCTGAAAAGAAAGCAACGATTAAGAGTTGCCAATTTAGAATGATAAAAGTTGTCTTCTCAGGGTATATAGCAGTCCTGAGAGAGGAATTTTTTTATACGATTGCTCTGTTTTTCATCAGCCTCATTATATGGACCTTGGGTTTAGTCTTCCTTCTGTTGGGTAGAGATATATCGATGATCTGGTTAAGCCAGCTCTGTAGCTTCAAAATCAAATCCCAATTATTGAGCCTCTTGTGGAGCAGCTGTTTTTAAAAAATGAATGTTGCCTTAATTTCAAAACCATGTTATATTGGAATGAATATGTATCTTCTAGAACCTGAGGAGATTAATTTCTTAAAGGGATCTTCTACTTGGACTAGAAATCTTTCTGGTCGGTGAAGCACAGAGCAATTGGAATGGACTGCTTTAGGCATGCTTTTCTCTAGAATGGTGTACGTATCAGTAGAGTGGATGTTGTTTTTCAAAACAGCTTTTGTTTTAACCAGAGCTCACTTATTTGTCTAGCTTTTTCCTGAAGCAGCCATTTTAATAATTTTTTTTAAATGTTAGGAGAACTGTTCAGCCTGGGAAGAAACATGTGGGGTGGTGGGTTTGGGGGGAACAGTGCAGAGTTAGAATCCGTATCATGCTGATGGATTGCTGAGCTGAAAACCTGGGTCTTGACACAGGAATGGGACGGGAGAGCAGGTGTGTAGGTGATCTTATTTAAGGCTCCATCCTCCAATACACACACCTGAGTGATCACCCTTGAGTTCTCAGGGACGCAGTATAAAGCCCACTCTTGTGAAGGTGACCTGAGTTGGATTTAGTTGGTCTGTTGGGATCTTGAGAGTGGCTGTCTCTTCCAGCCTCTAAAGGAAGAGTGTTTTTCAAACCACAGGACTCAGTATATTAGGTAATTGTACAATTACCTAATCGATTATGAAATAATTTTTTAAAATTTTTAATTATTATTTTTTTGGAGACAGAGTTTTGCTCTTGTTGCCTAGGCTGGAGTGCAATGGCACGATCTTGGCTCACTGCAACCTTCACCTCCCGGCTTCAAGCGATTCTTCTGCTTCAGCCTCCCGAGTAGCTGGGATTACAGGTGTTCACCACCACGCCTGGCTAATTTTTTGTATTTTTAGTAGAGATGCGGTTTCACCATGTTGGCCAGGCTGGTCTCGAACTCCTTACCTCAGGTGATCCACCCACCTCAGCCTCCCAAAGTGTTGGGATTACAGGTGTGAACTACCACACGCAGCCATAAAATCAGTTTACTGGACTAAGCCACTGTTAATATCAATGCATTTCACATGGTGAGGTATTATTTTTGATACTTTTATGTATGGTAGAGATTGGGTCATGAGACAAAATGCATTTCTTTTCTTTTTCTTTCTTTTCTCTCTCTCTCTTTTTTTTTTTCTTCAAACCGGGTCTGGCTCTGTTGCCCAGGCTGGAGTGCAGTGGTGCGATCTTGGCTCACCGCAACTTCTGCACCCCAGGCTCAAGCAATCCTACCTCAGCCCCCCCGAGTAGCTGGAACTACAGGCGCGTGCCACCATGCCCAGCTAATTTTTGTGTTTTTTAAGTAAAGACAGGGTTTCACCATGTTGCCCAAGCTGGTCTCAAACTTCTGGGCTCAAGCAGTCTGCCCGCTTTGGCCTCCCAAAGTACTGGGATTACAGGCGTGAGCCACCAGGCCTGGACTAAAATGCATTTCTTCTTTTGGATTTTGAGATGTTTAAAAAACACAGTTTTTTAGAGAAGGACGGGGAAAAACTAGGTTAAAAAAAAAAAGGAAAAATTTGGCTTTTCTAATGTAGCTAATTAACCCACTCTGTAGGCTTCACTGTAGTCTATTGCTTCTACCTTCTTATTGTGATTTTTATGAAATATTTGGGGAAAGTAACTGTTCTCTGAATGTAGTAGATTAAGTTTTAATGCCATGGGCAGAAGGAAGTTATGTGTAACCTAACTATGCTCTCAAGTAGAGATGTTATTCCACCTCTGTGCTGTCTAGAAATATAACATGAGCCATAGATGCACATTGATTTCCTACTATTTCCACATTTAGTTCCTTTGAGATCAATTAAAATAATACATTTTATTAAGTTATATCAATGTGCAATCAATATAAAATATTAAAAAGTAATTTTTCTTTGTTTTTATAGAAAGTTTGGGGTGTGTGTGTGTGTGTATATATATATGTTTTTTTTTTGTTTTTTGTTTTTTTTTGAGATGGAGTCTTGCACTGTTGCCCAGGCTGGAGTGCAGTGGCACGATCTCAGCTCACTGCAAGCTCCGCCTCCCGGGTTCATGCCATTCTCTTGCCTCAGCCTCCTGAGTAGCTGAGACTACAGGCACCCGCCACCACACCCAAGTAATTTTTTGTATTTTTGGTAGAGACAGGGTTTCACCATGTTAGCCAGGATGGTCTTGATCTCCTGAACTCGTGATCTGCCCACCTTGGCCTCCCAAAGTGCTGGGATTCCAGGCGTGAGCCACCACACCCGGCCTCAGTGTATATTTTATACATACTGCACATCTCAAACTGGGTAGTCACATTTCAAGTGGTTAATGTCACTTGGGGCTCCTGGCCACCATATTGTACAGCGCAGCTCAGGCTCACATAGGCACCCACTGAGGATAGAAGGACACTCACGCCACCCCTACCCTTGGGAGTGTGGGTGCCCTTTGCTGTGCCACGGAGGGAACAAGAGCTGAGCTTCTGCTCAGCACCAGGCAGGGTTTAAGGCACCTTAATTTACTCTACATCATCCTTATCAAGTGGGTGATGGTGGGGCCACTTTATTGATGATGAAGTATGACCCAAATAGGTTATATAACTTGTCTGAAGTGACCTAATTTGATATTTGGTAGATTGGAGTTAGGATTTGAACCTGGTTTGCTTGATTCTAATGCTTGTTCTTCTCATTGGCCCACATAACTTCCCACAGTATGCTTGAAGGGTCATTTTAGAGGGTGTCTGTCCAAATCTCCTGTTTGTATAGGTGGGGAGATTGAGCCATTGGAGGATTGCAGAAGGATATTGTGGTAAGAGCTGTGATCTGGGAATTAAGTAACCTTGTTCTGATGATAAGAGCACATTGTAAAACATCCAAACAATGAAGAAAGGTATGAAGCAGAAAGAGGAAGTCCCATAATCCCCGTTCCCAGAGTTAAGCACGATTTTAGGTATATATTCTAGACTTCTATTAGTTCTCAGTGTATACATAGTCTCTTTCTCCAGACCCCTCCCAGAGATGGCACAAAATTGTTCGTACATGTTGCTTTGCCTCTTGCCTCCCCTCCCCACCTCGGGGTCACGGACATCTTTCCATGTTGGAGCTCAACTCAGCGAGGCGGTCCTGCTCTGTTTTTGACCATGAGGGAGCTGAGGCCCAGAGAGATTAATTAAACGTCAGCCTGAAGTCTCCCAGCTGGAAGGGATGAAAATGGCCAGGCACTCAGCTAATATTCATCCTTTTTCATTCATAGCCAACCTAATTTAACCTTCAGTAATCTCTTCTCTCTTGTTTTTCCTTCCAAGAGTTCCTTTCTTAGAGCTTTTCTGTGTGACTTAAGGGCCTTCCTTTCTTTAGAAAATCTGATAAGAATTGGAGCCATAACTATTTCTGTCACTCAGTCTGGCTTCTGAAACTGGCTTCTAGTTTCTTTCTTGGTATCCTTCTCCTTTCGTGGCCTCTGGATCTTCCTTGATTTTTGGCGAGATAAAAGCTTTCTTAGTAACACTGCCCTCCATTTTCGTAGTTCCCAGTGACCTGACCGCAGAGGAGCGTCAAGAACTGGAGAACATCCGACGAAGAAAACAGGAGCTGCTGGCTGACATTCAGGTAGGAGAGTGGCATGGTGGTTTCACCAGCCTAAGAACCGCAGTGACAGTCCCATTTGTATAAAAGGGTGTCCTTTGCAGCGTGTCTCCTCAGGACACTTTTGACCTGCCCTCACTACAGCTCTGCACAAAGTGTAGGTGTTGATAATCACCTTTCCTCTACAGCTCAGGAGATGGAGTGTCAGAGAGCTTGAGTGGCTTGTCCGGGTTCACCCAGCTGGTCGGTTGTCAGAGCTGGAGACACCCTGCAGGACTCCTGTCTCCTGAGTAGTCCTCTCTGCTGTGTTTGCCCTTGTGGAGCAGAGTGGATGGGGAGAGGCAATGAGAACGTGGGCTTCAGGCGAAGCTCGGCCCACACCCCGGCCCTGGCTCTGCCGCTTACTAGCTGAATGATTTGAGACAAGAGAGTTCTGGTTCCTTGAACTTCAGTTTCTTCATCTGTCAGATCATGAAAACACCTACTACACACTTGTAAGGACTTAGCATAAAAGACAGCGTAATTTCTGGTCCCTCTAGATGTACTTAGTGATAGCAATTTTACTATTTTTCCAAGTTCCTTTCCGTAACTATCAAGCTTTGTAGGAAATAAGTCTAGAAGCCAGTAATTGGATTATTTTCACCCTAAGGCAGTAAATGTTATTCTTTTAGAATTCTTTGTAAAACATTAGGAGTGGGGTTAAGGAGGGAATCCTGTTTGCCCAAAGAAGCAAAATGAGGAAAGACTTGACTTGCTCTGGAGTTAAGTATATTTTGATAGTTCTCCCTGATCCTTTGACTCCTGCTTCACTGGTAGATCCTGAGAAAGATGAGCAGCTCTCCACTGAAGCCCGGCTTCCACCGGAGAGCCCATCCATTCTGACCAAGGGTGTGCTGGAACGAGGAGGGTGGGTGTGGATGCAATCGATTTGATCAGACATTCCCTTTGCCAGCCACTTGGTGGCAGTGTTGCCCTGGCACAGCTACTGCTGGCTCTGCAGCCTGGGATTTGGGTAGGAGACTTTGTCCTCTGAATTTTCTGGCACACTTGTATTTAGTTAGCTGCAGATTTGTTCTGAAAGATTGTGATGGGGCAACCAGTTTTTTTTACATAGCATATATTCTTATAAACTTTCCTAGACCGTAAACTCTTTGAGGTCAGAGGCTGTATCCTTTTCTACCTTGGTATTTTCTGGAATGCTTACTATTTGGTAGGCACTCAATAAATATTTCTGAAACAGATGAATTTTCCTAATTTACTTTTTTGTATTTTTGTGGTATTTTGTTTCATTTTGGTTTATTTTATTTTGTCTTTGGTTGGAGGGAGTTATGTGAGATTTTAGAAGTTTTAATTTGATCTGCATTTCCCTTTCCTGCTAACTCTGGACTGTCTGTTTTACAGAGGCTGAAGGATGAGATAGCAGAAGTAGCTAATGAAATTGAAAACCTGGGATCCACAGAGGAAAGGTGAGTCTGCCCTGCTGCTGGGTGACTTTCGTGGTTGTAGTTTCTGAAGCACCCAGGCCTTAATTACGCTTATGTGGCAGATTGAAGGAAAAAGTCAGCTTTGTGTCCTTCTAGTTCTAGCAAGCACGTATACACCCATCATTTCTGCCTTTCATCCTTCACCGCAAGGCCTCCTGAACATAGGAGGTTCTTCCATTGTTGAAAAATTGAACTGGAGGCCGGGCGCGGTGGCTCACAGCTGTAATCCCAGCACTTTGGGAGGCCGAGGCGGGCGGATCATGAGGTCAAGAGATTGAGACCATCCTGGCCAACATGGTGAAACCTTGTCTCTACTACAAATACAAAAATTAGCTGGGTGTGGTGGTGTGCACCTGTAGTCCAGCTACTTGGGAGGCTGAGGCAGGAGAATCACTTGAACCTGGGAGGCGGAGGTTGCAGTGAGCTGAGATCACACCACTGCACTCCAGCCTGGCAACAGAGCGAGACTCCGTCTCAAAAAAAAAAAAAAAAAAATTGAACTGGAGAACGAACGTCAAAGGCCCCAGAAAGCCTTAAACTGCTCCTGAATTTTTATGTGAAGTACTCCCCTCTGTTGTCCACTCTGTGTGTACATTTTAAAGTTTCTGTTTTTCCTTTGTGTAAAGGAAAAGCTTAATGAATGCTGCTGATACAATTTCTAAGGGCTGGAGTGCCCAGTCATGTCTGAGTATAATCGCAAGCTTATTTGTACCTTCCTAATGCTTAAGGGAAGGAAATGTAGAAATGCAATTATAGTATAAAAGGACAAGGACTCTTTGCTTTTTTTTTCTTTTATTTACATGAAATGTTAGTGACTTTGAGAGTCTAGTTTTGAATGGGGTTCCCAGACCGTTTTCTGACTGCTTAAGGCAATAAATGGCTGTTTCCAATTCACTACATGTCTGTATTTTTCTAAGCCTAAGTCTTCCCGTCTGGCTTCATAGGACTGTTTGATTTATTGTTTTAGACTTCTGTGGGCAGTGCCACCAAGGTGTAGTGAGGCCGAGTACTCCACAGAAGGCGGCCAGCTCATCACGGCCAGTCTCTGTATTGTCCATTTGGTATTTTGGATTAGTTTCCCCTCTTTCCATGTTAAATACTTGTAGCTTAAATGAAATGGATACGTTGGAGTTCATAAAAATTTAAAGCTTCTACTTTTATAAAAGATAAAACTATTAAAAGAAATGAACAGGCAACAGATTAGAAGTAAATATTTGCAACAAATATATCTGAAAAGGGACTCATATCTAGAATATGTGATAGAAAGACAGCCCAAATAAAAAAACGGGCAAGACTCTTGGACACTTTACAAAAGAAGCCTTATATATAGCTGACACATGAAAAATGCTTAACATCATTAGTTGTAAGGGGGTGCAATTAAAACCCCAATGAAACGGTATTTCACATCCACTAGGATGGCTAGAATTAAAAAGATGGATGGCACCTCATGTTGGCGAGTGCTAGCGAGAATAAAATATAACCATTTGGGAAAGAAGTTTGGCAGTTTCGTCAGCAATTCAACTCCTAGTCACTTAAGAGAAGTGAACACATGTCCATACAAAGACTTGTACTAGAATATCTATAGCATTCTTATATACAATAACCAAAGCTGGAAGTACCCTGAATGCCTGCCAGCAGGTGACTGGATAAACAGGTCGAGGTAAGAGACTATTACTCAGCAGTGTGAAGGAATGAACTGCTAACGTGCAGCAGCACAGATAAATCTCACAAACTTGTGATGAGTGAAAGAAACTGTGGGCACCGTGTGCTTCCATGCATGAGCGTCTAGAACACACAAACTAAGCTGTGCTGGCAGAAATCATAGCAGTGGCTGCCTCCGAGGTGGTTGCTGGGGTAGGCTGGGGTGGGGTTGACTAGGAAGGGCCATAGAGAACTTGCAGGATGACAGGAATATTGTGTATTAATCTGAGTGGTGCTTCAAGGGTATATACACTCATCAAAACAAATTGAACTGTACACTTAAGATGTGCGCATTTTGTTAAATGTAAATTTTACCTCGATCTTAAAAATGTAAAAAAATGGCTTTTTTTCTGGTTATAAAGGTAATATACCTTTATTGCAGAAAATTGGTAAAACACAAAAAAGTATAAAAAACAAATTTCTCATAAACACTTATCCCAGAGATAATCAGGATTCATATTTTGGTATGTTTCCTTTCTGTATATTCTGGTGTCCGCACACACATACTCAGAATTCAGTGTGCCCTTTGTTTTTTTCTCTTGATTAATTCTCTGTCAGTTACCATAGAACAGCAAGGAAATGCAGACACCGGGAATGTGAGTGCATTCAAAGTACTCAGCCAGTGAATTTGGGAAGACTTGTAATTCATGAACTGCATCTGAAGTTGTGAGTCAGGGAGTGGTTTTTTAGGTTATTACTGTTTTTTAATCTGGAACTTAAAATGGTTTTCCAGTATTGAAAGCACCAAGCGGGAAGTGATTCTGCAGATCCCCAAGGATCCATCCATACGGGTACTCAGGCTCACCCTGCATTTGTTTCTCAAGCACGCATTACATTTGCTCAGACTTTCCCACAGGAGAGAATTCATGTTTCTCATCAACGACCTGAGGCCAGCATTATGTAGAAATTATCCTAAATACTATTTAATCAAGCAAAAATGATATACTCCTGGAGTACAAGATTTCACTTTCTGAAATGTATACGCGTCAGTTAACTAAGGCGATCCAGTAGCAGGGACAGCTGTTTTGCTTTGGACACCTTACTAGGGTGTCAGACCTGTGTAGACTGGGGAAGGCCCCTTAGAGAGGTAGCTGCCTAGGGCCTGGAGCTATAGGGGCTCCAAGTGGAGCAGATGGAGAAGTGAGCTGGCTAGCTAGTGAAATGAGGGCGCCATCTTTGGTGTGTGTCCCGGGCAGTCATGTGGCACAGATTGTGGCTGGCAGAGATCTGGGAGTGTGTGTTCTGGTGGCTGCAGGAAAGCCTCTGGTGAAGGACCGGACTGAGGTCCAGGAAATTGAGTATTCCCAGTAGTTTCACTCCTTGCTTCTGTGGGCACCTCTGACACTGCCTCGCCACTTACACTGGAAACCATGAAACAGGCCTTTCCTTGTGGTACTTGTTTGGAAATACTGATCAAAGTAATCTTACTGGATTTAGAAAAAAATAATTAGATGATCATTTTAGTTAAATAGGAATTTCTAGATATCTGGTCATAACCCTTCATTCTGGCTGAAATTAAATGGTGTTTCCCCTGTGACTTTGTTTCTTAAGGCAGCTGTTCACAGGGGATCCCAGATTATCTTACACCTGGAAGTTCTGATACTACTCACAGTTTTCAGGTGTTCCTTTCAAAAGGTCAAAACAGGCTGGATGTGATGGCTCACGCCTATAATACCAGCATTTTGGGAGGCTAAGGTGGGAAGATGGCTTGAGGCCAGGAGTTTAAGACCAGCCTGGGCTACATAGGAAGACCCTGTCTCTACAAAATGTTTTAAGAAGTAGCCAGTTGTGGTGGCACCTGCCTGTAGTCTAGTTACTCAGGAGGCTGGGGCCTGAGGATCACTTGAGCTCAGGAGTTAAAGGTTGCAGTGAGCCACAGTCTCACCACTGTACTCCAGCCTGGGCGACACAGCAAGACCCTGCTTGGAATAAAAACAGTAAAAACACCAACTCTCAAAACACTTAGGAAGATGTTCTTCCCTCCAAGGATTTAGCTAGTGAATACCTGTGTTCTTCAAGGCAATAACATGTTACGATTTTATTTCTGGGCATCTCTTTTGCTCTCAGAGATTATAAAATTACTATTGACATTGATGGCAGTGGTTCTTAAATTTGGGTGCACACCAGAATTACTGCAGAAGGTTTTAAAAATTCAAATTCCTAGGTTCTGCCCCTTGTACTTTGACTCAGCCAGTCCAGAGCCTTGCTACTCAGACTCCACACATGGGATCATGTTAAACGTACAGAAGCACAGGCCCCTTCTCAGACATAGAATCTGTTTTGATGAGGCCCCAGGTGGTGCGTATGTATAAACGAACAGAGCGTCTTCATGTCGGACATGCTCCCAAGGCTGCTGGTTGGTGGATCAGACTGTGAGAAGCATGGTCTGTGAATCTGCATTTTTCATTCTGATACAGTCGAGAAAACCACCTATTATTTAGCAGCTTCTTAAAAAGTTAAATATAGATGTACCATATGACCCAGCAGTGTCCAGCCCTGGATATCTACCCAGGGGAAATGAAAACATGTTTCCACACAAAGGCCTGTACACAAATGCTCATAGCAGCCTTCCGCATAATCGTCCCAAACTGCAAACCGCCTAAGTGTCCATCATCTGGTGAATGGATAAACAGATGTGGTTTATCCGTACCGTGGAAGATGACGCAGCAGCAAGAAGGCATGTGGTACTGGCCCACACTGCAGCACGATGACCTTGATGGCATTATGCTAATGAAAGAAGCTAGAT
This sequence comes from Theropithecus gelada, assembly GCF_003255815.1. Lineage (NCBI taxonomy): Eukaryota > Metazoa > Chordata > Mammalia > Primates > Cercopithecidae > Theropithecus > Theropithecus gelada. Next base: position 52,008,913 of record NC_037684.1, on the reverse strand, counting down.
CTGAAAATCCACCTATTTTATGACTCTGTTTGTATGATATGTCCAGAATAGGCAAATCTATGGAGACAGAAAATAGATTAATAGTTGCCTGGGGATGGAGGCAGAAGTGAGGATTAACTGTAAAAAGATGTGAGGAATTCCGTAGGGAGGATGAAAATGTTCTAAAACTTGATTATGGTGATGTTGCACAACTTAGTATACTAAAAATTCAGATATGTACCTACAGTAGGAATATTATAAGTAAATTATACCCTGATAAAGTTGTTTTTTTTTGTTTTTTTTTTTTTTTGAGACGGAGTCTTGCTCTGTCACCAAGGCTGGAGTGCAGTGGCCGGATCTCAGCTCACTGCAAGCTCCTCCTCTCGGGTTCACGCCATTCTCCTGCCTCAGCCTCCCGAGTAGCTGGGACTACAGGCACCCGCCACTTCACCCGGCTAGTTTTTTGTATTTTTTAGTAGAGACGGGGTTTCACCGTGTTAGCCAGGATGGTCTCGATCTCCCGACCTCGTGATCTGCCCGTCTCGGCCTCCCAAAGTGCTGGGATTATAGGCTTGAGCCACCGCGCCCGGCCACCCTGATAAAGTTTTTTTAAAAACCATGTTAAAAAAGAAAACTGGCCGGGTACAGCGGCTCACGCCTGTAATTCCAGCACTTTGGGAGGCCGAGGCGGGCACATCGCTTAAGCGCAAGAGTTTGAGACCAGCCTGGGCAGCACAGTGAGACCCTGTCTCCACCAAAAAAAAAAAAATTAACAGGGCATGGTGGCATGCGCCTGTGGTCCCAGCTACTTGGGAGGCTGAGGTGGAAGGATCACTTGAGCCCAGGAGACAGAGGTTGCAATGAGCCGGGATAGCGCCACTGCACTTCAGCCTTTGGACAGAGAGAGACCCTGTCTCAAAAAAAAAAATGAAGAAAACCTCTGATCCAGGGTAGAAGGAGCAAATGAGCTTGGAGCCAGGTTCAGGCTTCAGGTTTCAGTTGGCCTTTCATAGTTCCACCGGATTATGCCTGTTGCTTTCCTGCATAAATCTTTCAAAAATCTGTGTACATCAGTGGACTCCTGTGGAAATGATACTAGTCTTTCAAGCCTTTCCAGTGGCCTGAAGTACTAAAATGGCTGTGATGGTTGTTTTACAGGAAAAACATGCAGAGGAACAAACAGGTAGCCATGGGCAGGAAAAAATTTAATATGGACCCTAAAAAGGTAAGTGAGAAAGAAGCGGGAAGTGGTCCATATTAGATGGGGTTTTTTTTATAGTGCTCAGATAGACCCTAAAAACGTTTCTTCCCAAGTGTTACAGTTCATGTTGCCGTTTGGTAGAGCAAATGTTATGCGCTAAGCCCTTGTTCCTAAACTGTGACTCTCCGGCTTTTTAGGTCAGCTAGCAACTATTTATTAAATACTCCATTGCGCCCACACCCATTTCTTCCTGTGCCCTTTCCTCTTCTTTTTAGCTGTTTCCCAGCAAAGCATCATTGGCGTTTTCATTGTCTTTTTCTAGGGGATCCAGTTCTTAATAGAGAACGACCTGCTGAAGAACACTTGTGAAGACATTGCCCAGTTCTTATACAAAGGCGAAGGGCTCAACAAGACAGCCATCGGAGACTACCTAGGGGAGAGGCAAGGCCTTGGGGATGCGCGCGTGCTAGGGAAGGCTGTTCAGGAATGACAAAGAAACAAACTCCCAAATACGCTTTAGGTTCTTGGAGGGGTTTTTGCCTTAAAGCATCTGTAGCCACACTGGTGTTGAGGGGAGGCTTTTCTGGGGAATAGTGATGGGTCTGTCCGGGAGTCATGGGGACATCAAGCTTGTTTAGCCAGTCAGCAGAGCTACCCAGTCTTCTTGCTGACAGTGTGCGCGAGCAGCTGTCTGGACAGCCACAGGACGGAGTGTGGGAGACATGGCCTGGCTGGAGATTCTCAGTGTCAGTGTCTGACTCCTGCTTTCTCTCCCATTTTTTGTCTTTTCTCGATAGAGATGAGTTTAATATCCAGGTTCTTCATGCATTTGTGGAGCTGCACGAGTTCACTGATCTTAATCTCGTTCAGGCACTACGGTGAGTATTCTTGAGGTGAGCCGCTTTGGAAGGAGTGGGAGGCCAGCCTTTGATCATGAGTCTGTTCTGGGTGCCATTTTATTGGAATTATATCTTTGGGTATGATTTTGAATATTTTGGAGTATTTTGGAGGGAAGAAATCTGTTGGTCTCTGACTGGAAATGACTGGATGGTCAAGGGGAATTCAGTTCTGTTACGTTCCGGAGGCACATTCTGTAACACTCTTCCTTGAGTCTTACATTTGAGGTTTTAGAAATTGATGAATACTTAAATTTTTAAATTTTTAAGTTTAGAAAATCCTTTGGTTTCCTGCCCTGGAATAAGTAGTTATGCATTTCATTTTGGAAAGAAAAAAAGTAAACCTTAATTTTTTATTAAATTTGTTACCTTGTGCCTTTTAAGAAACTGTCATTCTGTATTTTCACTGCTGTAGGTATAATTAATGACTTCATCTCTTGTGCTATCATTTAGCTGGATGGAAATAATCCACAATTAAACCTGTTAGCTGTGGGTCTTTCTTTGACTTAAAGGGATCAATTGTTAATTCTTTGATAAGACAGTCTTCTCTTTTTCTGTCACCCATCTCGTTTTCCGGAAATAGAGTTTATTTAAAATGAGCATTATCTATGTTTCAGTCTTGTATACTATTCTGAGGAGGGAAACCACTCCTCAGTAGGAATGGCTTCCTTCCTAATTTTTCACTTTTTCCTAAGAAAAATTTTACTTTTGATTAAAATAACAGTGGTGTGGATGGCAACTTTGCATCTGTTCAGAGTCATAGGAACAGAAGGCTGAAGCCCAGCAGGGCTCCCTTTGCACTTTGATGTTAAAAAGTCATTGTCCGTGGCCAGGTGTGGTGGCTCACGCCTGTACTGCCAGCATTTTGGGAGGCTGAGGCGGGTGGATCACTTGAGGCCAGGAGTTCGAGACCAGCCTGGCCGGCATGGTGAAACCCTGTTTCTACTAAAAATATAAAAAATTAGCCGGGCATGGCGGCGGGCGCCTGTAGTCCCAGCTACTCAGGAGGCTGAGGCAGGAGATTGCTTGAATCCGGCAGGCGGAGGTTGCAGTGAGTCGAGATCATGCCACTGCACTCCAGCCTGGGTAACAGAGTGAGACTCTGTCTCAAAAAGAAAGAAAAAAAAAATCATTGACAGTTTAACAATTGATAGAGAAGTAAATCGCCTCCCCGAGTTCTGGAGCACTCTGTCTTTACCCACTCAGGCAGTTCCTGTGGAGCTTCCGGCTACCCGGAGAGGCCCAGAAGATTGACCGGATGATGGAGGCGTTTGCCCAGCGATACTGTCAGTGCAATAATGGCGTGTTCCAGTCCACGGGTAAGTACGATAATCCATCCTAGTTTATGATGGGCATTTTACACTGGATTATTTTCTTGGCACCAGATAATTTCTAAAACAAAAGGGCTGAGATTCATGCCTAGGAACATTTATTTAATGATACTTAGAATAGTAAAATGTTGGAAATAACCCAAAAGTCCGACAGTATGGCACTGTGAATTTAAATTGTGGTGCCTGTGAACCATGAAATACACAACTGTTAAAAACCACATTTGAGCTGTGTGCAGTGGCTCACACTTGTAATGTCAGCACCTTGGGTGGAAGGCCGAGGTGAGAGGATTGCTTGAGGCTAGGAGTTTGAGACCAGCCTGGGCAACATTATAAGACCCTGTCTCCAAAAAATTTTTTTTAAATTAACCAGGTGTGGTGGCTTGTGCCTGTAGTCCCAGCTGTTTGTGAGGCTGAGGCAGGAAGATCTCTGGAGCCCAGGAGTTTAAGACGGCATGCAGCGAGCTATGATCGCACCACAGCACTCCAGCTGGGGCGACAGAGTCAGACTCTGTCTCAGAACAAAAAACAAAAACTAAAAAAACCCATGTTGTTACAAAGAATTTTTATTGACATGGGAGAATGATAGTAAGATTAGCAGAAAAGCATATATATGTATTAGTTTGTTTCCAATTTTGTTGTAGTATATGTTTGTGAGATAAATATGTGATGAGTTATACCTAGACACATTTACGTAGAGGAAATAAAGCAAAATAAATTATTGCTAGATAGTGGGATTATAGGTCATTATAGGTCATATTTTTTAAAAATACCTTGTGTTTTTCAGAGTTTCTACAGTGTGTGTATTCTCCTTTCCAATCTGAAAAAATAAACAGCTTTAAGTCTTGAATACTTTATATACTTTTTCGTGCCTTGCTCCTTTCAGACAGCAGTGTGCCCTAGAGTGTACCCGTTCATCTGGATTCATCCCGTTCTTTGGAGAACATGGTTTTTTTTCTTTTCTTTTCTTTTCTTTTCTTTTCTTTTCTTTTTTTTTTTGAGATGGAGTCTCGCTCTGTCGCCAAGGCTGGAGTGCAGTGGTGCTATCTCAGCTCACTGCAACCTTTGCCTCCCAGATTCAAGCAATTCTGCTGCCTCAGCCTCCCGAGTCACTGGGATTGCAGGCGCACGCCTCCATGCCTGGCTAATTTTTCTGTTTTAGTAGAGACAGGGTTTCACCATGTTGGTCAGGCTAGGCTTGAACTCCTGACCTTATTATCCACCCGCCTCAGCCTCCCAAAGTGCTGGGATTACAGGCGTGAGCCGCCGCACCCGGCTGAGAACATGGTTTTTTATTCCTGGTTTCATCTGATATCTCTTGCTCTTGTGAGTAGGATGTTTCTGGTCATCTAAGCATACAACGGCTCCCCTTTGCTTTTCTCTCATCTTTAGACACTTGTTATGTCCTCTCCTTTGCCATCATCATGTTGAACACCAGTCTGCACAACCCCAATGTCAAAGATAAGCCCACTGTGGAGAGGTTCATTGCCATGAACCGAGGCATCAATGATGGGGGAGACCTGCCGGAGGAGCTACTCCGGGTAAGCAAGCAAGAGTGGCCTTCATTCAAGTCAAGAAAGAGTTCACTGAGAACAGGATCGTCTTTTGTAGGAAGGAAGAAAAGACAGTTTATCAAGGGCCTCCTCTTTTAATTTATTTAACCATGTGAATTTCATTAAGAAGTTGGTAGTGAGGCCCAGCTACGGAATCAGGAAGGGGACAGTGGTTTGTAAATATGAAACTAAAAGCTTGAATAGAAGTCAAGCTGCTGTCTTTATTTTCCTAATGGGGAAGTCTTATTTATTTTGTCGCTGTGAGCTGCCTGAAAGCAGAAATGGTCATATTCTTTTAGTCTCAGCACCCAGCAGGCTTGGCTTACTATAGGCATATAATGAATGCTTGTGGAATGAATGAAGAGAAAGGGGAGGAAGAAAAAATATTTCTAGAATCAGAGACATAAATTGTCATCTTTTATCCCAGAACCTCTATGAGAGCATAAAAAATGAACCTTTTAAAATCCCAGAAGATGACGGGAATGACCTCACTCACACTTTCTTCAACCCAGACCGAGAAGGCTGGCTACTGAAACTCGGTAAGTGCATCTCCGAGTTAGGGCTCCCAAAGCTGAGACTTAGGAAGAAAGGCTGTGTGCGTGCGTGTGCGTGCGTGTGTGTGCGTGTGTGTGCATGCATGTGTGCATGTGTGCGTGCACGCGCATGCATGCTCACGCACATTCATGAACACACACACACCATGTGGGAAAGGGGGTGGCTTATAGGGGACTTCAAAGAGACTTTGGTATGAGTTCTGTTCTAACAAAGGTCCGCTTCCACAAAGGAAGTGACTTCATAGTCATTGTCCCCCTGGGACACAGACCGCTGGGGACAGATTTTACTCCACCATAAATACTGCCCACATGTGTTCATGCTCCACATTTTTACTCTTGAATTGGTTGACCAGGTTTTGTTTCAAGGCAGCTCTCTGAGCACCTGGTCCGTTTGCCTTCCCTGTCCCCATAACCACTGGGAGGGTGGCCAACCTTGTCCATCTTTCTACTTCCCATCACACAGATTTGTACCTGGCGCTCCTGCCCCCGCCCCAGTGCATCGTCACTTCCTTCTGCATCTGGCTCCCCCACAGGCAGTGTGCATGGCAAGCCTAGAGCCCTTGGCTGCAGCTCAATCCACAGCACTCTTACTCATTCTTGGGCAGCGGTTTTTTTTTTTCTTTTTTTTCCCCCCTCCTTTTCAATCTGAATCAGCCACATTAATTATTTTGTTCATTTAGAAAAGCTAAAAATGCATTTCTCTTCCCTCTGCCAGAAGTGATGAGCTTGTACTGCTGAGATTTGTGGTCATGCCTTGCCGTGAAGGGGACAGGATAATCAATAGGAAAAACATTAGTAGGGTTTTCATACACATTCATGTCCACATGTGTTTACTTTATTAATAGTTTCAGAATATAGAGAGAGCTCTAGACTCTCCGGACATAATGATGTCTTTTCTTTTTTTTTGGTTGGGGGGCCACTAACAGCGTATTTCCTCTGTTGCCTTCTGCCTTAACCTTTGATGAGTTGGGTTCTCACATTAGCAGGGGCTGTTTCGTCCTCTACCAGCCCAACTACTCGCCCCAGTGATTAGAAGTCAGTACTCTCTTGGTCATTACCAGCACATCCGGGAAGGCTAAAATGGAGTCCTTTATTTCTGACTAGGTCAGATAGCAATAGCCTTTATATTTTCTTTTAAAGGCATATCCCAAGTCCTTGTGCTTATACATAATGACTTAATTCATAAATTCCCCTTATGGCATCACTTCACCGATCAGTTGTAAATATCTCTTGAATTGGCCATCATTTTATGTATATTTAAGCCAGCAGAATCTTTGAAGTTAAGGCTCTAAAATTACTAACCCCATAGGCAACCTTCCCTTCCACATTCCTATTGCCAAGTGGATGGAGTTAAAAGAAAACCTACTGGAAATGTTTAAAGTGTGTCCAAGTTTGGATTTACTTTCCCCTCCAGTGAGATTTGTTTAAATGCTAATACTAAGTGTTAGCTTTGACAGCCCAGACACTAAAATTAGAACAGTACAAAGATTATCTTGGTTCTTACACCAGGATGACATGCAAATTCATGAGGCATTTCAGATTTTAAAAAAGAGGAAATTTTACCAAGTGTGGGACTCAGTTTTAGCTCATTGCATTACTTTTTCTAAACCTCCATCAAACCCTTCGAAACTACAAATATTGTGTTTTCATTGTAGCACACTTAGCATCACTCTTCGTGTTTATGTGCTGCAGAAGGCAGGGCTTCCAGCCGTCTGGAGCTGTGTGTATATGTCTGTGTATGCATATAGCCATAAGAATGTGTATTCTTGTGTATACACATATGTACATGTGTATTCATGGGTATATGTGTGTGCATTCTTACACACTTTAAAAAGTGACAGCCATCTAAAGAAAGACACTTAATTTTCCCTGAAATAATCTTAGCCTTCTTTGCTCTGATTCTGGAGATACTAATAAACGTTGGCTTTGTAAAAGCTGATTTGTGGCATCTTTGGGGCCAGGTTTTCAGTAGTGCCCCAAAACTTGCCTTGATGAGGTGGGACATGGCATGTAAGAGCCCCTCGTCCACGTGCCAGACAGTGGTGGGATCATTTGCCCATTTAGTGTTTTTAGTTCAGCTCTCTCCCCAGGCAGGCATGAATGTGACTGATACATTGCACTTTAAGATTAAGGAATCGGGTTTAATTTATTTGTTTTAATTTTCTTTTCTCCCTCATTTGTATGTTTCCATGATTTTGGCTCTCCTTTTCCTTGCCCCAAACTCCAGGAGGTATGTAACCCCTCAGCCTGCTCGCTCGCTCTGCATAGGCCACTGTCATTGCTGCAGCATTTTCTTATTTCGTTATTTTTGGTTATTTTGTTTTTTAATTGCCGGTGGTAGTGTTAATGCTGCTTCTAACTTATTGTACAGTCCCTAGGGAACTGGTCAGGATCAGGGGTTTGGAGCAATTTTCGTTTTTCCTTTTTGGAGGAGTATATGTTATATTCATTACTGAATGCAGTAATGCAAGAAAACATTCTAAGAGTGGGTTTGTAAAAGCAGAGGAAGTTTCCACGACATTTTCACTTGGAATTATTGGCTAAGACATGCACTATGTTTGATATTCAATTTGACATCCATTAATCAGCCTGATTGAAAGTTAATCTCTGACGTGGGGAAGAGGAGAAAGAAGAGAAGGAAGTATTTCTTTTTTCAAGCTGAGACTTTTCCAGAAAGAACAAAGTCTTGGCTTCCCAAAGCTAGGGAAAGCTTCTGATTTACCATGATGGAAAAGCAAACTAGGGAAAGAATTAAATTAGACGATATTTAAGACATTTACCTTGGGACAAAAAGGGGAAATGGCGTGTCCTAAACTCAAAATGACACCGAGTGAAGGTGAAAAAACAACTCCAAACCCAAAAACCCTCCCTGAAGTCCTCGTGTTTAATTTCGTGGGGATGAGAGAAGGGCATTACAGCCTGGGCTCTGTTTTTATGTTTTGTTTCGCTCCCTCGCTTTTTCAGCGAGTCCTCATTAAAGCCCTGAATTGCTCTCCTAGTTATGTTTTTGGTGTCTCCTCTCCATTTGCTGGTTTGGGGAAACATGTTTTCCTAGCCCAAGACACCTCAGATTTGTGCCAAAGCATTCCCTGAGCTGTAGCTACACTTAAAAAGAACAACTCCAAACATGCACACTTCCTCAGATGCTTCAGGAACTTGTCAGGTAGGGGAAGATGGCATCTCAGCTTTTGGGGAAGATGGCATCCGGCCTTGATATCTCGGGGAGGGCACAGGAGGGCTGAGGAGCCGTGCAGTGGGAGGTGGTCCTGTGAGTTCCACAGGGACTGTCCTAGGCACGCATTGATCTGTCTGCTTGTTTCATGTCTGCTTTTCTTTCCACGTGGAAATGTTCCGCGTGGGCCCACAGTGATGCTTTATGGTAGAGGTCTCTGTAATGCAATAAATTGTCCAGGGATAATAACCAAGCTTTTGTGATCAGGCAGAGAATTTCTTCCGGCTTTGCTTTTTCTCCTTGATTTCCTTCCATCGTGTTTCTTTTAGCATCTGACTCGCTTCTTCCATGATCTCCTAAGTCCCAAGGGCTCCCCGGGTACTGTCCTGTGATGGAGCGCATGGGAGGCCAGCATGGGCTGATGTTCCCTTTGTGCCGAGCCTCTGGGGACAACCAATGGCCCGCCAGGCTGGAAGACCAAAGTTCTCAGGCTCTGAATTGGTGGAGGGGGTTCCTTTTTAAGAATAAATTGGCTTTAGTCCTGAATATAGTCCTTGTCTTCTTTATCCTCCTTATTGAATTCTGCCCAGGCTTTCCTGTTTTCCACATGCATGTCATAGTGTCCATTTATGGTTTTCTTCTAATTCATGCCATCTAACCTTTAGGGACCAGCGGCAAGGGCTCACATGAAACTTACAAGTCACTGGAGGGAGGGAGTCTCAATTTGCTTGACACAGCACAGGATGGGCAGGCGGACGGCACGTGCTTGCTTACAGCAAATTCTCCCGCATGATCTAGATCTGTGTCATTTGGAATCTTTGCAGTTAATGATCAGTCACGTAAGCCCGCCTAGAGTACAGCGTCCAAGCGGGGTGCTAAAAACTGGCCTGAAAGCCCGGTGGTCCTTTTATTTGTCTGCCAGGACCTACACTGGACATTTTCTTTCCATAACATTGTTTGCATACTCCCCTTAGGTTTCTCTGGTGTGAGCACGCAGGCCGGTTCTGGCGGTTAGAAAGAGTCCCTGTAAAACCTTTCTCCTCTTTGCTCAGCTATTTGTGATGAGGGCAAGAGAGAAAGCACGATCGGGGGTATGAGATTTATGCCCCATGGTTCTTGCCATTTAGGAAGATTGGAGAAGCAATATTGTCTGTAGGTTAAGTCTTAGCAAAAGAGCAGGGTGCAAGAAGTGTCTCTAGAATGCCATGCATAGCTTCACAGGTGAAGGCCTTAGGGATAAGTTTTGAGTGGTTCATGTTCAGAAAATGTTCCCTTGATAAGAGGAAGGTGGAGGAAAAGGAAGCCTGTGGTTCCAATTTGACAGCAGGTGTAGCTTCATTCAGATAGGCCTGGGGAAATTTTTTCTTCCTTCATGTCTGTCTCAGCATAACTTCACGACCCCAACCCCAGCTTTTTTTTTTTTTTTTTTTTTTTTGAGGTGGAGTCTCCCTCTGTTACCCAGGCTGGAGTGCAGTGGCGCAATCTTGGCTCACTGCAACGTCCACCTCCCAGTTCAAGCGATTGTCATGCTTCAGCCTCCCAAGTAGCTGGAACTATAGGCATGTGCTACCACCCCTGGCTAATTTTTGTATTTTTAGTAGAGACGGGGATTCACCATGTTGGCCGGCTAGTCTTGAACTCCTAACCTCAAGCGACCCACCCACCTTGACCTCCCAGAGTGCTGGGATTATAGATGTGAGCCCCTGTGCCTGGCCATGACCCCAGTGTTTTGTGCTGAGAAATACTAAAAAGAACCAAGGGAGGCCCTTGCCAGCCTCCCAGCCACCGCCACCAGAGCTTGTTTTGCCGTGGCTCTATTTGCCAGCTGTTTCTGTTATAAGCTCTAGGTGAGAAGCCCAGGATGGAAAAGGCTCCTGAGGCAACCTGTCAGTACAAGTTGATTCTTCCTTGATAAAGGAGTTCTGCTGTGATTGTCACCCAGGACTCGGGAGATTTTGTTTTCAGGACACTAGCACATAAGGTTAAGAGCCAGTGTAGAAGCTCCCTATAATCATGAAGGTGAGGAAGAGAGTAGAACCACGGGGATTTACTTCGTGTTCTAGGGAAAGTGTGGATTTGATTGTGAAGGCTCCCAGCATCTCCCCTCCTGCTTCCTCCTTCCTTCACTTCCAGTGAAACACTCCTTATGTGCCGGGCTACTTGTCCGTAGCAGAGTAGCCTGCACTAGGTGCTGACCCTTCCTTCTTTTTCTGTTCTTTGGCGATTTCTACCACATAGGCTTTTTGCTGACTCTGGCAAATTTGCATTGTATGTCATTATTGCCCCTGGGTTTTCCCTCCACAAACCCATGCTCATCCTGCCGTCCTGATTCCATCTCCAGGTGTCACCTAGACGCGCTTGCTCTGCTTGTACCCACAGGCTTTCACTTTGTGAAAGACGCTTCTGTTTCGGCTCTGTGTCTTGTTACTGATGTCAGTGTTGTGGGCTCCACGTTCTCCTGATGCCTCTCCCCCAACTCTCTCTGAGAAGAGAGGGTGTCGTGTGTGTCGTGGAGCCTGCGCTTGTCTGGTTGTCTCTTGTCGAACGTGCATCTCTTTTTGCTCTGCAGGTGGCAGGGTAAAGACTTGGAAGAGGCGCTGGTTCATTCTGACCGACAACTGCCTTTACTACTTTGAGTATACCACGGTGAGTGCCTGCTGCTCGGCCTCCAGACTAGGGATGGACAAGGCCTTCGGTTCCAAGTGGCTCTAATCAGACACGGTTGAGGAGACCATTGGATTTGCGCTTCTATATCTGTGGGGGATGGGGGAGAGTTTAAGCAAAGTGGAAGAACTGAGGTAAATCTCGGAATGGGGAACCTCCTGACAGGATGTGCGTGCCTCCAAGGGCACTGGGGCTCAGAGCCAGCATCCGGTTCCGGTGAGACAGGAGACGCCCGGCCTGGAGGAGGGGGAGCATGGAATAGCAGCACTAGAAATGGGTTTTGGAACCGGGCTAGAAAGAATGAATTTGCATTGGTTGCCAAGAAAGAGTATGTGGCCCTAACTGAAAGGGAGATGAAAAGAAAAAGGAAATAATCATGATTTTAGAAAATTCACCTATTCTGGGTTAGCAGAAATATGATTTCAGAAGAAACAGCCCAAGGGGTAAAATATATGGTGGGGGAAAAAGAAGTGAAGTAAGATGGGAAAAGTTAATTTGAGATTATCTGGAGTTTTAAGAAGTTTTGTTGGTTTTATTCAGTGGGAGAGACTTACAGCTGCAAATTTGTGTTTTAGATATGTATATCCCTTTTGTAATAATAACCAAAGAGAATAAAAACCATAAATTAGCTCTTTTCAGAGCTCCCTCTAAGCAAGGTACCCAGAACCCTGGCAAGATAGCACTTGGTGTGGAGACCGTGGCCCACCGTACTGGCGATGGGGTGCTTTTTTTTTTTTTTTTTTTTTTTTGAGACGGAGTCTGGCTCTGTCGCCCAGGCTGTAGTGCAGTGGCCGGATCTCAGCTCACTGCAAGCTCCGCCTTCTGGGTTTTTTACGCCATTCTCCTGCCTCAGCCTCCCAAGTAGCTGGGACTACAGGCGCCCGCCACATCGCCCGGCTAGTTTTTTGTATTTTTTTTTAGTAGAGACAGGGTTTCACCGTGTTAGCCAGGATGGTCTCGATCTCCTGACCTCGTGATCCGCCCATCTCGGCCTCCCAAAGTGCTGGGATTACAGGCTTGAGCCGCCGTGCCTGGCCGGGGTGCTTTTTCATTTCTGCCACCTCTCTTGGTCATTTGTAAGAGCAAAGCGGGCATACTGCCATGGCATTGAACTTTTGTCTGAAATCAAGGTCGTTGAGTTGAAAATGCTTTGCTTTTGTTCTCCAAGTGTATCTTCATGGAGCAAAAGTCATTGATCCCACTGAGAAAATTAAGACTCAGAAGTATTTTTTTAAAATAAGTTTAGAGCAAAATGGAGCTTAAAACATTGAAATCCTGAGTGTATTCACCAGTCCTGATTTAGGACCAAGAAACAGGTACACGCCTTGGCACTTTCTGCTGTGAGGCGTGAAGATGGGTTTCCGTCGTGTCTGACACTTGGCATTGTTCGCCATCCCCATGGACATCACGCACATGCAGCTTCCCACCCGGGGAATGCACTTCGTAGCCCATCAGGCTGCAGGCCAGAGCCACTCCTTCTGATGGTTTGGTGACTGAGGATAGTGCATCACTTTGAAGGGGATTCTGGCTGGGATTTTGTGTGTTGTAGGGGCTCAACTCATGCCCTGCAAGTTCTGCACTGGCTTTGCTTTTCTGTTGTTGCAGTCTTTTCATATGAGAGTAATACATTTCAAGTATCTGCAGAATTATAAAAAGAAAGCTGCTTTCTGCTTCACCCCCAAAGTACCACCATCAACATCTTGGTACATTTTTTTCTGTTTTGTTCACCCTTCTGCCCCATGTTTTGCCTTTTTTCTGAAGACATCTACACTAATGATGTCTTTAGCATCCTCTCTGAATTTGTCTCTTTATTCTCTGGGTCAAAATGAAACATACATAAGCATCTAAGTGGTGTACTCCTAAGTCCTGGACAATCCTAGAGCAATGCTACGAGAGTCTAGAATCTTGTGGTTTTTCATGATGCCCACCATAGTGGTGTCACCTTAATCCTTATTTCAATTCAGCCACACTTATTCAGCAAAGTGTAGCATTTTATCAAGCAGTGGAAATACAGAGATAAATACGTTTCTTTTTTTTTTTTGAGACAGAGTCTCACTCTGTCTCCCAGGCTGGAGTGAAGTGGTAGTGTGATCTCGCTCACTGCAACCTCTGCCTCCTGGGTTCAAGCAATTCTCCTGTCTCAGCCTCCCAAGTAACTGGGAGACTAGAGGCATACACCACCGCATCCAGCTTTTTTTTTTTTTTTAAAGTAGAGATGGGGTTTCACCACGTTGACCAGGCTGGTCTTGAACTCCTAACCTCAGGTGATCCGCCTGCCTCAGCCTCCCGAAGTGCTGGGATTACAGGCGTGAGCACCCAGCAGTAAATCCTTTTTTTTTTTTTAATTATATTTTAAGTTCTAGGGTACATGTGCACAACCTGCAGGTTTGTTACATGTGTACACATGTGCCATGTTGGTGTGCTGCACCCATTAACTCATCATTTACATCAGGTATATCTCCTAATGCTATCCCTCCCCCGCCCCTCACCCCATGACAGGCCCTGGTGTGTGATGTTCCCCTTCCTGTGTCCAAGTGTTCTCATTGTTCACTTCCCACCTATGAATGAGAACATGCAGTATTTGGTTTTTTGTCCTTGCGATAGTTTGCTGAGAAAGTAAATAAATTTCTTAAGACACAGAGAGGGAGCTATCAGAGTTAAGACAGTAGATTGAAACTTCCACACAGAATTACCTAACAGAGCAATAGACTAGTAAAAAATGAATAGGGAAAAATAGCAACCAAGCAGGGGAAGGGGCATAACGAATTCAGTAAACTTCAGCCCTGGGCAGCAGCGGGCGCAGCAGCGGCGGTGGCAGCAGTCAGAAGCAGTGTGCAACGTTTCTACCTCACGGCCTGGGATGTGACGAGACCTGGCAGTCTTGCTGGTTTCTCAGGTCTGGGAGGAAGCAAACTGAATGGGACTTGTGATTTTTCCCTCCCTGATCAAGGAGTAGTAAAATGTCCTGCTGGGTGGACATTGGGGAAATGGGAAAAGTGAAAAAAACAGCCGTTATAGACATAATTAAAGGCTCAGGGCTGTATATTCAATGGGAAAGACCGTCCTTGGGGGGGGGTCTCCCATGAGCATGATATCCATCCCCAAATACAGGGGTCCCCAACCCCAGGCCATAGGACAGTACCAGGCTGTGGCCTGTTACTAGCCAGGCCACACAGCATGAGGTGAGTGGCAGGTGAGCGGCAGAAGCTTCATCTGTATTGACAGCCAGCTGCTGCCCATCACTCACGTCACCTCCTGAGCTCCACCTCCCGTCAGATCAGTGGCAGCATTGGATTATCATAGGAGCACGAACCCTACTGTGAACTGCGTGGGCCGGAGATCTAGGTTGTGTGCTCCTTCTGAGAATCTAATGCCTGATGATCTGAGATGGAGCTGAGGGGGTGATACTAGTGCTGGGGAGTGGCTGCAAATATGGATGAATGTTAGCAGAGAGGTTTGACTGCACAGAGACCATAATAATGCATCAGTTGCTTGCAGATTCATCAAAACTCTATCAGTGAGTGGCAAGTGACAATTAGGCTGCCTCTGGTGGCAGGCTTTATAGTGGCAAGTGAGCAGACGTACTTCAGTTGTACAGCTGTATCTGGTGGCAGGCTTTAAGTCAGAATCCAACACTTACTTCAGCCTGCGCATGGCCCGCCTGTTATTTTATTTACCACTGCCATCCGTCTCTTTCCACACTGTGTACTTGTCTCAGCTACGGTTTTGGTAAGCCCACCCGCCAACCCTCGCCAAAATGAGTAAAAATCAAACGTCACCGGAGAGCTTCTGTGAAAAGGGAGAGAGACCCATTGATGAGACAGCAGAAGACGCCAAGACTGCCAACGAAAGGAAAGCTGCACTGTGAAGAAAATGCCTAGAGTTCTACTCCAATTCTAGGTTCATTTCCACAGCTGGTCACATTCACCAAGTCCACTTTGTAGAATATGTGGTGACCAACTACTCAGCAAAGCCATGAAAGCTTCAAAACTGCTTCACCGCATGGAGACCCAGCACCCTGCATTAAAAGACAAGCCTTTGGAGTTTTCAAAAGAAAAGAACGTAAACATCAAGAACAGAAGCAGTTATTGAAGGCCACCCCTTCATCAAATGTATCTGCGCTGAAAGCATCACTCTTAGTGTCTAACCGCATTGCCAAAGCCAGGACTGGCTGTTGGTGAACAGTTGATCCTGCCTGCTGCTAAGGACATTTGTCATGAGCTTTTAGGAGAGGCTGTAGTTCAAAAGGTGGCACGTGTTGCTCTTTCAGCCAGCACCATAACTAGACGAATTGATGATGTAGCAGCAGATACTGAGGCACAGCTGTTCGAGAGGATTAATGAGTCACTGTGGTACTCAATTCAGGTTGACGAGTCTCCTGCTGTTGACAACAAGACAACAACGTTTGTTTTTCTGTGACATATTGTTCAGGGGGATGTGCATGAGGATATGTTATGTATGCTTTAGTTGCCAACCAACGCCATGGCTGCTATTCAAGTCTTTGAATGATTACGTATCAGGGAAACTGAACTGTTCTGTTTTGTGTTGGTCTGTGCATGGATAGAGCAGCTGCCGTGACTGGACAGCTTTCTGGTTTCACTACTCAGGTCAAAGAGGTCGCTTCTAAATGTGAGTCTGTGCAGTATGTCATCCATAGAGAAGTGCTGGCTAGCCAAAAAGTGTCACCTGAATTTAACAACATTTATGCAGGATGTGATTAAAATTACCAACCACATTAAAGTACGTGCCCTAACTCACGCCTGTTCATGCAGCCCTGTGAGGAGCTGGATGCAGAGCACACACGGCTTCTCTGATACGCAGAGTGAGATGCTTTCTAAAGGCAGATCACTGGCCAGACTTTCTGAGTTACAACAGCCACTTCAGAGATTTCTTTTAGAAAACATCACCACTAGCAGCACATTTCAGTGACACAGAATATAGGTCAGGAAACTTGTGTACTTGTGTGACAGATTAAACTACTCACAAACTCAATCCGTCACTGCAGGGGAGGGCGGCAACTGTGTTCCAGTCGGCAGATCAAGTGGCTACGTTCAAAGCCAAACTGGAATTACAGGGGTGACGAGTGAACCCTGGGATTCCTGATGTTTCAGACATTAGCGAGATTGTGAAAGAGACGGAGCCGGGGCCTTCTTTCCCGCAGTGGACGCATGATCACCTGCCTCAGCTTTCAGAGGAGCTTGAGCGATACTTCCCAACCACAAAAGACCCCCAAATTGGGAAGGAATGGATCTGTGACCCATTTGAGAGTAAACCAGGTGAATCAACTTTGTCCGTGCTAGAAGAGGATCGACTGCTTGAGATCGCAAATGACAGTGCCCTTAAAAGTATGTTGGAGACAACTTCAAATCTCCATACATTCTGGATGAAAGTCAAGGCGGAATATCCTGAGGTTGCCACAAATGCACTGAAAGCCTGCTTCCATGCCCAGCATCCTGTCTTTGTGAAGCAGGGTTTTCTGCAGTGACAGCGACCACAGAGTGATTACAGAGTAGCCTGGACATAAGCAACACGTTGTGGGTGTCACTGTCTCCCATCACCCCCAGATGGGACTATCTAGTTGCAGGAAAACAAGCTCAGGGCTCCCACTGATTCTACATTATGATGAGTTGTATAATTATTTCATTATATATTACAGTGTAATAATAGAAATAAAGTGTATAATAAACGTAATGTGCTCAAATCATCCCAAACCATCTTCCCTCCCCTGCCCTGGTCCTAAATGCTTGAGCCAATCACAAAGATTATGTCTGAAAAAGACAAGTATTAAAACAGAGAAAAGCTAGCAGATGCAGAGAACAGAAGACGATCCCAACACCAGAGTGATTGGTGCCTGCAAAATCAAAGATATGATGTGGCATGAGATTATTTCCCTGAGAAAGAGGAAAATGCCCTGAATCTACAAATCAGAGTACACTGTATTTCAGGAAACTTTGTTACAGAAAGGCTGGCTCCAAAGCCTGGCCCCTTTAGACCATTACACTTGGAGCCAAGTCTCTGGTCATTCTGTTGGAAAAAGCAGATCATCTCCAGCAGCTTTTTGTCCCAGAAATTAAAGTATCAAGGTCTGCACAGTTTTGAAGAGAAGAATGACCCAAGACCCTTTGTCCAGCCACATTATCATTAAGTAAAGCACAACTAGCAGCACTCTCATGAAGAAAACATGTGAAATGCAGCACTTTGGAACACTTCTTGGAAAAAAAAAATCCAGCCAGTAAGAAAATGAATCACAAGAAAGGCCCCGGAAAGTAAAAGACTGGTAGTGAGCATTAAACTATTCACTTAAATACAGAACTAATACTTGAATATACAACTAATACTAAAATATGCTTAAGTACAGAATACCAAGATAAGTATGGAACTAATACCAAAATATACTTAAGTATAGAACTAATAGCTAAATATACCTCATATAGAAGTAATAGCTAAATAAACTTAAATATAGAGCTAATACTAAAATATGCTCAAATATAAAACTAATACTAATTAACTAGAAATTGTGGCTGCAGGACAGACCATGAATGTTATAAACCTGGGCAATGTAAAAGTGAAATAATAAAAATCAGGAGGTAGGAGGAGGAACGATGTGAAGAATTAGAAGATTTTGTACTTTTTAAAATGCAGAGTCAAGAAATGTTGTTAAAATGGAAGCATGTTGTATTTTTTTAAGAGAATGAGTAAGACCTCTTTTTTTTTTGAGACAGTCTTTTTTTTTTTTTTGAGACAGTCTTTTTTTTTTTTTTTNTGAGACAGTCTTTTTTTTTTTTTTGAGACAGTCTTTTTTTTTTTTTTTGAGACAGTCTTGCTGTGTCGCCCAGGCTGGAGTGCAGTGGTGTGATTTCGACTCACTGCAACCTCCGCCTCCCGGGTTCAAGTGATTCTCCTGCCTCAGCCTCCTGAGTGGCTGGGATTACAGGCATGTGCCACCACACCCAGCTAATTTTTGTATTTTTAGTAGAGACGGGGTTTCACCATGTTGGTCAGGCTGGTCTCGAACTCCTGACCTCGTGATCCGCCCGCCTCGGCCTCCCAAAGTGCTGGGATTATTTTCATAAACATCTTTGTCTTAACTTGAATAAGGTCATCTTAGGAACTCTTGTGGTAAAGAAACATTTACTTTGAGGTTCAACACTTCTTCAGTTTCTGCTTCCTTTTTCCCCCCTGTTAAATTATAAACAATTAAAATAGAATGTGTTTTATGAAAATAATACTACTTGAAATATCCCACTTTCATAAAACCTATTTCTTTCCCTCTCTCTGTACACACACAACACGTCTTCACCTAATGTCAGCAATGATAATTTAGGAGTGACTGGATTTGGAGTATTTCTAAACCTTTCACCTGTATTCTTTTCTACAATATTTAGTTATTTATAAAAAGCAATTCTTATTTTTGCAAAAACAATGAGTGTTCTTAAAGACAAATTTAAAAAGCCAAAGACGTTGCCCTTGGGTATTTCCCTCTTCACGGCGGAAGTGGGTGATTATTGGGCACACAGGGGTCATCAGTGAGGGTGCAGCCTGCCTATTCTTAGGCCTGCCAGAGTCCACGTGAAGTTCTAGACAGGGGTCTTTTTAATATTTGGGATTTTTACATTGCTGCCCAGGAGCTTAACATTTAGTTGTTTCCACCAGAGGTTCTCATTCTCTTTCACCCCAGCACTGAGGGATAGGGTGAGCACCAGTCAGCGATGCTGGCTCACTCGAGCCAATTCTCAAGTGGCAGGATAAGTGTGCCGAGAAGAACGAGGAGGGCCACGCTGTGCAGGATGGAGCAGGGAAGAGGCAGGGCCAGGAAAAATATCAGAATCCCCAGTGGGTTCTCCCAGTGACCAGGAGGGTCTTCTTATAACCTGGTCCCACTCCAGACTGAAGACCATGGGTGTACATCATCTTGGTTTCAAATCATTTTACATTGAGAACGTGCATCATGCATATGTAACGTGGATGCCGCAGGCCTCACCAGTCAAAGAGCATACTTTATGTCACATACTTACTGAGGTCCGAAGTGTGATTACTCTTAGACCACCCACTTGCTCGCCTGGGGATGCCTCAACCCAGTTAACCCAGCGGAATCCTCAAAAGGTGCCGGCACCAATTTAACCCTAGAAGTGAGAATGGTGCGGGTAAAAACTAGAAGCAGAATTGACTGAGAACTGTTTAGGAAACAGACCAGTTGTCTCCCTCACCTCATGTCCCTGAGGGCCTGTCCCCACCACCCAGGCAGAAGTCTGAGTGCTCGCTCACAGGAGAGACTGACACCAAGCGTTTCTGGATGAGGGATCCTAGGCCTGGTTGAATGTGGGGGCATTTTACCCAGACAAGAGTGTTGGGTAAATTCAGGTTTCTTGAATGCTGAGGACTTTTTCCACCCTCGGCTTCTCCTCACTCAGCTCTCAGAACCACAGGTAGCCAGGTCTGTAGCTTGCAGACAGAGTGGGAAACTTCTCTGCCCAAGAAGAGATGTGTAAGGATATTTGGTCAGATTCCCCAGCAGACAGCCTAGTGGGAGGGCCCTTGTAGATGGTCACAGTCCACAGGCTTCGGAGTCCCAGTCAGCTCTTAGTCTTCCACTCTTCAAATGGCACAACCAAGGAATCCCAGATACCTGAGGAATTCCTGCAGCCTGAGAGCAAGTAGAGACCAACGCAGCCCAACAGCCAAAGAGCAACTTGGATGAGAGAGGGACTCCAGGAAGAAGAAAGACTTCACCGCTGGCTATAAAGAGACTCTCAGTCATCTCAGGTGACTCTACAGCTGTGAAACAAGAACAGGATCCTGTATGAAGCCAAATACTAATTAAACCCTCCTGGAAATTCAAAGCATGGTAGAAGTGAAAAAATGGAAAAGTTGGAAGAAAAGCATTAAGAAAATCTCCCAGAAAGAATAAAAAGGCAGAGGGAAAATAATAAAGGAAACACTTTTTTTTTCCCCAAAGAACTAGTCCAGGAGGTCTAGTCTAGCATGTTCCAGAGAAGCTGAGAAAACAAAGAGGAGGTAACCCTTGACAGAAGAATTTTTAAAAACCTCCCCAAATGACGGATGTGTTTCCAGGTTGGAAGGCTTTCCGAATACCCTGCATGATGACTGAAAGTGAATGCACCCCCCGGCTGCCTCCTGAGGGGCCTCAGAACACCAAGGACACAGAGAACTGCAGTCGTGTGCAGAGCACCAGCAACCGGAACAGCTTTGTACGGGGTGATATTAAATGGTGAAGGCAGGAATGCTGGGCTTCCCAGTCCTGAAGGAGGGTCACGTCCAGCCTAGACTGTTAGGCCCAGCCAGATAGCAGCCAGATGTGAGGGTCGAATAGAAACATTCTTAGTCAAGTGAGATCTCAGAAATGTTACCACCCACACACCATTTCTCAGGATGCTGGTGGAGGACAAAAGCCTTGGCTGTAGGAAACCAGAGACCTTGAAACCTCTTGTTTCAAGAGAGGAGGGAAGAGTACTCTGGAATGGAGAGTGCTGAGCTTAAGGATGAAGCAATTTCCCAGGTATCAAGGCAACCAGTCCAGACTGGAACAGGTTTCAGAGGCTCCAGGAAGAATTACTTCGAGAAATTAAAATTAACAGGATGCCTGATACAAATGAGCATTAGGAAGGAGATTTTGCTAAGAGGTTAACCATTTGCAATTGGTTTTGGTGGTAAGGACACAGAAATATAAATCAAAGGAACAGCCCACTTCTCCACCCTCCTTAATTTTGGTTCCAGTGGGGAAGGAAGCTTTTCAGGAAGGAAAAAATTGGGAAGTTCACTATATATGGCACAGGTTGGAAGAGAAACGTGGTGTTGAATGAAGACACTGTGTATAACCCTAATTCAGATGACCAGATCATTATTTAGGAGGATGGGGAATATGAATATGCCCAGGTAAGAGGAGGAGCTCAGTCCTCTTCTGTAGATAACATCTAAAATCGAGCACTCAAAAGGCAGCAGTTGTAATATGGTATTTTGGAGACGGGTGAGATACAGAGGTAAAGACCAAGCAGGTTGGCTTGAAGAAGTTGGAAATGGTTGCTGCTCAGGATGGGAAATGACTGAAAGACTCGCTTTCACTTTTAGAGAACTCATAGAACTGGTCGTTTTTTGTTTGTTTTTTTGTTTTTGTTTTTGTTTTGTTTTTAACAGTTGGTGCATGTGTAACTCTGGCCAAATACAAAGACTTTTAACAGTGCTAGGACTTGGCCATGGGTTGGCTGGATATCAGGGGACTGTGAGGCTGCCATCAGACATGTGCTAGAAGTGTCTGCGGTGCCGTGCCCTCTGCAGATGAGATGGGACTAGTTGGCGGGTGCAGCTCTGTTCTGGACAGGAGTTGAGGTGCCTTTGGAAATGCAGGTGGAGTTGTCAGGATGGTGGTGTCTCTGAGGATTGTACTGTCTGGCGGTGGGGCGATGGTCAGAGGCAGTGAGTGGTTAATGTTCTGACCCACAGCTGCAGTCCCAGGCACCAGGGGCACTAGGGTGAACCTAGGAGAGACTTCCTGGAGTTGTTGCCCCAAAACTGAGGCTTCGGAGAAGAGTGGGAGAGCCAGGCAAAGGGAAGAGGGAAAGGGGCCCGCTCCCTGCTTGAGGACCGTGTCCGGGTCACCGCCGGCCACACTCTCAAGGTGTCTGTTGAATCTTCTGGGCTTTCTACTCGCAGAGGACTTGCAGTTACACTGACAATCCGCAGACATTCTTGGCGCTATTCTTGTTTAGAACAGAAGGAGTTCCCTCAGGCTGATTTGTGAACTTCATGTCCTGGGAGAAGGCAGGAGAGTCGGATGAGTTGCCGGGGAGGAATCTGGCAGTGTGTGTCCTTCACCTGTGATCTTAGACTTCCTCTCTTCAACTGTTCTGTAGGATAAGGAGCCCCGTGGAATCATCCCTTTAGAGAACCTGAGTATCCGGGAAGTGGAGGACTCCAAAAAACCAGTGAGTATTTTTGCTGGGATATTTTGAGGGGAGAAAGGGGATGGACATTCCAAAGATTTTTTTAAAAACTCAAAACCAAAAACCTGAAACACGTGTCAGGCTTTTATTTAGTCTGATTTTTGATTATATTGTTCAAGCCAAAGATGAGACTCGAAATCACTTCTTCCTGTGCCATCGTCCGCTTTATAGTTTCACTCGGTGAATATCACATGAGGTGTGGAAGCTGCCCCTCCTTCAGTGGCAGCGGCAAGCATGCTTGAGTGGGCTATTTCGCCTGTAACTTTGGGACACCTGCTGTGTTATTTTTCCTTTGTTTTGGACTGTCATGATATTACTGGCTTGACTTTAAAAAGTCTTAAGTAACCTGCAGTTCTCTGCATATTTTACATGCATTGGAAGTGGAGCTAACGTATCAGACTGATATGCTTGCTAACAAGACTTATTTATATACAATTTACAGTCTCCAGAATTCCACGTCTAGGCTTCACTTTTCCACAGGAAAATATGTATTGCTCGTATTTTGTGAAGGACAGAATAAAGGGGCTTTGGGGAAAGAAATCAGCATGTTTCTCAGTCAGCAGCTTCCTTTGCTCCACTGTCTCCCTCTCTGTTTTCATTCTCAGAACTGCTTTGAGCTTTATATCCCCGACAATAAAGACCAAGTTATCAAGGCCTGCAAGACCGAGGCTGACGGGCGGGTGGTGGAGGGGAACCACACTGTTTATCGGATCTCAGCTCCGACGCCGGAGGAGAAGGAGGAGTGGATTAAGTGCATTAAGTAAGTGACTGCTGAGAAAGGGAAGTGCACGCCTGACGCGGCCCTCACCTCACCAGGTGTTCATCGTCTTCGTGGTTAAACACGCCGCCCGCATCTCTTCTGTGCTGCAAGTGTTACGTTCTTAGGGAAGCTTCGTCCTGGTTCCCAGCTGACGACTTCCCGGGAGGCCTTTGGATTCTTGGCTATTACAGCATATGTAAGAGAGCATGTCCCATCTGGGTTCCCCAGGTGTCCTCATAGACCCAAAATAGGAAGAGGCGAGTGAGCTACCGGCACAGATGCCATCTTCTCAACTGGTCTTTCCATGTCTGACAAAGCTGCTCTCATTCTCACAGTGACAGCTCAGAGGAGATAGTAGTCATGTTCTATAATTTGTGAATCCTGTGAGACACCATTTTCCTAGCTACAGATGAGGAAACTGAGGCCCATAGAGGCTAAGAAATTTGCTGGAAGTCACATACCATGATCCAAGGTCCGGGAGGAGGGAGAAGCTTCCTCAGGGTTCCACAGCTAGGAAATGGAGCTCCCGAGTCCAGGCCTGTGACTCCTGGCTCTCGGCTCTGTCGGCTCCACTGGGCCACGCCATGTAAGGTGTATCACAGGGCTGGAAATTTCCTGATGTGACAAGTATCTGGAAACATGGCTTTCTAAAGCCAGTTGGCTTCTCTTGCTTAATGTTGTTCCCTGGGACTTGGTCCGTCTGGCTGTCCCTCCAGTCCCTGTGCGAGGGTCAGCAGTGAGCATTCTGACTGTGCCTTCTCTCAGTGATCTGTTCTCCTAAGAGCACAACCTTGTCCTCTCCCTCCTGGGTGCTTCATCCATGAGCGTACAGCCAGCTGTTTTCCTGAGAAAGACTCCTCAGCTGCCTGTAACTTCACCTGGAAAACAGGGAGAATGTACCCACAGGTTCATGCCAAGGCCCCTGTAAGTCCTCTGTGTACTGTGTGACGGGCTTTCTCTCGCCCAGACTACAGCCCCGTTCCCGAGGGAGTGCAATATCCTCTAGCCTTTGTTTTATCTTGGTATTTCTACTCAGAAGTGTAGGTTTTGACCCAGGCTAAATACCTAAAAACTGACTGAAGATGGAGATGATGTGATGGAGGGAAAGGAATAGATGATTTATCCCCTCAAAAGTAATCTGCAAATTCATGCAGTGAAAACAGAAACTAGCTGAAGAGAGGAAGGATTTGGCGCCAGGTCACGCTGTGCCGAGTCCTCGCTCTGTCTTTCTGAGCGCTGTGCCTGGTAGGCGGGTAACTTACCTTCCGTGTGATACCGGTCATTTCTGCCTCCTGGGGCTCTTTTGAGGATTAAATGAGATCGTGTAGTGGGCATGGGGTTTGGCAGCTTCCCTGACATGACAGCCATCCCGGGAAGTGTGGCCCTGAGCAGGGGCCAGCCCACCCTCCACTGAGCAGACGCGGCACCACGGTGCTTTCAGAGTCCCCTGCCAGTTATGGCACCAGTCCTGTGTTCTGGGGAAGAAAACAGCAGTGTTGTGAGGGACCTGTATCCTTTTTTCAACATACTGGAAAAAAAAAAAAAAAAAAAAAAAACTCTTGAATCATTATGAAAGGTATTTTTTGTGTAAGATTTGAAGTAAGGGTTGTAAGTTTGTTCTCATGAATGAATAGCTGGTGGTGCAGACGCCATTTATGGATTCATCTGCGTCGCTCCCACTGATTTAATGTGCTCTTCTGAGAGTGTACCCAGCTCCCCGCCACGTGGCATGCACCTGCCGCTCCGCTGCGCCTCCCAGTGTGAGCACCGCCTGCCTCTCCCCCTGCAGCATCATGGTGTGCTTTGACTGTGCTGGCCGGCGGGTTCCCTGTCCTCCCCTCACTGGGCTTTCAAAAAAGTTTTGGCTGGTTTTGTACACGTGTCTTTCATACGGTGTTTACTTCTATAGTCAGAAAAACTAAGCATTTTTCAAAGTCACATTTAGAATCATCACTTAGGCTACTGCTTCCCTGGAAAGAAATGAAGTATCAGGACTTTTAGACCATAACTTTCTTAAAAGTCGAGAATGGCAGACATAGGGTTGTGGTCTTGCCAGTCTGCTGCAGGTGCTTCAGCCCGCGGCACGGCCTGTGCTGCTGTCTTTGAGGCTGTAGCACAAGCATGAGCTCAGGCCCCCTCCCTGTGCACCGGAGACCCAGCCAGGTCCAGCCGGTCTGTCCATGGCCCCCCACCAGCAGCATCGTGCCAGGCAGTGCTGCCTGCAGAGTCATGGAGCCTTAGTTATTGAGCAGGTGCACATGGGGGGCTTGGAAGGCCCCACTGCATTTACCACGCCAGCTATCACACACCCCGTGCCGGAGGACCGCATGTGACACAGCTTGATTATGTGGCACTCGCTGCTGCAAAGCAAAACCAGATGTCATCATGGAAACTCAAGCACCAGTTTTTTTCTCTGAATTAGAATATAGCCGCAAGAATGTGGCATGATTCTGTTCCTACATGTAAATTGATTATTATGTTGAAACAGGTAAAAACCCCAAAATTATCTTGTCACATGTTCCTGTGTCTCTTTCAAAGTGTGTCACCTTAGGTCACTGTGTGGACACAGCAAGGGTGGATGACACTAACTTGGCCTTTGCAGTGATGGTGGGGTGGGACAGGGGTTCTGGGGCACAAGGGGCCCCTGAGCAAGCCCCTGCCCGGAGGTGTGTTTCTTCTGATTCTGTCCCTCACGTCTCTGTTTTCTCCCTTTTCTGTGCTCCAGAGCGGCCATCAGCAGGGACCCTTTCTACGAAATGCTCGCAGCACGGAAAAAGAAGGTCTCCTCCACGAAGCGACACTGAGCGTGCAGCCGAGGGCGTTGGTCTGCGTGGGCCTTGGAGCTCCCGCTCTTCTCCCGCCTCTCCATGGGTGCACTGCTGCCGAGCATAGCGTCCTCTGCCAGGCCCCGCCCTGGATTCCTAGAGACTAGCTTCAGCTTTTGCTATTTTTTTTAAGTGGGAGAAGGGTGGGCAATTATCACTGGGGAAGAGAGGACCGGCTGTCTGTCCAGCATGGGCTCCTGAGCCTTCCTCTCTCACAGGGCAGAGCTCTTGTCGGCAGGGCAGCCTCCTGGCCAGTTTCTCTGCTCAGTGTTCTGGTAGCAGAGCTTGGAGCCAACTGTTTACCTCTTGGTTGTCCCCGTGAAGAAGTCTTCAAACCCTGCACCATAAATACATGTATGCATATATTATTATATGTTAAGAAAAACGGTGGAAAGGAAGAGAAGCCACGTACTATAAAGATCTATTTTTTTTTTTTTAAGAGAGAACGTAGTGCTGTTCAGGTGCATTCTGCCCTGGCTGCGCTGGGGAGCTTCTCCCTGGAGAAGAGCACCGGGGCTGTGGCCGAGGGGCATCAGCCTGGGCCCGCGGCAGGGCCTGGCCCGCCTCTCCTGTGCTGTGGGAGCTCGCTGCCTGGTGCTTGTCTGGGCGAGAGAGACAGGTGAGGTCAAGGGCGCAGAGGGCAAAGGCTCAGTGGGCCTTCAGACGACACAGTCAGACTCGGGGGCCTGCCCTGGCCAGGGGCGCAGCCAGCAGCTGCGTGCGGTCCGGCAGCTCCCGCGGATGCTTTTCCATCCCAAGTGCCTGCGGAGCGCCGAGGAGAGGAGAGAACTGACTGGACGCTTACGTTATTTTCCTCCTTCAGAATCCAAGCTCTTGTTGGGCTTTAAAGTAGAAAGTCAGCATTTTCCTTGAGCTAAATACCTAATAACCAAAACTGTGAGGAAGGTTATCGGGACAGAGGTTCCGGATAACCTGTTTCATTTTGGGTTTTCTTCCTCTTCCCCAGGCTCCAGTCCTCGTTCTAGAGGAAGGAGTAGGACTTCCCCGATCCCCGTAGGGCTTCAGCTTTTTCTGCCTCAAAACCGGCCCTAACTGGACTACTATGGATGCGTTTTGTGGTGGGCCCCCTAAGGGGAAGATGGGCCTTTATCTGCTCCGTGGGGTGCTCTGGAGTGAGGGGGGTGACCGGGCCGCCTGTCGCATCTGTCTTCCCCTGCAGGCACTGTGTGAGCTGGCCCTGCCCCTCATTACAGTATGAAGGGAGCCATGACATGCAGCATTTTCCTGCCGTTCTCTCAGGGACTCTCAGGGCAGCTCCTGCCACTCTGCCAGGGCCAGCATGCCAGTACAGGCAGAGCAGGTGGCTGGCTGTCTGGCCGTCTCGGCCCGCCCCTCCACAGGACCCTGGACCAGGGCGGTGCAGGGCGCGGCCGCGAGGAGGCAGGTGGAGGAACTGCGGGTTTCCACAGGGCCGTGTCGCCACGGCTCCTCTGATCCTTTAGGGTTGGCGAGCATCTCTGGAAATAGCTTTTGCAGAGGAGTGGTGGGAGGAATGGAGGGGGACAGTCTGTCACCTCCCCGTCCCCGCCACTTTGTGTAGATCCTACCTGGAGGGAATGGCTTTAGGCACTTTTGTGCTAGAGCTTGTGAGGGTGACAGAAGAGGGTCCAGGCTGGAAACCTGAACTTTCTGGTGGGAGGACCAGGCGGGTGCCTGCCAAGGTCTGGGCGTGTTTGGGCTGGTGCTGGAGCCTGTCCAGCTGGCCCGGGCCCCGGCCTGGTTCTCACAAGTGTTTCCTAGACGGAGAGGCACATGGGTCAGTATTAGTCTATTTATCAGAGGTGTAAATAATCTATGTATAGTTTTTCTCCTTTTAGATTATTTTGTATTTGTTTAAAAGAAGTTTTGTCAAAATACAAAAATATAAAGAAATGACTGAAAGTTGTTGACAGGGTTTTTAAGAAATTATAATTATTCTAATTGTTTTTGTTTGTTTGTTTTTGCCTTGTAAACTAGCGCCAAGGAACTGCAGCAAATAAACTCCAGATCTGCCCAAGCCATCTTTGTTGTTCGTGGCGTCTCTGGGCTGGGGTGGGCCCTCGAGGTAGGAAAGGAGTGCTGAGCAGACGCTTGTGCACCAGGTGCCACTCCAGCTGCACCTTGAGTTCAGTCGAAACACCTTGAAAGTGGGAGGAGGGTTCTGTCTTCTGTTAAGAAGAGCCTAGTCAGAAAAGATAAGAAACTTAGCCTTTGCACCGGCCCCCCACTCCCGCTTTTTTAGAAGAAGAGACGTGAAATTCAGTTTTAAATTAAGATCAAGAAATACGCCTTCAGTCAATGCAATACCTTTTCAGTGTGATTTCAGTTTCCAGAGATGAGCTCATAATGCCAGGGAATAAACAGGGAAGAGTCTCGGTGGGCTAGAACCGGGAAGCAGGGGAGGCGCTTGGCGAACTGGCACCAAACAGCAAAGCACCAGGCTGGCCCCGTCTGTGGGTCCGTCTGTCTCCGCGGGCTGGTCCGCGTGCTTCCACACAGTAGTCATGTCTGACGTTTCTTCCTTGCTTCAAGCCCCCAGTCTACCCTGACCATTCCCCCAGGTGACCGCCCCACTTGACTGAGAAGGGACGACCGTTAGGTGTGAAGGGCAGCATTCCTAGCTTTCCATGTCAGTCGCTCCTGAATTGTTTTTGTTCCCCCCCATCGCTGGAAGAAGTGGCCTCCCTTTTTCTTCTCTCCGCTGGATCCATCTCTTGTCAATTATCCTCTGTCTTGTACATATCCCCAGTTTCTTTCCCCATTAATTTCTTTCCCTCAAACCACAGAAATGCCCATCTCATTTGAAAACTCCCTAAGCTCAGGAAGAAGACAGAGATGTCCACTCTTACCAGGTCTATTCAGCATTGTACTGGAGGTTCTAGTCAGGGCAGTTAGGCAAGAAATGAAAGGCATCCAGCTAGGAAAGGAAGAAGGAAGATTACATGTATTTGCTGGTAACATGACTTTGTAATGCCTAGCTGAGCCACGAGAACAGGGCCACTCTCGAGGCTCCAGAACTGGGGCCACCAGCTTGCCGCCCCAGCCGGGAGAGCTGTATGTGGGCACTAGACGCCATCCTGTGAGAGCTGCGGCGTGGGCAGAGCCAGCACAGGGGGTGGGGCTTCTCCTGGCCTTGGGGGACCCCATTAAGATGAGTCAGAGATGATTCTGGAGTCTTACGATGTCATACTGTCTGCCCTGTTGGGTTTCGGACTTACTTGGGATTGGTTATTCTTTTCTTCTTGCCCTCTTCTCCCGTTTGGAATGGGAATATCTATCTTGTGCCTGCCCCACCGCTGTATTTCGGAGGCACACAACTGGTTAAATTTCAGAGGCTCTCAGCTGGAGGGGGATTTGCCTCAGGATGAATCGAGCCTGGAGTCTCACTCGTATCTGATTTAGAGGAGACTCTGGACTTTGGACTTTTGAATTGGTGCTGGAGCAAGTTAAGACTTTCGGGGTGGTTGGGATGGAATGAATGCATTTTATGCCGAGAATGATGAGTTTAGGGGAACCTGCGGCAGAATGCTGTAGTGTGAATATTTGTTCCCTCCAAAACTCATGTGGAAATGTAACTGCTGCCGGGTGCCGTGGCTCACGCTTGTAATCCCAGCACTTTGGGAGGCCGAGGCAGGCAGATCACCTGAGGTCACGAGTTCGAGACCAGCCTGACCCACATGGAGAAACCCTGTCTCTACTAAAAATACAAAATAAGCCGGGTGTGGTGGCGCATGCCTGTAATCCCAGCTACTCGGGAGGCCGAGGCGGGAGAATCGCTTGAACCTGGGAGGCAGAGGTTGCGGTGAGCCGAGATCATGCCATTGTACTCCAGCCTGAGCGACAAAAGCTAAACTCTGTCTCAAAAAAAAAAAAGTGTAACTGCCATTGTAACAATATTAAAAGGTAGGATCTTGAAGAGGTGTTTAGCTGAACTAAGGAAAAGTCCAGTAATAGTAATATATTCACAAAGTTATTAAACCACCAATCAAATCCATTTTAGAACAGTGAACAGTTCATCACCCCAAAGTACACCCTGTCTACTCATCGGCAGCCTCTCCTCCTCTTCCCCCGGCCCTAGGCAGTCCTAATGTTCCTGTCTATGCACTTGCCTCTTCTGGGCATTTCATACAAATGGAATCATACACTACGTGGGCCTTTGTGTCTGGTTTCTTTCACTTAGCGTTATGTTTACAGGACTCATCCGTGGAGCGTGTGTCAGAGCCTCATTCCCTTTTATGCCCAAATAACGTTCCATTGTGTGGAGACCACATTGTTATTCAAACATCAGCGGGCATTTGGGCTGTTCCTGCCTCTTGGCTGTTAGGAGGCCTGCTGCCGCTGCCTTCCTCACAGGCGTTTGTGTGGTGCAGCACTGTAGAAAGTAAAAAGTTGCTCTTCAACGTTTCCCTTCTTATTAAAGAATAAATCCTAAGTGTTTGAAATAATAGTTTCTTTTAAAGACTAACTTCCTTCAAGCCTCCTTGCTTTGTGCTAGTAACTCTTTGTTAAGCCCTATCCCATGTAGCTGTTAGACGTGCTCAAGGCACGTAGTACATTTTATGTCCTTGTACCTTAACCAGGGTATCTGTGCTGGACGTGCTTACAGGCATGTTTCAGCGCACAGCCTATGCCCCTTCCTTATTTGAGAATATATTATTAGCCAGTCGGGTTTTAATTTAGTTTGTGAGGTCTGGCTCCAGTCAGTGGAGACAGGACACAGCAACAGAGACCTCACGTGTATGGAATAAATATTCTGATGTCTCTTTATTCTGTGTGTGCCCTCCCCATTGTTCCATCTGCAAGAGACACCCTTTCTGCACAAGTAAAAATTGCCTTGCTGAGAGAACTTTTTGTCTAAATGCTAATTTTTCCTTGTGACACCAGGGAACAAACACTTTGCATTTCTAACGGGGACTCTGACAGTTCCTTGTTGCATCTACGTCCTCACTTTCGTTCACTCCTCAGCCAGGGGCCTCCCTCCTCTCTCCTCTCGGCTCTGGTGGATTAGTCTTCCTGGGCTCCCCTACCTCTCTGACGGCTCCCTGTGCATGCTTTCCCTGGCCTCTCCTCTCTGCCCACCCACCAGCTGCTGGACATCCCCCAGGATTCTAGCCCCCAGTGTTCCTAAGCCCTCTTCCCTGACAGATAATCAGTCCCGTGACTGACCCTGCTGCTACCTGCTGGGGGCCCGTGTGTGTGCTTGTGCAATTCCGACCCCTTCCAGGCTCCCCTCTCCACCTCTGACTGCTTGTGGGACGTCTCCCCCAGAGTGGCTGCCGGGCCTCCCCAGCTCAGCCTGTCCACAGCTGATAGCCCCAAGACTGCCCCTTGTCCTGGGGCCTCTGCTGCCACCCTCAGAGAGCCTGTTTAGGCTTGGAGCCCTTTCTCATGTGTCTCCCCCTCTCCCTACACCCAGGCATCCCCAAGCCTTGCCTGTGGACCTCTGGAGTGGCTCTTCATGGCCGCTGTTGCTGCCCTGAGGCAGATCTTTATCACAGGCCCGGCCCGCTGGGGCGGCTTCCCCACTGGTGTGCAGTCCTCTAAGCTTTGCCATCTTCTACTCCATGATTGATGCGGCTGTGGAATTTTGATCCACTGATCATGTCATTCCTCCACTTAGCAAAACAAGCAAACAGAACCTGTCCCCTTCCTTGCAGAAGAGAACCTGAATCTGCGTGACGCTCAGGGCCTTCTCCCCCAGGCTCTCTTCTGCCTTATCTCTAGCTGTGTCCATCCTTCACGGCGCCCTCCCTGCCCTGCGTTCCAAGCTGTTGCTCCACAGCCACCGTTTAATAGCTGATAGCTTTGCTCCTGAGACTTCCTTTTGCCATCTCCTCTGCCCGCCTGTTTGTGCAAAACCTTCTCATTCTTCGAAGCCTCACGTTGCCCTGGATTTGCCCAGCTTTCCAGCTTTTTCCCCAGGCTGAAGGGCCCCTGTGCTCCTGAGCAGTGAGTCCAGTCGGCTCTGGGGTGGTTCACGTGGACGTGCCTGTCTCCGTGGTTGTGTTGGGAGCAGGAGTCATGAGGCGTTTGTTCCCTGCTTCTAACCTGATGGAACAGGTCCCATGCGCCCAGCACTGGGCTTCGTGCCCGTCAGGCGCGTGGAGCTGCACATCACAGAGAACTCACCTAGCGGGCACGTGACTCGAGGACACAAATAAGAACAGGAAGTCCCAAGGGTGCGCTCCAGGTCGTTCTGTAACCCGGGACCTTTCCTCCTCCCCGCTCTCCTGGAACACTCATGTTGACCCGGTCACGGCACAGTTATAAGGAGGGGACGCCACATCCTCACGCAGTGGCACTCAGAGGGAGGAGCAGGGAGCGAGGGGCAGCCGGGGTCCCCCACACTTGCCTTCCTTCATCAAGGAGGAAGTGTCTTCCCCCGGATTCCCTGCAGACGTGTCCTTATGTTTCAGCATCACACTGGGTCTCGTCTCCACCTCTCGGCCAACCCTCCGCTTAGGCCCATTTGATGCCTCACTGGGGCTGGGCACATGTCCCACAGACACAGTTGGGGTGCCGTGGGCCAGACGCTGGCAAGCAGAGGGTGGAGAATGGATGCCAGGTCGGGAGAAAGGCTGTGGCTGCCACAAGTGGAGAGTGGGAGTGATGAGGGCCCGTGTCTGGCACTCACAGTCTGGGTAGAGGAGACAGATGAGGAAGTTGAGTGAGGTGATCCCAGGGTGCGGGGCGCTAACCCCAGGAGCAAACAGGTGGGTGGCTATTGGAAAGAGCAAGCGGAGGGGGTAACTTGAACAGGCTGATGAGGGAAGGCCCCACTGAGAAGAGGTCGCTGAGCTGAGGAGGAGACCACCAGGCAAGGACCCGGGGTGCCGCTTAGGGTAGGGTAGCTAGTGGGGGGATGGAGGGAGCCTGAAGGAATTGCTGGGATGGGTTGGATGAGGCCTGGGGTGGCAGGAGACGCAGAGGAGAGGTCAGCAGGGGCCAGGTGGAACGGGGCCAGGGCCAGAGTAGGGGATGTCTGAGGCGGCGTGGAGCATGGAGGCTGGGGAGGGACTCTGGCTGCTGGAGGGAGGATTGTTGGGGGAGGAGGGTGCCAGCACGAGGCTGTGACCTGACTCAGTTGGGGGTGATGGGGATTGCACCAGGACAACCGTGAGAGAGGTAGGGGACAATTAAAAATTCATGATGTGCCTTCAAGGGAAGAGCAGCAGAACTTGGAGGTAGAAATGGAGGGAAAAGGAGAAATCAGGATGAGTCCTCAGTGTTGGGCTTGGGCAGCCGAGAAGGACAGGTTTGGGATGGAAATCCAGGTTCTGTTCTGGAGGTGCCAAGATGAGGATGACTATTACAATGGCCGGCAGGTGGGGAGCTGGCTGGTCACGTTGGGAGCTCTGCAGAAAGATGAGTGACCACCTGCAGGTCACATGTGGCTTCCCAGTGGCCCACCTGGGGAAGGGTTCGTGGTTCATGGCCTCCATAAAACTTGTTTAATCCTGAACAGGTCATATTAAGAATTCCTTCGTTACTCTGTCATGCTTTAAGGCCCACGAAAGGCCTGGGCAAAACTCTTGGTGGGCTTTTGTTACATCCCAGCCTTTGTATAAGGGGGCTGGCTCTCTCAGCTTTTTTTATTTTATTTTATTTTTTTATTATTATTTTTTTTTTTGAGACAGTCTTACTGTGTCGCCAGGCTAGAGTGCAGTGGTATGATCTCGGCTCACTGCAACCTCTGCCTCTCAGGTTCAAGCGATTCTCGTGCCTCAGCCTCCCGAGTAGCTGAGCTTACAGGCACGTGGCACCATGCCCAGCTAATTTTTGTGTTTTTAGTAGAGACGGGGTTTCACCATGTTGGCCAGGCTGGTCTCGATCTCTTGACCTCGTGATCTGCCCGCCTTGGCCTCCCAAAGTGCTGAGATTACAGGTGTGAGCCACCGCACCCAGCCAGCTTTTAATATTTAACTTCACCACTCAGTCAGTGCTGAAACAGTTGTTACGGAGGCCGGCGTTAGTGAGCCTGGCCTGCCACAAACCCACAAACATCTACCAGTGTGATCTACACCGTTACCAGAATGAAGGAGAAAACCGGGTGATCATCTCCATGGATGCAGGAAAAGCGCTGGACGAAATGAAACTCCGCTTCACCAGGAAAAACACCCGACAGGGCAGGAGCAGAAGGAACCCTCTCGACACAAGCAAGGCCTACTGCCAGCCACACTTGAGACAGGATCGCCCCCTCCTTCCCCAGCTGGAAGGCGCCGAGAGACCGAAGAGGGACTGGGGCAAGTCCAGCCTGGTGAGTAGCAGACTTGATGAGGACCCACACGCAGGGCACTGCTGGACGGCAGCAGAACAGCTCTAGAGAGCCACGTCACCCCATCTCTAGGCTGCTTTTACGCTGATTTTCTGGCTCTTTGCTTATTGTGTGTGTGTGCCGTGGGACTTTTCCTTGGCGGGTTCTCAGATCCTCTCTGGGCTGTGTGGGTTCTCAGGGACACCTGCTCCTTGGCTGGGCACCATGGCATGGGCTCACCACGTAGCCTTCAGGGTTCAGGCAACAGACATATGCCCTTAAGTAACCTGGTGGAGGACCTGTCACAATACAAGGCCATCTATGGAAACCCCCCAGCGAACCTCATACTCAATGGAGAGAGTTTGGAAGCTTTTCCTCTAAGATCAGGATCAAGACAAGGATGCCTGCTTTTGCCACTTCTACTCAACATGGTCCTGGAGGTTCTAGCCAGAGCAATTAGGCAAGAAAAAGAAAGTCTCCAAGTTGGAAAGGAAAAAGTAAAATGATCTCTGTTCACCATGCCATGATTTTCTATATATATATATATACACCCTAAAGATTCCACAAAAAAAAACCAGGTAGAGGTAATAAGTGGATTTGGCAAAGCTGCAGGATACAAACTCCACGCACGAATCAGTGGCCCAGGGGGAAGAGCTCTGGCTGCCCCTCCCAAGCCCACTCTCTGAGGTTCTCGGGAATTGTTTCTCTGCCTCCCTGTCGAAAGGTCCTGCTCACATCCTGCCCTGGACTGGGCAAGGAGCCCCAGTGCTCAGGGCCTCCCCGGGATGTCTGGTTTCTCAGGGACACCTGCTCCTTGGCTGGTGATATTGTTTGGCTCTGTGTCCACACCCAAACGCATCTTGTAGCTCCCATAATTCCCACGTGTTGTGGGAGGGACCAGGTGGGAAATGATTGAATTATGGGGGCGGGTCTTACCTGTGCTGTTCTCATGATAATAAATGGGTTTCACCAGATCTGATGGTTTCAAAAGATGGGAGTTGTCCTGCACGAGCTCTCTCTTTGCCTGCCGCCATCCACGAAAGGTGTGACTTGCTCCTCCTTGCCTTTGGCCATGATTGTGAGGCCTCTCCAACCACGTGGAAGTGTGAGTCCAATTAAACCTCTTTCTTTTGTAAATGCCCAGCCTCAGGTATGTTTTTATCAGCAGAGTGAAAAAGAACGAATACAGCTGGGCACCACGGCCTGGGCTCACCACCTGGCCTTCAGGGTTCAGGCAGCAGACACACCCTTAAGTTACCTGGCCCTGGGGCCCGGCTGCTCTGGGGCCACACGCACTCTCTGGGGTGTTCAACCAGCAACGGGCCCTTGAAGGCTGTCTCTGGCAGCTCTGACCTGAGTGCAGCAGCGAGCTGCTGGTGCTAATCAAGCCACCAGCCCGTCTCTCCACCCTCACTCCCAGACCAGCGGCCAGTGTCACATCCAGAGGATCAAGCTCAACCCCGCTCCACGGTAACACCTGACACCACCCCAAAAGTGCCCCCAGCTATCCCACTGCAGCCTCCTGCTGACCAAAATCAAGACTCTTGAGGCAGAAATCGTATTTTTGTTGTAACATTGTTTTTCCAATGTTTTCTCTTTTTTGACTGTTCTGGCAGAGCAGGGTTACCCCGGAGGCAGAGAGTAGCCGAGGCAGAAATACTGAGATCTAGTTTATTGGAAACCAGAAGTGAGGATGAACCACAGCAAACATGCCAGCAAAGCTGGGTGTGTCCTGGGGCCTGCTCCAAGCTGGAAGGCTTTTAGAGGAGAGTGTAGAGGGGGACTCCTCACACTGGAGCTGTCCTTGTCATTGGAGGGTGCAATACAGAGGTTACAGTCACTGGCTGCAGATGACAACTTCCAGGCTAAAATGCCTGCGAACAAGACAGTCAGTAAAACTTCCTGGTTGCAGACTCTGTCCTCATCCTTTTTGATGTCTGTGGACCGCACACTAATCAGAATGTCAACAACCTGAGGAAGTCATGATAAGATTCTCTACTGGGGGACAGGATGCCGCCAGCAACGACAAGAGCTTCCCCACCGGGCAGGTTCATTTGGAAGCCCCTTTGCCTTTAAAGTAAACTGCCACATGTGACCTGATAGGTTATCAGCACACCGCAGGGACGGCTTTGAGCAATAATTATTCAGAATGATGCCTTTTTTCTCTTCTCCTTTTAAATCTCCTTGCGAGGTCTGGCAGAGATTTAGCTTCTATGCTTGTTGATACTTGAAGGGAATGGAATCAAGCCTTCCCACCAGGCTGGTGCAGGATGATATGCCCAGCCGGGCATGGGCCAGCCCTCTTCTAACACCCATTCTCTAACTCAGTCCTCACAGCAGCCCCGAGAGGAAAGCAGTGCTGCTAGGGCTTTGCTACCACGATAGCTGCCGCCCACAGCTCTCCCCGGCCCCTTCCCTGCCCAATGGCACATCACGACTTACTCCTCCGTCTCCCTGTCCCGGGATGTAAAGTCAGGGCGGGAGCTTTTTTTCACACCTGTATTCCCCGTACTTGGAACAGTGCCTGGTAGACAGTAGGCGCTCAATACACATTTGTTGAATGAATGATGATGTCATGAATGAATGCACGAATGATAAAGACAAGAGAACCGAGGTCCAGAGACATTTAGAAACGTACGTATCCAGGGACTTGCAGAAGCAGGGAAGTCAGAATTGGGCCCCAGGTCGGCCGGATCCCCAAACCCACCCTGTTCCCAGTGTCCAGGTTTCTCCACCACAGACTCAGAGACGGGAACTACGTTGACATCATCGTTGGACCTGTTCCAAACATCTTGAACTTCCGAGCTAACAAATAATTATTGGTACAGTTGAAGCTGAGGGTGGATCTCATGTTTCCCGGTTCATGCCCTACGTGATTTAACACGTCTGACGGCTGCCGTGTCGGAACCAGCCGCCATGAGCTAGAGGTGCCCCTTCTGTAGCCTTGTCGCTGGTGCCTTGGACACCACAGACAGCCCCAAACACCCCAGAGAGGCTCTGCTGTCCTGCCCCGGACCACAGTAGGCTCCACACTGGTTTCTGTCCAGCCAGTCTCCCGTGGTGTTCAATGGTCTTTTCAGGACTCAGATAAAGTGACTGTCCCACCAGCCACCTCCTGGAAACCCCTCAAAATACCTTCCTGATAATGTGGTAGCCCCAAACTCCTTAGGAGGGGGAGACTGCACCTCCCAGGCTGGAGTCCCTTTTGGCCTCCCCGTTCCATCTCTGCAGCCTCCACTGACAGCCCCGCCCCAGCTATGGGACTGAGGGGACCTGGGAAGCCGCTGCCTTAGCCCTGCCCATTCCCAGCTCTGGGTCTCACCCACCCTCTCCCAGCCAGGGGGCACCTGCTAATTCTTCAAAGCGCCTTCTCCTTTGTTGGTGGAACACTGCTCTAGTGCACACCCGCTCTGTGGGTACAGAGATAAGGACGGCCCGTGGGAGGGTTCAAGGGGCTCTACACAGCCCGCAGACAGACAAGCGTGTATGTGTGAGGATGGCGGCCGCCTTAGGGAATCACCAGGGCCTCAGGAATCCCGCCTAGGGCCCTCCCTCCTAAGCCAGGGCTGGGTGGCAAAGAGAGACGCCGGGAGGGCTCCTGGAGGAGGAATCCCCCTGAAACCAGGACCCCAGCTTCCTTCACCCAAGAGCCCCTGATGTCATCAGCTTTGTCCAGGTGCTTGTGTGACGCGATGCGATTAACTCACGCTGAACCGAATCCACTCATGCCTGTCAGGTATTTCCCCGTTCATGCTGATGATGTCTCAGAGCAGCACCCCCGCCCCAAGCTTGTGCTACTGGTTTCTAAACTTTGCACGCTGCCTTGTTCAAGGGTAACTTTTGTGTGTCTGCTCCATAGCATCTGCTGCACCCTTTTGGTCACAGGAAAAGGGGTAGAGACCACTAAGTTCTCACCTTGTGCTGGGCACCGTCGGTGACAGCAGACATCACACATCACAGCCCGAGCCCACTGGCCTCACGCAAGGTGCAGAGAAGTTAGCCCCCTGTTCCGGGCCCAGGGGACACCATGGAGACTTGAGTGGGCGCCTCCCTGAAATACCAGCTCACTGCAACCTCCGTCTCCCAGGTTCAAGCGATTCTCCTGCCTCAGCCTCCCGAGTAGCTGGGATTACAGGCATCTGCCACCATGCCCAGCTAATTTTTGTATTTTCAGTAGAGACGGGGTTTCTCACATTGGCCAGGCTGGTCTCGTACTTCTGACTTCAAATGATCCGCCTGCTTCCACCTCCCAAAGCGCTGGGATTACGGACGTGAGCCACCTCACCTGGCCTCTTTCTAATTTAAAAAAATACATAGAAGAGATGTTCCAGCTTCCACTTAGGATACAGAAAGCTAGAAGGAGCAAAGTCCCCACCACATCTAGAAGAAAGACCCAGACAATCTGCAAATTTTCTTTATCCGTTCATCTGTTGATGGACACTTAGATTGCTTCCAAATTCTGGCTATTGTGGACAGAGCTGCAACAAACATGTGAGTGCAGATATCTCTTTGATCTACCGATTTCCTTTCTTTGGGGTACAGACTCAGCAGTGGGATTGCTGGATCATATGGTAGCTCTATTTTTAGTTTTTTGAGGAACCTCCATGCCGTTCTCCATACTGGCTGTGTGGACTCTCTGCTCTGTTTCACCCATCTCTGTCTGTACCTACACTTATGCCAGTACCACATTGCCTTGACTGTTGTAGCTTTATAGCAAGTTTGGCAGTCAGAGATAGTAAAAAGTCCTCCAACTTGGTTCTTTTTCAAAATCGTGTTGCCCATTTTAAGTCTTTTTCATTTTCG
Organism: Theropithecus gelada; assembly: GCF_003255815.1. Lineage (NCBI taxonomy): Eukaryota > Metazoa > Chordata > Mammalia > Primates > Cercopithecidae > Theropithecus > Theropithecus gelada. The sequence goes on along the minus strand of NC_037684.1, from coordinate 51,969,966 downwards.
TATAAATTTAAAGTCAGCTTATCAATTTCCGTAAAATGCTTGCAGGAATTTTGATTGGGAATACATTGAAACTGTAGATCAATCATGGGAGAACTGACATCTAACAATATTGCAGCTTCTGCTGCATAAACAGGGCTTATTTCTTCATGTATTTAGGTCTTGTTTAATTTCTCTCAGCAATGTTTTATAGTTTTTACCTTATAGGTCTTGCATATATTTTGTTAAATTTGTCCCTAAGTTTCTCATCCATGTCGATGCTATTATAAATTATAAATACTATTACTTTTTTTTTTTTTTTTTTTTGAGACAGAGTCTTGCTCTGCCACCCAGGCTGGAGCGCAGTGGTGCGATCTCGGCTCACTGCAACTTCCACCTCCTGGATTCAAGCGATTCAAGCCTCCCAAGTAGCTGGGATTACAGATACCTGCCACCACGCCCGGCCAATTTTTGTATTTTTAGTAGAGACGGGGTTTCGCCATGTTGGCCAGGCTGGTCTCCAACTCCTGACCTGAAGTGATCTGCCTGCCTCGGCCTCCCAAAGTGCTGGGATTACAGGCGTGCGCCACCGCACCTGGCCACCAGCTGTAGGTTTTTCGGAGATGCGTTTAATTGGGCTGGAGATGCTCCACCTGCTATTGTCCTAGTTTCCTGAGAGTTTTAATCAGGACTGAGTGTTGTCACATGGCTTTCCCGCACAGATGCAGATGCTCATGATTTTTCTGTTTAGTGCATTAGTGTGGTGAATCAAGTGGCTTTTGTGTGTGTGTGTGTGTGGTTAATCAACTTTGCATTCCTGAAATAAAGCCCACTTGGTCATGATTTTTTAAATGTTTTTTTGGCTTTGACTTGTTAATATTTTGTGAAGGGTATTTTGCATCCACATTCATGAAGGACAAGGTGATATGGTCCTTTCAACCATGACACTGACATGGTCTGCTCTGTGGGAAACGGGATTTCGTCTCTTCAGTTCGTCTCTGTGTTCCCAGCTCCTAAACGATGCTTGGCATGTTGTGGGCCCTTGAGGCGTGTCTGCTGAATAAACGATGCATGGGAGTAAACCACCGGCTGCTTCACGTCAGGCAGAATCATGTGAATCATTTATCAGAACCCGTCTCCTGCACCGAAGAGGATGTGGTTCAGGTGTGTTCACAGGGTGTCAGGATGGTTGTTCTAACTCTTAAAGGGTGGAGGTGATCTGAAGCTGGGAGAGGAAAGAGAAAGAAGGAGCCTGTTTTTGGCAGCGTCACTGCTGTCTTCTAACTCTGGACCCACTTCTCTCCCCCGATGGCTCCATAAACTCCCCTCCTGACTGGGGTTTGGGCAGCTCCAACGCCTCTCCTTACACGCCTGGTGGGTCCTGGCATCCCTGCGCCACCTTTCTGCACAATCTAACCACCCCGAAGGCAGTGTGGCATTTCTCCTGTTACACACAAACCCTGAACTCACCCTTCACGCTCCCATTTTCATCACCACTGTGATCCTTAAGTATTCACCGGGCGAATGGCCATGTGGCCACCACTCTGCTATGCACGGCACCCCTCATTTCTCTGGCATTTCATATAAGAAATCGTGCTTATGGTTCACCGGCTCCCTGCTGCGTACTGGGTGCTCATATGCTATTTCTTTAGATTAAGTAAACTATGATGCGTCACAGAGACAGATGTTTTCACAGTCTGGAAACCGAGGCGAGCTCACTGGCCAAAGCGTGTGGTGGACAGGATCTGGGCTGTTTCTCTTGTTTGTGCTGCTCCTCCTCAGAAGGGCCAAACCCTGCAGCTGTGTCCTGTGCTCTGGGCATTGGCCTGTCTGGCCGCCCTCAGTAACATCACCATTGATATGGTTTGGCTGTGTCCCCACCCAAATCTCATCTTGAATTATAGCTCCCATAATTCCCTTGTGCTGTGGGAGGACCCAGTGGGAGATAATTGAATCATGGGCGGTTCCCCCATGCTGTTCTCGTGGTAGTGAATAAGTCTCATGAGATCTGATGGTTTTATAAGGGGAAACCCTGTTAGCCTGATTCTCGTTCTTTCTTGCCTGCTGTCGTGTGAGACGTGCCCTTTGCCTTCTGCCATGATTGTGAGGCTCCCCACCCCGCACCGGCCATGCGGAAGAGTGAGTCCATTAAACGTCTTTTTCTTTACAAATTACCAGTCTTGAGTATGTCTTTACGAATTATTGGAAACAAGAATTACCAGTCTTGCGTATGTCTTTATGAGCAGTGTGAAAATGGACTAATACAACCACCAAGGCTCAGTCCCCATTCCCGCGCCCTGTCAGGCCTCCGGCAGGCATCTGTCATTGTCCCACCTGAGCGGCTCCCTGTCAGCAGCTCCTGGGCTGGGATGCTCTCTCGCTGGCAGCCAGGGCAACGTTCCTCTCAGCCCCCCACGCCGTTCACAAGAAAATCCTCAGCACTTCTAAAATCTGTTATTTCAAGGTATTTTCAAACTGGCATAAAGGTTGCAAGAATGGTACAGACACGCCTCATATACCTTTCCCCGATCACCCATTTTAAAGCCTTCTCCCACATTTCACTTTTGCCATTCCTGTTCTTAGGGTTTGAATTTCTGATTCTAGCTGTTTCTTTTTATGTATCTCCAAGTGCCTGTGTTCAGATATTTAATTAGTCTGAAGGGCTGAATTACAGCTTTCTTCTGCGGCATGGTTGATTTTGGGGTGAGGGCTAGGGTGGGGTTGGGGGGATCCGAAGTGCTTTATTTCAGGTTTTCTTTTCTTTTTTTTTCCTTCAATGCTTCTTTATTTTGTTATATTTTATTTTATTTTTTCTCTTCCTTGGGATTTTTTTTTTAAATTATACTTTAAGATCTAGGGTACATGTGCACAACGTGCAGGTTTGTTACATATGTATACGTGTGTCATGTTGGTGTGCTGCACCCATTAACTTGTCATTTACATTAGGTATATCTCCTAATGCTATCCCTCCCCGCTCCCCCCTCCCCACAATAGGACCCGGTGTGTGATGTTCCCCTTCCTGTGTCCAAGTGATCTCATTGTTGAATTCCCACCTATGAGTGAGAATATGCGGTATTTGGTTTTCTGTTCTTGCGATAGTTTGCTGAGAATGATGGTTTCCAGCTGCATCCATGTCCCTACAAAGGACACGAACTCATCCTTTTTTATAGCTGCATAGTATTCCATGGTGTATATGTGCCACATTTTCTTAATCTAGTCTGTCACTGGTGGACATTTGGGTTGATTCCAAGTCTTTGCTATTATGAATAGTGCCACAATAAACATACTTGTGCATGTGTCTTTATAGCAGCATGACTTATAATCCTTTGGGTATATACCTAGCAAGGGGATGGCTGGGTCAAATGGTATTTCTAGTTTTAGATCCTTGAGGAATCGCCATACTGTTTTCCATAATGGTTGAACTAGTTTACAATCCCACCAACAGTGTAAAAGTGTTCCTATTTCTCCACATCCTCTCCAGCACCTGTTGTTTCCTGATTTTTTAATGATTGCCATTCTAACTGGTATGAGATGGTATCTCATTGTGGTTTTGATTTGCATTTCTCTGATGGTGAGTGATGATGAGCATTTTTTCATGTGTCTGTTGGCTGTATGAATGTCTTCTTTTGAGAAGTGTCTGTTCATATCCTTTGCCCACTTTTTGATAGGGTTATTTGTTTTTTTCTTGTAAATTTGTTTGAGTTCTTTGGAGGTTCTGGATATTAGCCCTTTGTCAGATGAGTAGATTGCAAAAGTTTTCTCCCATTCTGTAGGTTGCCTGTTCACTCTGATGGTAGTTTCTTTTGCTGTGCAGAAGCTCTTTAGTTTAATTAGATCCCATTTGTCAATTTTGGCTTTTGTTGCCGTTGCTTTTGGTGTTTTAGACATGAAGTCCTTGCCCATGCCTATGTCCTGAATGGTATTACCTAGGTTATCTTCTAGGGTTTTTATGGTTTTAGGTCTAACATTTAAGTCTCTAATCCATCTTAAATTAATTTTCGTATAAGGAGTAAGGAAAGGATCCAGTTTCAGCCTTCTACTTATGGCTAGCCAATTTTCTCAGCACTATTTATTAAATAGGGAATCCTTTCCCCATTTCTTGTTTTTGTCAGGTTTGTCAAAGATCAAATGGCTGTAGATGTGTGGTATTATTTCTGAGGGCTCTGTTCTGTTCCATTGGTCTGTATCTCTGTTTTGGTACCAGTATCATGCTGTTTTGGTTACTGTGGCCTTGTAGTATAGTTTGAAGTCAGGTAGTGTGATGCCTCCAGCTTTGTTCTTTTGACTTAGGATTGTCTTGGCAATGCGGGGTCCTTTTTGGTTCCATTAGAACTTTAAAGCAATTGCCGGGTGCGGTGGCTCAAGCCTGTAATCCCAGCACTTTGGGAGGCCGAGGCGGGTGGATCACGAGGTCAGGAGATCGAGACCATCCTGGCTAACATGGTGAAACCCCGTCTCTACTAAAAATACAAAAAACTAGCCAGGCGTGGTGGCGGGCGCCTGTAGTCCCAGCTACTCGGAGGCTGAGGCAGGAGAATGGCGTGAACCTGGGAGGCGGAGCTTGCAGTGAGCCGAGATCGCGCCACTGCACTCCAGCCTGGGTGACACAGCGCGAGACTCCGTCTCAAAAAAAAAAAAAAAAAAGAACTTTAAAGCAATTTTTTCCAATTCTGTGAAGAAAGTCATTGGTAGCTTAATGGGGATGGCATTGAATCTATAAACTACCTTGGGCAGTATGGCCATTTTCACAATATTGATTCTTCCTATCCATGAGCATGGTATGTTCTTCCATTTGTTTGTGTCCTCTTTTATTTCACTGAGCAGTGGTTTGTAGTTCTCCTTGAAGAGGTCCTTTACATCCCTTGTAAGTTGGATTCCTAGGTATTTTATTCTCTTTGAAGCTATTGTGAATGGGAGTTCATTCATGATTTGGCTCTCTGTTTGTCTGTTACTGCTGTTTAAGAATGCTTGTGATTTTTGCACATTGATTTTGTATCTATTTCAGGTTTTCTATTTTCTTTTTCTTCTTCTTCTTTGAGATGGAGTTCCACTCCTGTTGGCCAGACTGGAGTGCAGTGGTGCAATCTCAGCTTACTGCAACATCCACCTCCCGGGTTCAAGCAATTCTCCTGGCTCAGCCTCCCGAGTAGCTGGGACTCCAGGCATACACCACCACACCTGGCTAATTTTGTATTTTCAGTAGATATGGGGTTTCTCCATGTTGGCCAGGCTGGTCTTGAACTCCCGACCTCCTCAGCTTTTCAAAGTGCTGGGATTACAGGCGTGAACCACCACGCCTGGCCTTCTATTTTCTTCTTAAAGTCATTTTGTATAGAGTTGCTACTGACCACTCTTGGCCACCCCCTTTATCACTCATTCATTCAACAAATATTGACTGGGAGGAACATTGAGTCTCCTAGACCCAGAAGCCAAAAGCACTGTCAGGCTTGAATCCTCTTGAGTCTTCCTGTCCTGTGCTGTGCTGTTTCCACGATCCCCGTCAGGAGGAACATGGCAGTCTGTGGCCCGTGAGCAGCTGCACTTGGGGGCTGGGGCCACTCCAGGGCAGCCGGATCAGGTGACTGCATAGGAGGCTCGTGAATCTCATGTTTTCCTAAACTTTCCAAAATTAACAACAGGTGCCAGCCAGAAGGACGTTACCTGAATGAACAGACTACCATTGGTGAACAAATACAAAAGCATATTTTCCATGTTATTCTAATGGCATGACGCAGAGTCTTAAATACAGAGAAGCAAAGTGCTCTGGAGGGACAGTGTGGCGGGGGCCGGGCCTCCTCGCCTGCCCTCTGCGAGCTGTGCTGAACAAGTGGGGTGACCTGCCACCCTCGGCAGGACCATGTTCTCTCCCTGGCTGGTTCTCCTAATTCTGGCCTTTGGGCAGGGCTAGCCTCGGCCCTCACCCCTGGGTGACTGTGTTGCCGGCTTTGGCCCTCGCTACCCCTACACAGACCTTGACCATCACACCCTGGAGGGCAGCAACTTCACCCTTTACTACCTGAACATGGCCTCGCTCAAGTGGCTGGACAGTAAGAGGCTCCCAGGGTCAGACCAGAGGCCTGTGCAAAGGTGTCCTCACCAGAACTCTGCTTCCTGTAAAAGCAGCCCCCTGGGAGCTGGAGAAAAGTGGCAAGTGTGGGAAGATACCAGATGCCAGGGCCAGGAATGGCCCCAGGCTCAATTTTTTTTTTTTTTTTTTTTTTTGAGACGGAGTCTCGCTCTGTCGCCCAGGCTGGAGTGCAGTGGTGTGATCTCGGCTCACTGCAAGCTCCGCCTCCCAGGTTCATACCATTCTCCTGCCTCAGCCCCCCGAGTAGCTGGGACTACAGGCGCCTGCCACCTCACCTGGCTAATTATTTTGTATTTTTAGTAGAGACAGGGGTTTCACTGTGTTAGCCAGGATGGTCTCGATCTCCTGACCTTGTGATCTGCCCGCCTCAGCCTACCAAAGTGCTGGGATTACAGGCGTCAGCTGCCATGCCTGGCCCGGGCTCAGTTTTAAATTTTGATGTTCACTGTCTCCTCCACGGTTTTGGTTCTTCTGGTTGGAGACATCCTTGGTGAAGGAAGTGGTGAGTGTTGGTTATCAAGTTAGGAAACCTCAAATCTGTTTCCTCTCGTGGCCTTCAGAGGCCCCCTGCACACATCCACCTGGCGCCTTCCTGATTCTCAGGGTGCCTGGGGCAGAGCTTTGGCTTCCCCTACCTGAGCTGGCTCACGGTGGTGGTGGAAAGGAGGACTCCTTTCCTCCACCTGAGATCAGATCACAGCATTAGTGTTATAGTAAGGGCTCAAAAAATGCGACACAGTAAACATTCAGACCAGGAAGGGGGAGATCCAGATACAGTGAGAAAGCAGGGACTCCAGCTAACATGCATCAGAGCCAGGCGCTTTATGGAAAACTTGGTCTTTCTCATTCTTCTTCTTCTACAAGCTCCCCTCTGCCCTAACACGTGCACACACACCCGCTCACAAACTCCGCATCCGCCAAGACTTGACTCCTCTTTTCAATGCACTTTTTTCTAACTAAGAATCTAATTTTAAGAGTCGGCCGGGCATGGTGGCTCACGCCTGTAATCCCAGCACTTTGGGAGTCCGAGGGGGATGGATCACCTGAGATTAGGAGTTTGAGACCAGCCTGGCCAACATGGTGAAACCCCTTCTCTACTAAAAATACAAAAAATTAGCCAGGCGTGGTGGCAGGCACAAGTAATCCCAGCTACTCGGGAGACTGAGGCAAGGACAATCGCTTGAACCCTGGAGGCAGAGGTTGCAGTGAGCCGAGATCACACCACTGCACTCCATCCTGGGCAACAACAGTGAAATTCCATCTCATATATATGTATATATAAAATCTAGGACAGAATAGTCTTTTCTGAATTATGGATTATAAAATCATCTTGGCCAGGCACGGTGGCTCATGCCTGTTATTCCCAGCACTTTAGGAGGCAGAGGGAGGAGGATTGCTTGAGGCCAGGAGTTCAAGACCAGTCTGGGCAACATAGTGAGACCCGCCCCCAAATCTCTAATTTTAAAATATTAAAATAATCCTCTTATTAGCAAATGCCAGTCAGAAGGAAAATCTGCACCAGAATGCAAAAGGCTCAAATATGTGTGTAAAATTTGTCTGGTTAGTGGTCACAGGAAGTAGCAATAGCACCAGGTACTGGGCAATGGCCCGTGCGTGGCACTCGCCGGAACAGGGTATGCTGGGCCAGGAGTCTGGGGGCAACGTCTCAGTCCACAAGACGTCACACTTGGAGGAAATAGGGTCTTGGTGGCTGCAGGTTTTCACATTTGGGAGAATGGAACACAGGACAGAAGACGGGGACAGGTGTGTCCTGGGGAACACGAGAGAGTCAGGCCGAAACCAGGTCAGGCTGCGCAGTCAGCCCTCCTGCTTCTATGTTTTAATTTTATTATTTTATTTTTTCTGAGACAGGATCTCACTCTGTTGCCCAGGCTGGAGTCAATTGGCACGGTCTTGGCTCACTGCAACCTCTGCCTTCCAGGCTCAAACGATTCTCATGCCTCAACCTCCCGAGTAACTGGGTCTACAGGTGTGTGCCACCATGCCTGGCTAATTTTTTTGTATTTTTAGTAAAGACGGCATTTCACTATGTTGGCCAGGTTGCTCTTGAGCTGCTGGCCTCAAGTGATCCTCCCACCTCAGCCTCCCAAAGTACTGTGATTACAGGTGTGAACCACTGCACCCGGCCAGCCTGCCTGCTGTTAGAGTCCTCCTGGTGTTAGGTGTTTAGGAGAGCAGGTACACCTAAAAGGGATGCATGGGGAGATGGGGAGTGGGGGAACAACATGGGGCCATGGGTGGATGGAAGAGTGGGGAGGGATAGGGAAGGGCTGGGATGGAAACTCACAAGGAAATACAGCACATGACTCTTAGAGGTGGCTCACAAAGGGGGAGCTCCAGCACTGATGACATGAGTGTACATGGGTTGTTGCTGACCACCCCTCAACCCCACCCACATTTGCCTCCCCTCCGTGGAAGGGACTTAGCCAACGAGAAGGCAGGCTTTTCTGAGTGGGTTGAGATTTCTGCCAAGGGTCAACCTACCCAGAGGATGCAGGTTAGAGGCGACACCACCTGCTGAGATCCTTGAACAGCTCACAACACAAAGACTTCTGTGGGGTTGATACTGACACGTTAGGCCCCGATGTAAATTTTACGTTCACCTGGCGGAGGCTGGTGTGGATTTTATCAGATCACACGAATGCACATGTATACAACATTTTGCCCACAAGGTTAGTGATCGACAGGCCCCTCACACCAGTCTATGGACTGCAGGTTGTGTGACAAAGTCACACTCTTCACATGTATTTGGAAAGTGGGGGGTTTTGGAACAGCATCTAACATGGCAGTGTGAAATGGATCTTATCTCTTTCTACACAGATTTCCTTAGAAAGTCTAATTCAAGGCTGGGCATGGTGGCTCACACCTGTAATCCCAGCACTTTGGGAGGCTGAGGCAGGTGGATCACCTGAGGTCAGGAGTTTGAGACCAGCCTGACCAACATGGTGAAACCCTGTCTCTACAAAAAATACAAAAATTAGTCAGGCGTGGTGGCATGCGCCTGTAATACCTGCTACTCAGGAAACTGAAGCGGGAGAATTGCTTGAACCCGGGAGGCGGAGGTTGGAGTGAGCTGAGATGGTGCCACTGCACTCCAGCCTGGGGGACAGAGCAAGACTCCATCTTTAAAAAAAAAAAAGTCTAATTCAAGTGGGAGTTTAGGGGAAACCCCATTGCTACAATAATATCTGCTGGTGAAAAACTTTGTCTGAATAAACGGATTGATTGTGGAAATGCAGAAAGAAGTCATTTTCCCTGTGGTTCAAATGATAACCTGATCAAGAGTCCTAAACAGAGAGAAACCTCTAAAGAGCTGTTAAAAGACAGTGAGGGGTAGAACAAGAGTGCAGGCTATCCCATTTCCCCCCAGGAGACCCTCATTCGTTAATTTAGTTATGAAAGCTGCATCTGACGCAGCATTTTGGTCATAAAGAGTTCATTGTCTTAGGTTCCTGCTATTGGCTACTTGGCTGGGCATGCTGACTAAGTCAGTCTTGGATGCTTGCAAGTTGGTTCAGGTTCATGAAGATGTGGACATTGCATAATTGTCCTGTCGAAATATTGCAAATGTCTAATAAGTTCTCTCTGCCAACTTTGCCAATGAACACACGACTCCAAGATTGAGTGAGGAAGTGCTCTCAGAATGGGGTAAAGAACAACCTTGTGTCTGTGCGTTTGTGTGTGTATGTGTGTGTATCTGTGTGTATGTGTGTATGCGTGTGTGTATCTGTGTATCTGTGTGTATGTGTGTGTATATCTGTGTGTGTGTGTCCGTATGTGTATGTGTGTGTGCCCGTATGTGTATTGTGTGTATGTGTGTGTGTATCTGTGTCTGTGTATCTGTATGTGTGTGTATGTGTGTATCTGTATTTGTGTGTGTGTATGTGTATTTCTGTGTGCATATGTGTGTATGTGTGTATCTGTGTGTATGTGTGTATCTGTGTGTGTATCTGTATGTGTGTGTGTATGTGTGTATATCTGTGTGTATGTGTATATGTGTGTGCACGTGTGTGTATGTGTGCGTATCTGTGTATCTGTGTGTGTATGTGTGTGTGTATCTGTGTGTATGTGTATCTGTGTATGTCTGTATGTGTGTGTGTATCTGTGTATCTGTGTGTATGTGTGTGTCCGTATGTGTATGTGTGTGTGCCCGTGTGTGTGTGTGTGTATCTGTGTGTGTATGTGTGTATTTGTGTGTATGTGTGTATGTGTATAAGTGTATTTCTGTGTGTGTATGTGTGTATCTGTGTATCTGTGTGTATGTGTGTATCTGTGTGTGTATCTGTATGTGTGTGTATGTGTGTATATCTGTGTGTATGTGTGTATATGTGTGTGCACGTGTGTGTATGTGTGTGTATCTGTGTATGTGTGTGTGTGTGTGCGTGCTTTCCCAAGACTTATGCTTTTACTAGAGAATGAAACACATTAAGTTCACATAAATTTGTAGCTAGCCTTGAGGAGGACTCAAATATAACAGAAGAGACAAGTGAATCTATTTGGTCCAATTCAACAAATACTTATGCACCCATGAGATTTGAGGGTAGCGTGCCGGATGCTGGGTATACAGGGAGGGACGGCACGTGCCCCCGCCTCAGGGAGCACACATGGAGCTAGAGGAAACAAGACATAGAAAAGTAGTTTCTTCAGGGCCAGTTTCAAATCAGCATAGATGTCTTAGTCTATTTCAGTTGCCAGTATATGTGTATTTTTAAAATCAACCGTTTATGGTTCCCTTCACATGATCATTCACTGCACAAATAAAATTATCCTTAAAGTTGAACAGAGTCCTGAAATCTGTACGAATACAACGGTCTAATTCACCTGCAAATCCTTTCTTGATTGAGGATGGAGAGACGGTCGTTTTGAAAGAGTGTGGAGTAATTCGTGCAGGTGGAGCCCAAGGGAGCTAGGGGCATCCCTAATGTGTGGGGTCCTGCCTTGTCTGAATGTCCCCCTAATGCAGGATGACAGGCTGGGTGGTAGCCATAGTGTGACTGAAAGGCGTGTGTCCCAAGGCTAGCTGCTGACAGAGTCAATCCAGTGGCAACAGGTTGTCCTAACCCAGCTTAACTCCAAGGTAGCCTGTGCTGAAAGCTGAATAGAAGCCTTAGCTCTTCTACTTCCAGCCTCAAGACAGTGAGTCAATGAGCTTGATTTTCTGTGAAATTAAACTGGACAATTAGGCCGGGCACCGTGGCTCACGCCTGTAATCCCAGCGCTTTGGGAGGCCGAGGCGGGCGGATTACTTGAGCTCAGGAGTTCAAGACCAGCCTAGTCACCATGGTGAAATCCCGTTTCTACTAAAAAATACAAAAATTAGCCAGACATGGTGGTGCATGCCTGTGATCCCAGCTACTCGGGAGGCTGAGGCAGGAGAATCGCTTGAATCCGGGAGGCGGAGGTTGCAGTGATGGAGATCGCGGCACTCTACTCCAGCCTGGGTGACAGAGCGAGACCGTCTCAAACAAACACACACACTGGACAAATTTAAGAGGTACATGTTTTCAGGTATTGGACAACAGACAGCACAGGACTGTGATTTTTGACAGCAGAGAATCACATGAGCTGAAGCTCCCGTGACTGCCTCTGACTTGCAGCCACTTTCGTGTCACGGTGGAGGAGGCAGAGACCAAGCAGAGTGGTGTGACTGCTGAGCTAAGATGGAAGAGGCCGGAGTGCTGGGCTGTCCAAGTGGCTGAAGTTTACAAATGAGAATCCCAGAGACACAAACGGGTAGCTCCAGAAGTCTACAGCAACACTCGTCACAGGTCTTTGTTCAAGAGCTGAGCTGTATGGGGTAGGGCAAGACTCCATGAGGCCCAGCAGAGATTGCCTGTTCCAGGGCTGAGGGCCAAACATGGTACTGGAGGTCCTGATGTACCGGGGAAGAAGCAGCGTTTCACTTTCAGCCCAGCCAGCGTGAAGAGACCTCACATTCAGGTGTAACCCCAGAAAGGTCTGGTCTTAGAGGAACTATTTCCTAGGGCTGTGTTCAAGACCAAAATAGCCCTGCCCTAACAAAGAATAAAGCAAACCAGATGGGACCAAAGGGGTTTCCAGTAATCAAACTACCTGCCAGAAAAATCTCACAACACTTTAAAGGAGGGCAACCTACTTCAGACTGGCTACAATATATTATCCATACTTTCCAACATATAATACAAAATAACTAGACGTGCAGAAACACAAAAACGCAACTCATAATCAAGAAAAAATAGCAAGTAAAAACAGAGCCTAAGATGACCCAATGTAAAGATTGGCAGACAAGAACTGTCATGCAGATTATATGAATATATGACCTGTCTTTTGATTACATTTGTTATGTTTTCCAAAGTTTTAATTTCATAGGATCAAATATGTTCATTTTTCCTGTGTAGTGTTTGTGTGTTTTTTGTTGTTTGTTTTTCGAGATGAAGTCTCCCTCTGTCACGCAGGCTGGAGTGCAACGGTGCGATCTCGGCCCACTGCAACCTCCACCGCCCAAGTTTAAGAGATTCTCCTGCCTCTCAGCCTCCCAAGTAGCTGGGATTACAGGCGCCCACCACCATTTCCAGCTAATTTTTGTATTTTTAGTAGACATGGAGTTTTGCCATGTTGGCCAGGCTGGTCCTGACCTCAGGTGATCCGTCTGCGTCAGCCTCCCAAAGTGCTTGGATTCCAGACATGAGCCACCATGCCTGGCCTAGTTTTGTGTCTTATTTAAGGAGATTGTCTTTATTCCAGTATTAGTAATTCCCTGAATTTCCCTCTAATTTTAATTTTTTTAACCTTTAGACTTTTAATTTATCTAAAGTTTATTTTTAGATGGAAGGGATTTAAGTTTATTTTGTTCCAGGAAGGTAATTGATAATGCCAACACAATTCATCAATTAAAACATCCTTTTTTCATTCAGTTGAGATACCACTTTTATCATGGATTAAATTCCGATACATTTTTGAAATTACTTCTTTTCCTGTGCCAAGAATACTCTTTTCATTACAGTAGCTTCTAAAGGAGCTATTAATAGCTGGTGAATCAAACCTCCTTTGCCATTCCTCAATTTCTAAATGTTCTTAGCTATTCTAAGACATTTATTCTTTCTGATAAGCGTTAAACATATTTTGTCCTGTTTAAAAAGCATAGTCAGGGAGCATGGGGCCTGAGCCCACTGTGCATCCGGTGCTTCCTTGGAGGAACAAGAATAAATTAATGAGAGGTGCTCCTCGCCTCCAGGGCACTCCCAGTGCCTGGCATGCAGCACGCTGGGTAAGTGTTTGTTGAATGAATGCACAGTTGACGGCTGCATCCACCCCACGACCTTAACACACACCATCAGCCTCGGAAGCAGGACTCCGGGACAGATCCGATGTGGCCACTGTCAATAGCCTTGAAAGCAGGAATGTTTGTCTCCGATAAATAGAGAACTGGCATCAGAGGGACAGGCCCCTCCGAAGTATCAGGTGATTTCCCAAAGGAATCTTTGTGGGGAAATATTTAGGGAGCTCTAATTTGGAAGTCCTGTTCCCCCCCAAAACCGGGACTCCTCCCCATGCCCAGGGGAAAAGTCTACTGCAAGACCTCCTGTTTCCAGCTGACCAGCAGCCCAGAGAGTCTCCTCCCGGCACAGAAGGGCTCAGGGCACAGTTCTCTTTCCCGTCACTGGTTGCAATGCACTGAGGAGGACCCCAAGGCGGGGCCTGCGCGTCTGAACTGCCTTGGACTCTGGGGCGCCCTCGCTGGAGCGCATTTCCTCCAGGAGAAACCTCGAGAATGGAGACGGGGTCTAAGGCGCGTGAGTCCGGGGGGCCCCTTGCTACCTCAAACTGAGAAGTAAAATCTCAAACCAAATATGTGACCAGCTTAGTTATGTTTGTCACCTGCGCAAATGTCTCTTGAAAGAAATCATATGTCTGGCCGGGCGCGGTGGCTCAAGCCTGTAATCCCAGCACTTTGGGAGGCCGAGACGGGCGGATCACGAGGTCGGGAGATCGAGACCATCCTGGCTAACACGGTGAAACCCTGTCTCTACTAAAAAAATACAAAAAACTAGCCGGGCGAGGTGGCGGGCGCCTGTAGTCCCAGCTACTCGGGAGGCTGAGGCAGGACAATGGCGTGAACCCGGGAGGCGTAGCTTGCAGTGAGCTGAGATCCGGCCACTGCACTCCAGCCTGGGTGACAGAGTGAGACTCCGTCTCAAAAAAAAAAAAAAAAAAAAAAAAGAAATCATATGTCTTTGCAGTCTGTGAAGGTGTTCTTGTCTGTCCGGAACAAGAAAAGAAGATAAAATTCCCTTCCATCAAGGGAAACTTGATTGAAGCACTAGTGCATCTTAACTTTGGTGACTTTTTGCAAAGCCAGATCTGGGAGAAAAAAAAAAAAAAAAAAAAGGCCTACTCATGGTGGGTCCCTCCCAGAGCTCTCTTTCTTCTCCATCAACCAATAGTTGTTTTTTCACAATGTGTATAAAGAGAATTTAAGAAACTCTTCTGTCATTTAAGACTTGACGGCCAGAAGGAATTCCACTATCTCCCTGAAAACAATTTCTCTTCGTCTGTCAATGACATCACGATGAACCTAATTTCCCAAGTGAAGTCATTTCTTCCTTTCTTCCACAAAGATTTATGAAGTGCCTTCTAGGTATTGGGGATTGTTCTGAGAATGGCAGCAAAGCCGTGAATAAAATAAATCCCTCCACTCATGGAGTATCTAGACTAGAACGGGAGAGAAGGATAATGCACAAATTGATATGGTTTGACCGTGTCCCCACCCAAATCTCATCTGGAATTACAGTTCCCGTAATCCCCATGTGTCGTGGAGGGACCCAGTGGGAGGTAATTGAATCACGGGGGCCATTACCCCCACGCTGTTCTTGTGATAGTTCTTGTGAGATCTGATGGTTTTTATTTTTACTTTTATTTTTTTTTTGAGACAGAGTCTCACGCTGTTGCCCAGGCTGGAGTGCAATGGTGCAACCTCAGCTCACTGTAACCTCCATCTCCCATGTTCAAGTGATTCTCCTGCCCTAGCCTCCCGAGTAGCTGGGATTACAGGGGCCCGCCACCATACCCAGCTAATTTTTTGTATTTTTAGTAAAGATGGGGTTTCACTGTGTTAGCCAGGATGGTCTCGACCTCCTGACCTCGTGATCTGCCCACCTTGGCCTCCCAAAGTTCTGGGATTACGGGTGTGAGCCACTGTGCCCTGCCAACCTGATGGTTTTATAAGGTGTTTTTCCCCTTTTGCTCTGCACTTCTCCTTCCTGCCACCATGTGAAGAAGGACATGTTTGCTTCCCTTCCACCATGATTGTAAGTTTCCTGAGGCCTCCATAGCCCTGCAGAACTGAGTCAATTAAACCTCTTTTATTTATAAATTGTCCAGTCTTAGATATTTCTTCATACCAGTGTGAGAACAGACTAATACACAAATAAGTAAGAGAATAAAAATAATAAGAGATGGAAGTCACATTTCCCAGCCATGTCTTGGAGCATAGATGGGGACTGGGGATTTTCTTCCCAGCCAGGTGTTATCTGATCCAAGTAACCATTTAGGGGAAAACAGTTTGAAGATCGGTTGGGGCCGTTGCCAGAGTTTGGCTGTGGTCGACTGATGATGACGAATCGCATTTCTTGGACAGGGTTCTGAGTGATGGTGTTGATCCGAGGGCCTTGTGCAGAGAGAGAGATTAGAATAGCAGCTGTCACAGCTGGTGTGGGCAGGAAGCAGGTCTTTGGGCCAGAAACTCTTCCCTCAGTGGCACTGGCAGGCCTATGTTCTTGCGTCTTCTGGGGCTGCCCCTGGGCACCTGCCTTCCAACTGAACTGACCTCAGCCTCGGAGCCTCTGTGATTCCGTGTTCAACCTCAGCCTTGCCACAGTCTAGGTCATCTCTCTCTTACTCCTTATCATCTCCACACCACTCCACACTGGAATGGTCAGAGGTTAAGAAGCTCTTCAGAGCTCAATCACAAAAACCTTAATGTCAGTCTGCAACCTTGCCCAGCTTCCTTCCAACTCCACAGCTCCACGGTGACAGCAGCAAGGGCCAGCTGGTAACAAAGTGTGGGCAGTTGACAGGCACTGGGAACAGGGACGGGGCTCTCCCTGGAATTGTCCCTTCTCTGGCCCATCCCTCTGCATCTTGCTGTTATATTTCCCTGGGCAGAGTGAGGGGGGAGGGCGGTTTTCTGAAAAAGCAGCAATTTACCCTTTCTTTGTACTTTTCAGAATCCCTGGTGGACTCTCCCATTTGGTGGCATCACCTGATTATCTGTGTGCCCACCATGTAGCTCCCAGACTCTCTGCCCACGGCTTGTTCTACATCAGAAAGGGAAACCGCAGTGACCCCGTCCCTGCCCTCCAGAGCCTCCTTCACCATCGAGGTGGCTCGGAAAACCCAGACGTAAAAGCTTTAAGGCAGAAGGGGGAAAGCACTGCGGTAATAAGGATGAAACTGCCCCCAGCAGGTGCTGGCAAAGTCAGCTCTTGGTGCCTTGTTCTTCCCGTTTGATCACTGCTTCTCAGCCCCCTCCTCCTCCCACCTCCACACCCACCTTGCCACCCTCTCCTCTCTGTGGTCTTTGTTTTCCTCCTTCACCTTCCCCAACACACATCCATGCATGGTCACACACATAGGTAAAGCTCCCAGCTTTCAAGACATTTAAAATAAAGTTGCAAAAAATGTATGTATAATATAAAGAACACATCTATGTCTGGATTTGCTTGTTAACATTTTGCTCCATTCACTTTATCATTTGTGTGTGCGTCCTCTCTGGCTCTGAAGCATTTGAAAAGTTCCTTATGTACATCAAACCTTTGGCCTTAACAGCTTTGGGCATATTTCCTAAGAAAAGGGATATTCTCTTATGTAACCACTGTACAGTTATCAATGTCAGCAGATTGAACATGGACACAATACTTCTGTCTGATCTGCTAGTTTTGTTTTTGTTTTGAGATGGAGTCTCTGTCGCCTAGGCTGGAGTGAAGTGGCTCGGTTTCACCTCACTACGACCTCTGCCTCCCAGGTTCAAGCAATTCTCCTGCCTCAGCCTCCTGAGTATCTGGGATTACAGGCACCAGCCACCACTCCTGGCTAATTTTTTAAAATTTCAGTAGAGACGGGGTTTCGTCATGTTGGCCAGGCTGGTCTCAAACTCCTGAGCTCAGGTCAATCTGCTTACCTCAGCCTCCCAAAGTGCTGGGATTACAGGCCTCAGCCACTGTGCCTGGCCAGATCTGTATGAATTCAAATCTTGTGGGTTGAGGCAATGATGTCCTTCACAGCCTTCCCCTGAGCCCGGGGTCCAGCGCAGAGTCGGGCAGGACACTCAGCTGTTCCCTCTCTTTAACCTCCTTCAGTCTGGAACATCCCACAGCCTTTTTCTTTTCTTTGTTTTTATTTTTTGGTTGTTTGCTTGTTTGTTTTGTTTTGTTTTGTTTTGAGATGGAGTCTTGCTCTGTCACCCAGGCTGGAGTGCAGTGGTACGATCTCGGCTCACTGCAACCTCTGCCTCCTGGGTTCAAGCAATTCTCCTGTCTCAGCTTCCTGAATAGCTGGCATTACAGGTGTGCGCCACCACACCCAGCTAATTTTTGTATTTTCAGTAGAGACAGGGTTTCACCATGTTGGTCAGGCTGGTCTCTAACTCCTGACATCAGGTGATCCTCTGCCTCGGCCTCCCAAAGTGCTGGGATTCCAGGCGTGAGCCACTGCACCTGGCCCCCACAGCCTTTCTTTTTAAAGAATACTCCCCTCCTCTGATAATGGATGACCCTTCATTTGGGGTTTGTCCTGTGTTTCCCCACGAGTAGACAGAGGCTTTGCCTCTTTGGCTGGGACCTCAGTGCTGGCCCAACTCTGGGCATCCCCTCTGGGGCCCTCCAGGTCCCACTACCCTTCGTTGGGGTCATCACTGTCCACCACCGGTCAAGGTGATGCCCGATTTCTCCACTGCAGAATCGCTGTTTCTTTTTCCTCCTGCAATGAGGAGCAGCTGGGGAGGCGCTTTCGGATGACGCAGATGCAGTTTCCCATCAGGACTTCCTCCTGACCACACCACCCTGGATGAGTCCCACCTGCCGCACCCTTCACCCTTCCGAGGTTTTCACATCCTCTTCTCTCCCAGGAGTCGGACAACGATGTGCTGCTGAACTCAGCAGAATAACCATGACCTAGGCTGTCCTTTTGGGGGTGAACTTCCTTAGGAAGTTTTCCCGACAGCGATACACTCCCTGATAAGCACTGCAGAGAAGAGCAGGGCTGGCTGGGGTTGACTCGCCTGGATTGTCTAAAATATGACAGTGGTTCACGGAGTGGGGCTCTGTGCATTCGTTAAATGCTATGGGCAGTTTTTCAGACTTTGCATGCATTGTGTATTTACTAAACTTTGGGGACAAGCTCAGTGATATCACTCCCTTAAAGCTGGTCCTTGGTCCCCGCTGTTAGCCTGCCTGGATGACGCGCGCAGGTGAGAAGTTTCAGGTGCGCTCAGTTCCACAGGTGCGGATGGAATCGTTACTCTGAGTCCCCTCCCTGCAGGAGCGCTGCCTATGAAGAGCATTCCCTACCAGCCAGTCACCTCCACAAGCGGTGCGTTTCCATAACCCCTGCCTGGCCTCTTCTGTGGCTGTTTTGATGACGCCATTGAATGGCTTGTTAATGGTGTTTTCACTAAACGCATCAGAGATACCAGTATCACCCACCATGATGATTCACTCGGGAACGCTTAGGGCTGCCGTAACTGGGTGGCCACCAGTGGTGGTCTGGGCAGATAGAGGTGGTTCAGGCACATCTCTATGACAAAGAGGCACACGTTTCAGCTGCCCTGACCATTGCCACAGAGGCTGTCATCCTCCTGGAAGCCCACCATGGCGGTGCGGTGACCTGGATGTCCCAGGAGTGGGTCTGCATTCAGGGCAGGAGAAGGGACGTGATGGAGACTGTGCCAGCTGCGTCTGTTTCTTTCAATAAGGAACTGTACGCTTTCCCACAGGCTCATCTCAGGGCCTCCCCGGACGTGGCCTTCCGAGAATCATTCGTGAAGGATGCAGCGGGGAAGGGCTTGGGCACGGCGTCGAGGCTCCTGATCTGTAATACCTGCTGACCCGTCGGCTTCATTTACTGTTCACTTACACTGGCTGCTTTCCAACCGTGAGGTGGACGCAGAGGTTAATGGCTCCTGGTGGATCCATAAATAGCTATTCTCTGATATTAGAGAACAAGACACAGGCAGAGTCATAGATGGCTGGCATCCTTTCTTCCCCTTCGCTAGTCTGCACTCCTGACGTCCCGTCTGCGGCTCGGGGAGAAGACGGCTGATGTGTCTCATCCCATGAAAAGAGGCCTGCTGATCCCAGCAGAACAACCCAAGGCACCACACTTTAAAAAGCAACGACCCAATTTGGCTGTTTTGGAAAAAGAGAGAAAGCCAAGTTGCCCTTATTTAGAAGTTAGGAGCAGCTGCCACAAAACGGTTTCATGCACACAGCAGGAGAAGAAATAGGGTTTGCAAGGTAAGGCCCCGCATATCCCCTGTCTGCCCTGCAGCTAGCTCCTCTCTCCAGCTTCTCCCCTGCTCTGTGCACGTCTCACGGGGTCTCCCAGCCAGAGATGGGGGAGGAAGGAGGAGACAGGGGCTGGCTACTTATTCCTCGGCCCCTCCTTGTTGGCTCACGGTAGTCTCTTGTACCCCTGAGCAGAGGCCTGGGCTCCGTGCAGCATCTCCATACAGCCTGGTCCTGGTAGATGCTCCCTCCCTTGTCCTGCAGGCCCAGCTGTGCTAGTAGCTTCCTGATTTTCTGGCCCTGGGTCCTGCACTCTCCCTCTGTGGTCTCTTCTTTCTTTCTTTCTCTCTTTCTTAAGACAGAGCCTTGCTCTATCACCCAGGCTGGAGTGCAGTGGCACGATCTGGGCTCACTGCAACCTCCACCCCGATTCAAGTGATTCTCCTGCCTCAGCCTCCCGAGTAGTTGGGATCACAGGCGCACACCACCACACCCAGCTAATTTTTATATTTTTAGTAGAGACGGGGTTTCACCATGTTGGCCAGGCTGGTCTGAAACTCCTGACCTCAAGTGATCTGCCCACCTCAGCCTCCCAAAGTGCTGGGATTACAGGCATGAGCCACCGCACCCAGCCTGGTTTTTGTGTGTGTGTGTGTGGTTTTTTTTAATTAAAAAAAACAGAGATGGGTTCTTGCTATGTTGCCCAGGCTGCTGTTGAACTCCTGGGCTCAAGCGATCCTCCCGCCTCAGCCTCCCAAAGTGCTGGGATTATAAGCGTGAGCCACCATGACCGGCCTCCATGGTCTCTTTCGACCCTGGCCTCCCTGCTATAAACCACCTCTTTGTTAAACTTGCCGGGACTCCCAGTCTGAGTGTCTGGATCCTTGACTCTCACAGAGATGGATGGAAAGAAATGAAGGAAAAATGGTGGAGAGGGGAAGGGAAACGAGGGCAGAGGGAAAAGGAAAGGAAATGAGAGCTGAAGATGGTAGAAAGGAAAGGCGAGGGTGGGACCCCAGCAGACCGGCAAGAAGCCAGGACAGAAAAGCTTGCAGAAGAGGGAGGAAGAAAAGACTGGATCAAGCCCCGCAGGTGCCCACAGGCGTGCTGTGGGGAGCCAGAGGCTGGGTGTCTTTCGCTGGTCTGTGTGTGATAGGAATCTTCTTCTGCTCCTTGACCTTCGTCCTTCGTCCTCCAGCAGCCGAGGAAAAAAAAATCACTTCTGTATTTTGTAAAGTTTTTCTTCGTTTTTGTTTTATTTTCACTTTGTTGCTTTTGGGTGTTTTGTTTTGTTTTTGAGACAGGGTCTCTCTCTGTCACCCAGGCTGAAGTGTGGTGGTGCGTGATCACGGCTCCTGCAGCCTCAACCTCTTGGCTAAAGCGATCTTCCTGTTTCAGCCTCCCAAGTAGCTGGGACCACAGGCATGTGCCACCATGCCTGGATATATATAAATAGATATAACATATGACATATTCAAGACCAGCCTGGACAACATAGCAAGACTCCATCTCTTCTAAAATCATATATTATATGTAATATGTATATAACATTATGTAACATATAGGAGTTCAAGATGTGTATATAACATAGTACACACATATATAACATAATACATATATATTATATGTAATATATATTACATATAATATATAAATACACATTACATATAATATACAAATATACATTACATATAATATACAACATATATGTAATATATATAATATACAACACATATATTGCATATAATATATGACATATATATTATTTTAGAAGAGATGGAGTCACGCTATGTTGCCCAGGATGGTCTTGAATTCCTGGCCTCAAGTGATACCCCTGCTTCAGCCTCTTAAAGTGCCGAGATTACAGGTGTGAGCCACCGTGCCTGGCCTGGCTCCACCATCTTTAACTGCTCTGGCTCTAACCATCACATCTGCATCCCAAAGAAAGGGAACAGGTTGGAGAAGCATGTGCCTCCTCCCCAAAGACACTTCACTCACACGCCCTGTGCTCACCTGCACTGGTGCACTGGCCAGGACAGTCTTGTGGCAGCCGCACCTCGCTGTAAAGAGGTGGGGACAAGTCAGGCAGTGTGTGCCCTGCTAGTGTTTGGAAAGGAGGATAGTGGTTACTGGGGCACCCACTGCCTCAGCCAGGGGGACAGTTGAGTTTCCCTGAGTTTTACCTTTGGTGAATCTGAGCTTGTGTGGCTGGCTGGAGAGGAGCCCTCAGTGGGAGCAGTGAGGGTCCACTGGGCTCTAGAGGTGAACTGGAAAAGTCAGTGGAGGTGGCTCTGAGAGCCAGTCCTGCTCAGCCCCTCTCCGCTGTGACTCTCATGAGCCCCACCCCGCTGTGTGTAAAGTGGGGGCTAGGAATAGCCACTGCAGACCCTTCATGCAATACTAGACTGCTCGCAGGCTCTCCAGCACTGTAAATTCTTAGGTTTATAAGAATTCATAGGCCGGGCGCGGTGGCTCAAGCCTGTAATCCCAGCACTTTGGGAGGCCGAGATGGGTGGATCACGAGGTCAGGAGATCGAGACCATGCTGGCTAACACGGTGAAACCCCGTCTCTACTAAAAAATACAAAAAAATTAGCCGGGCGAGGTGGCAGGCGCCTGTGGTCCCAGCTACTCGGGAGGCTGAGGCGGGAGAATGGCGTGAACCCAGGAGGCGGAGCTTGCAGTGAGCTGAGATCCGGCCACTGCACTCCAGCCCGGGCGACAGAGCGAGACTCCGTCTCAAAAAAAAAAAAAAAAAAAAAAAGAATTCATAGTCTCTCATCATAGGATGGTCACGGCAGGTCTGGGTACCTATTTGTTTATGGCTGCAGGGGCTCTCTCAGGATTCTGATGGAGACCAGGCACTTGCTCTGAGCAGGATGACCCCCGCAGCATGTTTGCCCAAGAGCCCAGTTCCCCGGGAGATGAACAGACCTGATCCCGCCACTCCAGTGGGCATTACATTCAGGCAAGCACAGCATGTTTGCCCAAGAGCCCAGTTCCAAACAAGACTGCAGTTGAGGCAGAGGGACTCAAGCAGTGAGTTTGATTTTCCTCGTCTTTCCTCGTGTTGCAGTCAGGGCCCTGGAAGAATCGTCCACTGACCACAGATGACATCGTGTTCAGGCAGTAGTGGCAGTTCCTCAATGACCAAATGTCCCAGCCAGATTGGTTGGCCTTGTTCCTGGTGATCAAGGTAGCACAGGATGTGCATGTGTGTACGTGTGTGTGTGTGTGTTGGGAGGTGCCTTTGTGGCTCAGGTGGGCCATCCTGAAACAACCACCTGCATCGTTCCCAGAATTCCATAGGCTTCTCTGCAGGTGAGTCACTGCTGGAGCAGACCTGAGTGCAAACGTCCAGGCTTTAGGCATCGGGCCAGACCCGGGTGGCCCCGAGAGACTCCAGCCATTGGCACTCAGAGGCAGGAGGGGTCCAGGATCATTCCCTGGCTGGTTGGCCAGAGGGAGCTTGGCACATCCGGAGAAATGGATGTCAAGATTGTATGACCTTTCTTTTTTCTTTTCTTTCTTTCTTTCTTTCTTTTTGTTTGTTTGTTTTTTGAGACAGAGTCTCACTGTGTCACCCAGGCTGGAGTACAGTGGTGTAATCTCAGCTCACTGCAACCTCCACCTCCTCTGTTCAGTGATTCTCCTGCCTCAGCCTCCCGAGTAGCTGGGATTACAGGTGCTCACCAACACGTCCAGCTGATGTTTGTATTTTTAGTAGAGAACTGGTTTCACCATGTTGGCCAGGCTGGCTTCAAACTTCTGATCTCAGGTGACTGGCCTGCCTTGGCCTCCCAAAGTGCTGGGATTACAGGTGTGAGCCACCATACCCAGCTGGGATCATTTTAATATTTTTTAAATGGCGGGTGGATCACGAGGTCAGGAGATCGAGACCATCCTGTCTAACACGGTGAAACCCCGTCTACTAAAAATACAAAAAAATTAGCCAGGCATGGTGGTAGGCGCCTGTAGTCCCAGCTACTTGGGAGGCTGAGGCAGGAGAATGGCATGAACCCGGGAGGCAGAGCTTGCAATGAGCCGAGATCGCGCCACTGCACTCCAGCCTGGGTGACAGGGTGAGACTCTGTCTCAAAAAAATTAAAAAGCCCACAACCTAGATCCCTCATATGTGCAGTTCGCAACACCGTTCATACTCCTCTGAGAATCAAATGCCACCACTGATCTGACAGGAGGCGTGATGAGAAGTGGCTGCAAATACAGATGAAGCTTCGTTTGCTCACTTCTTGTTGTGTGGCGCAGACAGGGCACCGTCTGTGGCCCCGGGGGTTGAGGACCCCTGGCTTCAACAGCAGAAATGTACCGTCTCACAGTTCTGGCGGCTGAAGTCTGAGATCCAGTTTTCTGCAGGGTTGATCCCTTCTGAGGCTGTGAGCGGGACTCCCTTCCAGGCTCTCCTCAGGCCTTTGGTTTCCTTCCTTCCTTCCTTCCCTCCCTCTTCCCTCCTTTTCACTCTCTCTTTCCTTTCCTTTCTTTCTTTCCTTCCCCCTCTCCTCCTTTCCCTTCCCCTCCTCTCCCCTCCCCTCCCCTCCCCTCCTCTTCTCTTCTCACTCTGTTGCCCGGGCTGGAGTGGTTTCTGTCTGTGGCTTTTCTTGAATTATCTTGCCAGACATTTGCCTGTTTTGATGAACTTTTCAAACAGCCACTTCTTTGCTTTATATTCAGTTGTAGACTGAGTTTTCCTGGGGGGGATTTTGGGGTTGGGGAGGAAGGATCTTTTTTTTTTTTTTTTTTTTTGAGATGGAGTCTCACTCTGTCACCCAGGCTGGAGTCCAGTGGCGTAATCTCCACTCACTGCTACCTCTGCCTCCCAGGCTCAAGTGATTCTCCTGCCTCAGCCTCCTGAGTAGCTGAGATTACAGGCATGTGCCACCACACCCAGCTAATTTTTTTTTTTTTTTTTTGATAGAGATGAGATTTCACCATGTTGGTCAGGCTGGTCTTGAACTCCTGACCTCAAATGATCCGCCTGCTTCAACCTCCCAAAGTGCTGGGATTACAGGTGTGGGCCACCGTGCCTGGCTGTGGTCATTTGTCTTTGCTTCTTTAACCCTTCTTCTGTTTCCGTGCTGCAGTGCGTGGTGGCTCCTTTGTGTGAGTTCAGTGCTCAGCTGCGCACTGTTTATCTCTTAGAGCAGGTGTGAATTTTCTGTTTAAAAGCAGCGATGTGGGCCGGGCGCGGTGGCTCAAGCCTGTAATCCCAGCACTTTGGGAGGCCGAGACAGGCGGATCACGAGGTCAGGAGATCGAGACCATCCTGACTAACACAGTGAAACCCCGTCTCTACTAGAAAATGCAAAAAAAGTAGCCGGGCGAGGTGGTGGGCGCCTGTAGTCCCAGCTACTCGGGAGGCTGAGGCAGGAGAATGGCGTAAACCCGGGAGGCGGAGCTTGCAGTGAGCTGAGATCCGGCCACTGCACTCCAGCCTGGGCGACAGAGCGAGACTCCGTCTCCAAAAAAAAAAAAAAAAAAAAGCAGCGATGTGCAAACATGAACTCCTATTTTTATGACTGCTCAGACATTCCTGTGACAGGGCCTCACTTCTGCTCGGCAACGAGAAAGCGGAATTTAATTTCATTTAATCCAGTAACCAGTTCTGTCGGGTAGTTTTCTCTAGCGGAGTCTGGTTGAAAGCTTCATTGCTCACAGGGGAACATTCCAGCGTTAGTGTCATGGCCTCCGGCCAGTGCAAAGCTTTCTCAGAGCCCAGGTGGCTCCCTGCAGGGAGGAGAATTCGACGCTCCGTCCCCTTCTTCTGCCAGGGACCCACTTACTAGTCTCCTGGGGCTGCTGTAATAGAGGACCACAAACTGGGTGGCATCAAACAACGTAACATTTATTTTCTCACAGTTCTGGAGGCCAAAAGTGCAACATCAAGATATTAACAGATGCTGACCTGCAGGCTGTAGGGGAGGAGCCTCCCCTGTCTTTCCCGGCTTCCGGGGCTGCTGGCCATCCTGGGCATCTTTTGTCTTGTGGCTGCCTGGCTGCCATCCCCGTTCCTGTTGTCACTTGACCTTCCGTTCATGTGCCTCTGTTTTCTCTCCTTATACAGACCCCAGTTATTGGACTGGGATCCACCCTAACTCAGTATGGCCTCAGCTTAACGAATGACATCTGCAGAGACCCTAGTTCTACTAAAAGCCACATTCTGAGGCTTCTCATGGACACGAGTCTTTGAGAGACACTGTTCTGCTCCACGCAGGGAGGGAACCGGGAACTGAAGGCGTTGCATTTGAGGTCTCAGGTTTCCTCTTCAGATGAGCAGCCTCGTCCGGGCCCTGAGGCAGGGGTGATGTCTGCGACTCAGGGTCTACACCCTGCCTGCTGTGGAATCTCCGTCACAACCGCAGGTGCTTTGGAGGCCGGCGTACGGGCCCTCCACACGCTGAACGTCACTGGGAACATGGACACACCCCCCTTCTAGGAGAAGATAGAACACATCGACCCCCGTTGTGAGTACAATTTTTTGAAGTCCCCAAAGCAACGGGACTGCCCTGGGGAAGACGGAGGCTGTGATGGGAGTGTTGACCCCCGTGGGAGGTGAACCAAACGGCAAACAGTGTCTCTTTCATGCAGGCTGGAGTGCAGTGGCATGATCTCGGCTCATTGCAACCTCCACCTCCCAGGTTCAAGCAATTCTTCTGCCTTAGCCTCCCAAGTAGCTGGGATTACAGGCACCCACCACCGTGCCCGGCTAATTTTTGTATTTTTAGTAGAGACAGGGTTTCGCCATGTTGGCCAGGCTGGTATTGAACTCCTGACCTTGAGTGACCTGCCTACCTTGGCCTCCCAAAGTGCTGGGATTACAGGCATGAGCCACCATGCCCAGCCAGTGCTACACACTTTTGAACAACCAGATCTCACAAGAACTCACTCACTATTGGGAGAACAGCACCCAGGGGGATGGTGCTAACCCACTCATGAGAACTCTGGCCCCAATCACCTCCAAACACCTCCCACCAGGCCCTACCTCCAACCCCAGGGATTACAATTTGACATGAGATTTGGTGGAGACACAGATCCAAACCATATCAAGGGCGCATGCTATCCTCCCTTCTCCAGCAGCGAGAACCTCAGTCACACCTGACTCAGAATGTGGAATCTGTATTGGTCTGTTCTCATGCTACTGATAAAGACATACCTGAGACTGGGTAATTTATAAGGAGAAAGAGGCTTGATGGACTCACAGTTCCACGTGACTGGGGAGGGCTCACAATCATGGCGGAAGGTGAAAGTCACGTCTCACATGGTGGAAGACAAGAGAGAATGAGAGCCAAGCAAAAGAAGAAACCCCTTATCAAACCATCAGATCTTGTGAGACTTAGTCAGTACCATGGAGGAAACCGCCCCCATGATTCAATGATCAAACCAGCAGATCTCATGAGACTTATTCAGTACCATGGGGGAAACCGCTCCCATGATTCAATGATCAAACCAGCAGATCTCATGAGACTTATTCAGTATCGTGGGGGAAACCGCCCCCATGATTCAATGATGAAACCATCAGATCTCATGAGACTTAGTCAGTACCGTGGGGGAAACCGTTCCCATGATTCAATGATCAAACCATCAGATCTCGTGAGACTTATTCAGTACCGTGGAGGAAACCGCCCCCATGATTCAATGATCAAACCAGCAGATCTCATGAGACTTATTCAGTACCAGGGGGGAAACTGCCCCCATGATTCAATGATCAAACCATCAGATCTCATGAGACTTAGTCAGTACCATGGGGGAAACCGCTCCCATGATTCAATGATCAAACCATCAGATCTCATGACACTTATTCACTACCATGAGAACAATATGGGGGAAACTGCACCCATGATTCAGTGATCGCCCACCAGGTCCCTCCCACAATATGTGGGAATTATGACAGCTACAATTCAAAATGAGATTTGGGTGGGGACACAGTCAAACCGTATCAGAATCCCAGCCACATCACACAGAAGCCACTGCTGGCAACCCGCATGGCTGACGAGACCCCCTCAGTGTGCTTGTTCACCTTGCTATGATTCCTCCAGGATACGTTGTTTTTCAGCTCATGTTTCTCTTTTGATTAAAAGCCTCCCTGAAATCTAGTTACTGTACCTTCAAAAGTGCTATCAAAAAAGGAAATTAGGTGGGGCCCGCTAGTGAGGTTATCTGACTTTCACCAATGGGGATTCCATCTCCAACTTGCTGAGCACGATGGAGAGATCCCAGCAATGACGTGGTCTGGCTTTCAGAGGCTGCTTAGCCTAAACCACCAAATACGTAAGTCAGGCATTGTACAGATTCTTGGCACACACAGAAAAGACGACATAAATACATCAGGCAAGTGTACATCGTGACATTGTGAAATGTACTCGCTAAAGGTTATAAAACTCAAAGACATCTTTTTTTGCATGTGACGCAAGATGGGCATGTTCTCCAGAGGAGGAGCAGTTTCCTTTCTCGTGACACCCTGCAAGAGGTATTTGCATGTGATTATCTACTAATTGCAGAACAGAGCCTGAGAAAGCCACATGGAGGGTGCGGCTGGCACATGCGATTGTTTGCCTGATCCAGGAGAGGAAACGTGCTGGTTACTGAGATCTCTCAGTCCTACATGCAAATGGAGACCAGATGGATTGAGGGTTTCTCCATAGTTCTGGACCTAGCCTTGCTTGAAAATCTTGACAATCACCAAAACTATCTTAAGGCTGGGCATGGTGACGCATGCCTGTAATCCCAGCACTTCAGGAGGCCAAAGTGGGAGGATTGCTTGAGTCCAGGAGTTCGAGACCAGCCTGAGCAACATGGCAAAACCCCATCTCTACAAATAGTACAAAACATTAGCTGGGCCTAGTGGTGTGCTCCTGTAGTCCCAGCTACTGGGGAGGCTGAGGTGGGAGGATCACTTGAGCCCAGGAGGTTGAGGCTGCAGTGAGCTGTGGTCACACCACTGCACTCCAGCCTGGGTAACAGAGTGAGACCCTGTCTAAAAAAAGAAAAAAAAAACTATCTTAAGCAACATGGAACTCAAAGCCACCACAGCATCCTAATTCTGTGCGTCTCTAGGATAATAGATAATGGCCTAATGCACGCATCTGCAAGATTGTGTGATGTTCCAAAGCATGGAGGCACTATCATTTATTTCCCCCATTTTATTGTCTTTGTAACTATTGTAATTGGGATATTTTTCCCCATTTATAACAGTTTTTTTCCTAATATAAGGGAAGGCTGCCGGGTGTGGTGGCGGGTGCCTGTAATCCCACGTACTCAGTAGATTGAGGCACGAGAATCGCTTGAACCCAGGAGGTGGAGGTTGCACTGTGCTGAGATTGTGCCACTGCACTCCAGCCTGGGTAACAGCGTGAGTCTGTGACTCAAAAAAATAAAAATAAAAAAAGGGGGATCACCAGCGCCTTCCCTAAAATGAGGATTACCAGTGCCCCCCCCCTTTTTTTTTTTTTTTTTTTGAGAGGGAGTCTCTATCTGTTGCCCAGGCTGGAGTGCAGTGGCCGGATCTCAGCTCACTGCAAGCTCCGCCTCCCGGGTTTACGCCGTTCTCCTGCCTCAGCCTCCCGAGTAGCTGGGACTACAGGCACCTGCCACCTCACCCAGCTAGTTTTTGTGTGTGTGTATGTTTTTTAGTAGAGACGGGGTTTCACCATGTTAGCCAGGATGGTCTCGATCTCTTGACCTCGTGATCCACCCGTCTTGGCCTCCCAAAGTGCTGGCATTACAGGCTTGAGCCACCGTGCCTGGCCACCAGTGCCCCCCTTAAATGGGGATCGCCATGCCTCTCTGGTGGGTGGTTGGAAGATTAGAAATAGTCGCAAGAAGAAGGCTCCTGCCCAGTACCTGGCTTGTGGCAAGCACTGGCACACAAAGCTCGGCCACAGACGCATGAGACGCCACGTTGGGAGTCACTCATGTTCGCTGCCCAGCTTCCTTTGAAGCCCACGGTGAGCGATCCAGAGCTGGCCAAAGAACTCGGATTTTGCGCTTGAAGAAGAGTGAAAATCCTGATGCCACCAGCTGCCATCGTGGCCTACCACGTTCGAGGTGTCACAGGTAAACTCACCACTGCAAAACCCAGAGGTCCCTCCTCCATCCGGGCTGCGACAGAACAGCCAAGGTGTTTCTGCTCCAGTTTTCCCTGTCATCGCGTCCCTCCCCAGTGAAGCGGTGGGAGTTTGTTAGACTCAGAGGAGCCCTCCTCAAAGCACAAAGTCCTAGAGGTGTGAAGTGAACCGACCAATCCGGGTAAAGCCACAGAGCAGAAATTACAATTCTAGATCTTGGTTGGAGTTTTTCCCCCGGATCCCTTGACTCAAAGAAGCGTGACCTCCCTGCAGCTGGGAGAGTCCACTGTTGTGCTTTGGGCCCAAGAGCGGGTGGCGTCTGCCATTCTTTCAGCCCTAGTTTCATCAACACCTGCGGTTTTCTGCCCCTGAGAGTGACTCACACATGGAGATAAAACCAGGAACTGTCTCCAGCCTCTGTGACAAGATCCAGCTCTGTCTGTAAGGGAAAGCTCTGCCCTCCCATCCCATTTTAGCATTGTTTTGGTTTTCAAGAGGTCTCTAAGGCATTTGGTTTTCATCATTTTCCAACGTCTTCCGGTGGAAAGACCCAGCCAGCTCCCCGTGGAGGGTGCATATGCTCATGCTCTTGTTCCCGTCCGTGGAGTCTCATTCCTTAGGTTTGGAAAGCTGGAGATTTCCTCTGCATCGCATGGTTTATGTCAAATATCTGTGTACATTCAAAGCAAATGGACAGTTCCATCCATTTTAAGGTTCCTCGGTGTAACTTGAATGACCCAACTCTCGGTCACTGGCGTGGCTGTTGTTTTGGTAAATCGTGTGAGAGGCAGAAGCAGGTTCTCAAGTTAATAAAAAAGGCTGGGTGAAGAGCCTGGCCTCAGGTACCTCCTGCCACACGTAGATGATCCAATCGTTGCCCTACGTGGACTTTGGGTGCCGGAAGAGCACCATGCTGGTTTTTAAAAAGCTGTTTCCCTGTTCCCGGCGTGCAATTGATTTCCATGTCGAAGAAACCCTACGGGCCATCGACAGCTTCTTCCCAAGCCTTCTGATGGGGCAAATATTTCCCAGTGTTTCCCGGGCAAAGATAGAGGTAAAGTGCCAGGTACTGAGGTTGCATGTGAGTTACACAAACCCAGGGAAAGCCTGTGGAAGGGGGCTCAAGTCTGACAGGCAGCGTCAGGTGGGTCAAAGCAGAAACTCATCCTGACAGCTCTTGCAGGGAGCAGGGAACTCTGGGAGAGTTAAACTTATTCTGCTCATGTCTAGAGGTGGCATTCGTAACCTGGCCAGATGTCGGCAGGAAGATGGGCACAGGCCAGTCATGGGCTAGAGATTCGCAGGTCCTCAGAGCTTGTTCAGTAATTCCAGAGGAGGCCAGGTGCAGTGGCTCACGCCTATAGTCTCAGCACTCTGGGAGGCCAAGGCGGGCGGAACACCTGAGGTCAGGAGTTCGAGACCAGTCTGGCCAACATGGTGAAACCCCGTCTCTACTAAAAACACAAAAATTAGCCAGGCATGGTGGCGCACGCCTGTAATCCCAGCTACTCGGGAGGCTGAGTCACACCATTGCACTCCAGCCTGGGCAACAAGAGCAAAATTCCACCTCAAAAAAAAAAAAAAAAAAAAAAAACACCAAACAAAAACAAAAAAACAATTCCAGAGGAGAGCACGACACAACTGGAATAAGGCTCCTGTGACGACAGCAGAGGTGTCCACCCTGGATGGCTGTCATGTGCTGCAGAGTTTGGTGTCTCATGGATTCAACTGCAGGATACTGGAGGAGGAGCTTGGAGATAATCCGGCCAATTTATCTCACAAGCAAGGACACCAAGGCATAGAGTGATGGGGTCCCTTTCCAGGCACACTGAGCTAGCCTGTAGTAGGGCAGGTTTGAGAGCTGAGTCAATTGCCGTGGTCCTGTCCCTGGCTTTCCCACAGTGCCCGGCTGGTGCTGGGATGTGTTGCATCTTCTCTCCAGCTTGCCACATTGGTCTCTTCGTTGTTAATGTGAAGAAAAGGGCATTTGTTTTAAGAGGAAGAGAAAGGCTACAAAGTCCCTTTCCTTTTTTTTTTTTTTTTAGATCTGAGTCTCGCTCTATGGGCCAGGCTGGGGTGCAATGGTGGATCTCAGCTCTCTGCAGCCTCCGCCTCCCAGGTTCAAGAGATTCCCCTGCCTCAGCTTCCCAAGTAGCTAGGACTACAGGCACCACCATGCCTGGCGAATTTTTTGTATTTTTAATAGAGACAAGGTTTTGCCGTGTTGCTCTTTCCTTTTTTCTTGTGTCTTGGCATTCCTTTTCACAAGGATGCTGAGACGTGAGTTCTGGTCCTTTGCAGGGTCCACAGCCCACACGCAGGCCCGGATGCTGTTACTGGCATCAACTTCGCTGGGCTCTGGACCTGTCTTTGGCCGTCAGCTGCCGAGGGCCAGCAGAAGACATGTTCTGGGTACATGCGGAGGACCATGCTGGGCTGCCAAGGATTTGGAAAATAGGAAATGGAGCTTCTGATGCCACTGTGTAAGAGTTCTGCTGGCAGTTGTATTTGGATAAACAGAAGTTCGAGATTTGGATGGTTTTCTGGTAGTCTGACCAAGTCAAACATTGGCCCACGTTACTAATACAATCTGTATCTGTCAGGATTTAACCAGAGAAACAGAACCAGCAGGAGACACAGGATATATATGCAGATTGATTGCAGGGAACTGGCTTCTGTGGTTGTAGGAGCTGGCTAGACACATCAGAATCCATGGGCCCGGCCGTCAGGAAGGGCAGCCTGGAACTCCTGGGCACGAGCTGAAGCTGCTGGCTGAGGTTTCCCCATAGAAGACAAAAATTCCGTCTGAAGCCAGCAGCTTTGGTCAGTGGTAGAGAGATGCCCCGTCCACAAAGGGCAGGGGGTGGTGTGGCAGGCACCCTTCCCGGGGACACAGTGTGGTGACTGTCCCATTTCCCCAGGCAAGCACATGCAGGGTCATGAGGATGGGGCAGATTCCAAGAAGGCCTTGGCCCCCATCCTCCCCGGCCCTTCTGCCTGGGGCTTCTTTGTGGCTGAACCCTGCCTGACCACACACAGCATCCTGCACTTCCCAATTTTCTTGGTTTGGAAATCTTAGAAGTGTGGTTTTCCTGTGTCCCAGTTCTTTCAGCTTCTTTTGTTTGCTAGGCCTGGTACTTCTCTAACGATCTGGTAAGGACACATTTTTGTTTTGTTTTTAATTTCCAGTCCATTATGGTACCCACACTTTTGTAAACCACGATAAAGATGAACGACCAGAAAAATGATGAAGCACTTAGACGACATGGCAAAGTAAAGTGGCCACCAGAGTTTCTAAACACTCGCTCTCCATTTCTGCCCTCAACAAGGCCCAGAACAGTCAGTTCCCAGACTGTCCCTGGAGCACAGGCCAGGCACCCTAGGTGATTAACTGAGGGGTTCCATGAGTGTTTCCTGAGCACTGTGGGCTGAGCACTGTTGTAGCCCACGGAACTAAACCTCATACCCAATAGTTACTTTTTCTAATCCTCTCTCTCCTTCCACCTTCAAGTAGGCCCCAGTGTCTGTTGTCGCCTTGTTGTGTCAACGTGCCCTCATTTGGCTCCCACTTACAAGTGAAAATGTGCAGCATTTGGTTTTCTGTTCCTGAGTTAGTTTGCTAAGGATAATGACCTCCAGCTCCACCCATGTTTCTGCAAGGAACATGATCTCATTCTTTTTCATGGCTGCATAGTATTCCATAGTGTATATGTAGCACATGTTCTTTATCCAGTCTACCACTGATGGGCATTTAGGTTGATTCCGTATCTTTGCTATTGTGAATAGTGCTGCAGTGAACATATGTGTGTATGTGTCTTTATGGTAGAACGATTTATATTCCTTTGGGTATATACCCAGTAATGGGCTTGCTGGGTTGAATGGTAGTTCTGTTTTTAGCTCTTCGAGGAATTGCCACGCTGCTTTCCATAATGACTGAACTAATTTACATTCCCATCAACAGTGTATAAGCGTTCCCCTTTCTCCACAACCTCACCAGCACTTGTTATTTTTTGACTTTTCAATAACGGCCATTCTGACTGGTGTGAGATGGTATCTCATTGTGGCTTTGATTTGCATTTCTGTAATGATCAGTGATATTGAGCTTTTTTTCATTGTTTGTTGGCCACATGTATGTCTTCTTTTGAAAAGTGTCTGGAACTTTGCTTTTAATGAGGGATACAGACAAATTAACAGAATAAATAAGTAAATTAAACAATACTTTAGAGGGCAGTGCATCCTAAGGAAACACTAAAGCAGAGAAGAGGGCCGGGCGCGGTGGCTCAAGCCTGTAATCCCAGCACTTTGGGAGGCCGAGGCGGGTGGATCACGAGGTCAGGAGATCGAGACCATCCTGGCTAACATGGTGAAACCCCGTCTCTACTAAAAATACAAAAAAAAACTAGCCGGGCGTGGTGGCGGGCGCCTGTAGTCCCAGCTACTCGGAGGCTGAGGCAGGAGAATGGCGTGAACCTGGGAGGCGGAGCTTGCAGTGAGCCGAGATCGCGCCACTGCACTCCAGCCTGGGTGACCTGGGTGACACAGCGCGAGACTCCGTCTCAAAAAAAAAAAAAAAAAAAAAAAAAAAAAAAGCAGAGAAGAGGGATACCAGTGATGAATTGTTTTCTTTTTTTCCTGTTGGATGGGGGTATTGCCATCAAGGATGAAAACAAATTAAGTAAACCCATCTGTTGAAAGGAATTCATGGTTGTCCTTACCAGTGAATACATTTTTTTTTTTTTTTTTTTTTTTTTGAGACAGGGTCTTACTCTGTCTCAGGCTGGAGTGCAGTAGCACGATCTCAGCTCACTGCAAACTCTGCCTCCTGGCTTCAAGTGATTCTCCTGCCTCAGCCTCCCGAGTAGCTGAGATTACAGGTGCCTGCCATTACACCTGGCTACTTTTTGTATATTCAGTAGAGACAGCATTTCACCATGTTGGCCAGGCTGGTCTAGAACTCCTGACCTCAAGTGATCTGCCCATCTTGACCTCCCAAAGTGCTGGGATGACAGGCAGGAGCCACCGCGCCCAGCCACATTTTTATTTTAACAAGATTTTCTTATCAATAAACACACAAAGATGCACACAAGATGAGAATTTCTGAACCAAACCTTTGATCCACACAGGGAAGACTTCAGGGCAGGTTGACATCTGGGGCTAGGGGAAATCTCTCTGCATTTGCAGGGAAGAGCTTGGGCAGGTCCAGGAGGAATTTCTGAAAGGAGCCAGGAGGAGAGAACAAGAGGATGAGACAAAAGATAATGGAAAAGACAAATGGTTTTTTGAAAGCCAGGTACCCAACACCCATGAAGCTTCACAGGAGGAAGAGGTTGCTCACTGGGCTCATGTTCCCAGTTCCCTTGGCAGGAGGAGGCGTGGAGGGAGGGCACCAGGGTCTCATACTCTTCACACAATGCAAACAAGCTGGGAAATCAGTGATCTGGTCACAATTAGCAACTCTTTCGCAACAATAACGTGCTCACTGGTTTCACTCAGTGGACTCGGTGTTCAACTGTGAAAGAGAAGAACAAAATTAAGGAATGCGCACAAAAGGCTGGAAAGAGTGTCAAGGCTGTCTAAAAGCTGCAGTGAAATTAGTGCTTTCTAGCTTGTGGGGTGAACAAGATTCCACGAGTTTATTGTTCTACTTGGCAGTACATAACATGGAGGCAGGTGATCATAATAGGCGAGGCTGATTCAGCACCCACTGTGTCCACCAGGACTGTTCTAAGAGCTTTATATATATGTACACACACACACACACACACACATATATATATTTTTTTTTGAGACAAGGTCTCGCTCTGTCACCCAGGCTGGAGTGCAGTAGTATGATCTTGGCCCACTGCAACCTTCGCTTCCCAGGTTCAAGGAATTCTTGTGCCTCAGCCTCCCGAATAGCTGGGACTACAGGCATATACCACCATGCCCAGCTAGTTTTCTTATTTTAGTAGAGATGAGGTTTTACCATGTTGCCCAGGCTGGTCTTGAACTGACTTCAGGTGATCTGTCTGCCTTGGCCTCCCAAAGTACTGGGATTACAGGTGTGAGCCACCACGTCTGGCCAGAGCTTTATAAATATTAACTCATTCAATCCTCATAACCACCCTGGGAGCTAGGTACGTCTCTTATACCCCACTCAGAGATGAGGAGACTGAGGCCACTCTGCATGAGCCTGCACTGTAAGAAGTGGGCACGCCAGTACGCAAACCCTGCTGTCATACTTTCTTCTAACTTGGCCTTGAGATGTCTCTCTGGAGAGTATCCATTGGCCGAGACAGCCACTTTCTAGGAGAGCCCTGACCAGGAGCAGAGTTAGGTTTGGGGGTGCCGGTCAGGTGCGATGGGTAGGGGGGCAGCTCAGTGGAAGACAGGAAGACAGAAGTGGTTCATTATTCACAGGTCCTGGAGTAATAATACCCAATAAACCTCCTGGGTGCCCAGGAGGACCGATGGGCTGTCCAGAGACAGCAGAGAGCTCAATCAGTGGGTAGGGGCAGGGGAGAGAGGGATCTGTGGACCAAAGCCTTTACTGGGGTCCTGGGCATTATCCAGCAAGTTTCCCACAGGGGGTTCCAATTGGTGAGTTTGGAGCAAGCGTCACGAGCCCTGTGGGGTCACCCTGTGACTGAAGGGTGGTCACCGGAGCAGAGCTGCACAGTCCGTGTTCGGTGTGGGGTCCATGGGGTGAGTTCAGTAGGCTGCGCATAGCTATCCCAGCTCAGCCGATAAATATTAACTCGTTCCATCCTCACAACCTCCTTAGGGGCTAGGTGCTGCTGTTATGCCTCAGTCTCCTCGTTTCTGAATGGGGCATGAGAGACGTACTAGCTCCTCGGGTGGTTGTGAGGATTGAGTGAGTTAATATTTAGAAAGCTCTTAGAACGGTCCTGGTGTACACAGTGGGTGTGAACCAGCCTCACCTATTTTTTTAACCTGTCTCCATTGTATGTACTGCCAAGTAGAACAATAAACTCACATGGTCTCGTGGAATTTTTTTTTCACCCTGCAAACTAGAAAGTACTACTCATTTCACTGCAGCTTTTAGACAGCCTTGACACTCTCTTTCCAGCCTTTTGTGCGCATTCCTTAATTTTGTTCTTCTCTTTCACAGTTGAACATCGAGTCCACTGAGCTAAACCAGTGAGCACATTATCGTTGTTAAAGAATTGCTTCGGGAGGCTGAGGCAGGAGAATCGCTGGAACCCGGGAGGCAGAGGTTGCAGTGAGCTGAGATGGTGCCATTGCACTCCAGCCTGGGCAACAAGAGTGAAACTCCATCTCAAAAATAAAAAAAGAATTGCTCATTCCAGCTGGGCGTGGCGGCCCACACCTGTAATCCCAGCACTTTGGGAGGCCGAGGCAGGGGAGATCACAAGGTCAGGAGTTTGAGACCAGCCTGGCCAATATACTGAAACCCCCATCTCTACTAAAAATACAAAAATTAACTGGACTTAGTGGCACATGCCTGTAATCCCAGCTACTCAGGAGACTGAGGCAGAAGAATTGCTTGAACCCGGGAGGTGGAGGTTGTAGTGAGCTAAGATCGCACCACTACACTCCAGCCTGGGTGACAGAGCGAGACTCTGTCTCAAAAAAAAAAAAAAAAAGAAAAAAAAGGAATTGCTAATCCCAGCTACACGCAGCCCGTTGACCCCACCGGGAGGTAGTCACCAGGAGGTGGTGGTATAAGGCAGGTCTCCAGATCAGCTGCCTTGAGGAACTGGGAGGAAGAGGAGAACTGGAAGCTGGGTTGAAGGTGACTGCGCCCTGCTTCTGGCCTGAGAATGTATATTCAGGATGGATGCAGAGGTAACTCATTACACCCGGCTATTTGGCTCCATGTCTGGGCTCCTGCCCACGATGCCATCCTGACTCTCGGCAAGCACCTATCATCCTTCTTGGTGAGTTGGGAGATGCTGTCCCAGGTGGAGGGAACACCCCTCCTTCCCACCCAGGGCCCTGGCACCCAGGACCCCCAGGGCACTGCCATTTCAGCCCACTCAGAGAGGGAGTGCCTAGACATCATCTATCCCTCAGCAAGGCTCCTTATGCCCAGGACATGAAGCTGGAAGGTTTTGGAAAGCCTCTTGCTGGCTTTGCCAGGAAGGTCTGAGACCAACCAACCAGAATGAACAATGACAAAATGTCTGCGTTGTCTTGACTTTAAGAAGAGAACAAATAGGTCCAAACCCACCGTAGCTAAGCCTGCCCTGTCTGAGGGTGGCCTCTCCCCAGCAGCTCCATCTTCTCCTGGAAATGGATGACACTTCCCAGACGAGAACAAGCAGAGGCCGTTTACTCAGAGCTCACTGGGGCAAGGAGTCAGCCACCAGCTGGCGTTGGGGAGGGACTCAGGCAGGTGGAGGGGGGAGGCTCCGGAGAGCCCTGATTGGAGGCTGTTGGCACAGGGAGGCTGGCATGCGGCTGGCTACAAGCGGGCCTTGATTGGTCAGGAGGACATAGTTACTATTTTCTGGTTGGTCCTGAGTTGGAAACAAGGACAAAAATTAGGGAAGCTGGGGGTCCCTGCCCAAGTCCTGGCCAGTTTGGCAGGATGGCTGCAGAGGTGGTGGGCCAGAGTTCTATCGTCCTGTAGGGTTTGGCTGTGGCCCAACGGTGTGCTCGACCTCTTTTTCTTTCTTTCCTTTTTTTTTTTTTTTTTTTTGAGACAGAGTTTCACTTTTGTCACCCAAGGCTGGAATGCAGTGGGGTGATCTAGGCTCACTGCAACCTCTGCCTCCTGGGTTCAAGTGATTCTCCAGCCTCAGCCTCCACAGTAGCTGGGATTATAGGCATGCGCCACCACGCCTGGCTAATTTTTGTATTTTTAGTAGAGACAGGGTTTGCCATGTTGGCCAGGCTGGTCTCGAACTCCTGACCTCAGGTGACCCACCCGTGTTGGCCTCCCAAAGTGCTGGAATTACAGGCGTGTAATCGGCCTTGATCTCTTGTGCTAAGTGAGAAGGTTCTCCAGGATCCTGGGACTTGGGGTTCCCACGAATTCCACGGCATTGTGCTCTGATGGACAGCAGTTCCCAGGAATGCCAAAGACCATGGCGCCAATGGGAGGTGCTGGGAGGTGCTACACCCTCAGGTGAGAACGGAGTGCCACATCGTGGATTTCCTGAGTGGCCTCCATAGTGACTGCCAGAGTCCTGTGTCATCCTCTCTACGGGGACTAAAGTGACCCCCAGGATCTCCCTGCTCCCATGGTTCGGGACAGCCAAGCAGCCTAGAAAAGCCAGGGAGCTTGGAGGTGGGGGTACTGAGAGTGGAGGGAGGCCCACTCAGGGTCCCTGGTTCCTGGCATCCTCTGCCCAAGCGTCTTCCTACCCACCTCTCCGGGGCTACACTGTGATACAGCATGGGAACTGTCCCACGGGTCCGGCGATGGCTCAGCTATCAGAGCCGATGGGTCTCACTGCGTAGAGGGCCCCAGTGCCTCCTGTGACCTGAAATTTGAAATGCACCCCAAGCACCCCTAACAGCCCAGTTCTAAACCTATCCTGGCCTCTGCTGAACCCCTGTGGGTCCCTGTTTTTAGCCATCCACCTTTGGGGTTAAGAAGCCTCTTATCTCTCAAGGGATGTTTGGGGTTTTCTTTTCTTCTTTGCCCTCCTGGTGTCTTTTTCTAGCAGTGCCAAGACTAGGTGGCTGCAATTTTTCCTTGGGCAGAAAATTAGCAGGAAGTCAGCGGGGAGGGCCAGAGTCACTGATTCTTCCTTTTGCCTCTGGTTCCAACACTGGCCACAGCACTGTGGCTAATCCCGTCTGTATGGCAAATGTGGATATTTTGTTATGAATGTGTGCATTAGATTTGGTTTTCTTCAAACATTGCATTCAAATATGAGCTATCTCTGTCACTGAACCTTGGGGGCCCCCTTCAATTGTGCACCCCAGGCAAGGGCCTCGCTGGCCTCTGTGCTCCCTCCCTGCTGTGGAGCTCTGAGAGCCCCTCCACGTGGCGTGTTCCTGGGCGGGTGAGTAGACCCTTCACACTGTAAATGGATTTTTAGGTTTCAGTCATGATTTCTGCATAACCTTTTGTTAATTAATAATTAACCCATCGTACAAATGTTTCTTGAGCCAGCTCTGGTCCAAGAACTGTGGCAGGTGCCAGGATTCAAGAGGGAGCAAAGCCTTTGCCCTGATGAAGCTCATGTGTGTCTTCCTCGCCCGGAGACCCTGCGGCTCTACAAATCCCCAGCTGCCCAGCCTTGTCGGGGTGGACGAGAAGGGGTCCTGGGAGGGGCCTGGTAGCCAGCATCGCCCCTACTC
Source organism: Theropithecus gelada (assembly GCF_003255815.1). NCBI lineage: Eukaryota > Metazoa > Chordata > Mammalia > Primates > Cercopithecidae > Theropithecus > Theropithecus gelada. Next base: position 51,930,044 of record NC_037684.1, on the reverse strand, counting down.
AGGTTTTGGAGTCCCTGGTGGGCAACATGCATGTTGGGAGAGGGAGCTGAGCCAAATGCCTCGGGCCCTCGGGACAGGCTTAGACGTCTCCAAGGAGGAGAAGCTTCCTTCGTCCCAAGCGTTCCTTCTATCATGCAAACAACTGTCAGAACCAGCGTGCGAAACACCTGCGTGGACAAAGAGCAGACAGAGCTGGATGACTTTGGGGAGCCCCGTCCTCTCCCACTCTGGGCAGGCACATTCCTGCTCTTTTGTAAACACACTTAGGGTTTCAGAAACAAGTTCCCACAGACCCCAGCCCAGGACCTCACAAGCAGTTGGCGGTGTGTTGAAGAAACAGTGATGAATGAAGGCACCCCATAAACAATCCGTCTTTAAAACCCCCAGGTGTCATCTGTCTTGCAAATCCAGAGATGCAGATGCTATTAGATCAGCCTTGCTGCTGACAGCAGTCATTTCTATTTGCCTTGTAGGGGAGACTTTCAGCTGTTTGCAAGTTAGAGTTCATGAACACTCAGTACTTTTCCTTACTAGGAATCAGAGAAAGGTGGGCCCCTGAGTGTCCTTCAGCACCAAGGCTGGTCATGACCCTGGAATCTCCCCTGACCTGGACCTTCGCAGGTTCTCACTGTGATGCCATTTCACTAAAGCTGTGTGTGACCTTGGGCAGGTTCCCAGCTATAAGGGTTTCTTCTCAGGGTTTCTCATTTTCGGGCATTAAAAGGACCAAAGGTCAGCTGGATGAAGTGGCTCATGCCTCTAATCACAGAACTTTGGGAGGCTGAGGTGGGAGGATTGCTTGAGCTCAGGAGTTTGAGACCAGCCTAGGCAACATAATGAGACCTCATCTCTATAAAATTTTTTTTAAACTATAGCCGGGCATGGTGGTGGTGCATGCCTGCAGTCCCAGCTACTCAGGTGGCTAAGGTGGGAGGATCGCTTAAGCCCAGCAGGTCACGGCTGCAGTGAGCTGTGATCATGCCACTGCACTCCAGCCTGGGTGACAGAGTGAGACCCTGTCTCAATAATAATAATAATGATTTTAAAAAGACCCACAGGTCAAAATCGCAACTTCAGTCTCTCACCCGCTAAAGAGCTCCTCCCTCATCCTCGTTCCCATCCCCATCTCTCCTCCCCGACCCCCACCTTCACCCCTACCCCCAGCCTCACCCCCACCTCCACCCCCACCTTCACTCTCACCTCAGGCCTGGCTGTGTAATGTAATCATTGATAGGATTGGATGTAAACCTACCATCTTGCTATTTGTTTTCAACTTGTTCCATCCATCTGTCATTCTCTTCCCCTGTTTTTCTGCTCGCTTTCAGACTAGGTTTTTGTTTTGTTTTGTTTTGTTTTGTTTGAGACAGAGTTTCATTCTTGTTGCCTAGAATGGAGTGCAATGGCACAATCTCGGCTCACCACAACCTCCGCCTCCCGGGTTCAAGCAATTCTCCTGCCTCAGCCTCCCAAGTAGATGGGATTACAGGCATGTGCCACCATGGCCGGCTAATTTTGTATTTTTAGTAGAGACGAGGTTTCTTCATGTTGATCAGGCTGGTCTCGAACTCCTGACCTCAGGTGATTCACCTGCCTCGGCCTCCCAAAGTGCTGGGATTACAGGTGTGAGGCACCACGCCCGGACCAGACTAGGTATTTTATAATTTAATTTCATCTCCATGGTTGTCTCCAGGGCTATACTTTTGTGTTTCTTGGCAGTCATTCTAAAATTTACAGTAGATTTGCTTTCTGGCTTGAATAGCTGGCACAGGAGGAAAGTGACTAAGAAATTAAATGTGTCAATTACAATGTCTGTAGTTCACTCGAAAACACCCCACCATCATTAGTGTGATGTCATGTATGTGAGAAGGTTGAAGCTTTAACTTGACGAATTGGTCATTGACTTACTTGCACTCTCATAGGCACAGGCCAGGTGGTCAGCCGGCGTTTTATCAGAAAGAGCCACCCTCTCAAGGTGGTGACTACAAGTCCTGCTATTGGCATCCCCATTTGCAACCGACACTTTACCAAAAGGGTGTCAAAAATAGCTTATTTTCTATTGTTGAAGTTAGACACCTGCTAATAAGCACCTTGGGTATGTGAGTCCGCTGTGGTTTGCAGATTTCCCTGCCGCTGCACAGACAGGGTGGAAGAATCCCCCCAGGCCTGCACCCTTCACCCCCTAGGGGTGGCTGCAGCAGGAGCCCTAGGGAGGTCCTTTGTCCAGCCAGGAGTACTGGGGGATTCCCACAGCACAAATCTGACCAGAGGCAGTGAGATTACAGTATAATCCCAGCACTTTGGGAGGCCAAGGCAGGAGGATCACCTGAGGTGAGGAGTTCAAGACCAGTCTGACCAACATGGTGAAATCCCGTCTCTACAAAATTACAAAAAATTAACCAGGTATGGTGGTGGGCACCTGTAATCCCAGCTACTTGAGAGGCTGAGGCAAGAGAATCGCTTGAACCCAGGAGGTGGAGGTTGCAGTGAGCCGAGGTTGTGCCATTGCACTCCAGCCTGGGTGACAGAGCAAGGCTCCGTCTCAAAAAAAAAAAAAAAATACTGCTGGGTGCCCAGGTGCACTTTCAGAGCACCTATGGGACAGACTTTAGATGTCAGTCATGCTTGCAGGACATATGAGCATTTGGTGCCTGCTTTAGTGATTACTGTTTGTACAATAAATGCCATTTTGCGTGGTAGACTCTGCTCCAACACTTGCTTCTATGATCACCTGGCTGTGAGATTGAGGTCGGGGGGCCAGCTGTCCCCTCTTGGATATTTTGGTAGCAGCTGTCATGAACAAAAAGAGCTTTCTAGTTGTGCACCATATGGTCATATCACAGCTTGCTGAATCCCAATAAGACCCCATGGATAGAGTTACATCATTCGCTCTGTTGATTACATCATGGTATTCACCATTCATTTGCAGCTACCAATAATGCAATTATTCCCCTGAAATTTGACTAGGAAATTTCCATTTCTCTTCACGTCAGTCAGGTTTTCTTGTAAACAAAGGGTACTTAGCCCTTGAGGATTTCTAAAGAAGTCACAAAATGATTTAAAGTATACCAATATGAGAGTTTTTAATAAGTGAGTTATATCATATTCGGCAACAGAAACAGTATAGCCATAGAGATACTTCCCAACATGTATTTTCAAAAGAGTGTGATCTATAGGAAGAATTTGCTTCAAAAGTGGTTATTTCCTCATTCACTGTTAAGACGTTATCTTTGCATTACAGAAGTGAGTGTGTATGTGTGTGTGTGTTTAAATATCTGCTGGGTAGCAATTTGTTGACTAAAAGCTGCAAACATTTGTTAAGAGAAAATTTCAAGGACCTAAATATATGGAGAGCTGCGCCATGCTCACACGCTCACACGCTCACACACCCACACGCTCACACACTCACGGATCAGAAGACTCAATATTGTAAAGATGTCAGTTCTCCCCAAGTTGATCTACACAGATTTACTGCAGTCCCGACAGATATGCCAGTAGATAATTTTTTAAAAATAGGAACTCACAGTCTGATTCTAAGATTGCTATGGAAATGCAAAGGACATAGGCTAACCAAAACGCCTTTGATAAGAAGAACCTGGCCGGGCGCGGTAGATCACGCCTGTAATCCCAGCACTTTGGGAGGCCGAGGCGGGCGGATCACGAGGTCAGGAGATTGAGACCATCCTGGCTAACACGGTGAAACCCCATGTCTACTAAAAATGCAAAAAATTAGCCGGGCGTGGTGGCGGGCACCTGTAGTCCCAGCTACTTGGGAGGCTGAGGCAGGAGAATCGCTTGAACCCAGGAAGTTCAATTGAAATCGATTCAAAATGGATCATAGACTTAAATGTAAGCCTTAACGCTGTAAAACCTCCAGAAGAAAACATCAAAGAAAGTTTTAACCCTTGGGTTAGACCAAGACTTTATAGCTGTAACACCAAAATCACAGCCCATAAAAGATTAATACATTGAACTTTATCAGAATTAAGAACTTCTTTTGAGAGAGGAAAACACAAACTCCTCATGAGGCTGCAAACTCTCTGTGTCTGGAAATTTGTAAACCCTGAGTTCTCTGAGTTTGCCACAGGAGTCTCTTCTGCCGGCCTTCTGATCTCTATTTTAACCTTAGTGCTGGTCAGCTGTGCCTAAACTCCAAAGGAGAGGGGATCGAGACCATCCTAACATGGTGAAATCCCGTCTCTATAAAAATTCAAAAAATTAGCCAGGTGTGATGGCGGGCGCCTGTAATCCCAGCTACTCGGGAGGCTGAGGCAGGAGAATTGCTTGAACCTGTGAGGTGGAGGTTGCAGTGATCCAAGATTGTGCCACTGCACTCCAGCCTGGGCAACAGAGCAAGACTCTGTCTCAAAAAAAAACAAAAAACAAAAAACAGAGAGAGGGGATATAACCAGGTGGGCGTCGCCTCCCTGGGAGGTCGGGCTGGGAATTCAATGTTTGGGGTATTTCTGTGGCCAACTTGGCCAAAAGGGGGTTCTTTCAGTCGGTGGTGGGGCTCAGGATTTTATTTTTCATTTTTAATAATTATTCTATAATCTATAACCAGATATACTCTCATACCCAAGCTTTAGTATAATTTTACACCTACTAAATCCCCACTACCTGTATATAAACTGTAAATTAAAATATTATTTCAAAACAGTCCAACAAACCCCCTCTAAAAGACTTTTCCCAGGCTGTGGTCAGTCTCTAGTCCTCAGTAAAACTCTAAATAAAACTAACGTGAAATCGTTAAAAATATTTTTTCTCTTTCATCAACATACTTTAGTACCAGCCAGGCAAGACAAGAAAGGCAATAAGGACTATTGTGATTCCTTGTTTCCGTCTGTAATTTTTTTTTTTTTTTTTTTTTTTTTTTGGGAGTCTCCCCCTGTCACCCAGGCTGGAGTGCAGTGGTGTGATCTCAGCTCTCTGCAATCTCCGCCTCCCGGGTTCAAGCGATTCTCCTGCCTCAGCCTCCCCAGTAGCTGCGATTACAGGCGCCTGCTACCACGGGGCCCAGCTAATTTTTGTATTCTTAGTAGAGACCACCATGTTGGCCAGGCTGGTCTCAAGCTCCTGACCTCAAGTGATCCGCCTGCCTCGGCCTCCCAAATTGCTAAGATTACAGGCTCGATCCACCGCGCCCGGCCCCCATCTGTATTTTTAATAGAGATGGGGTTTCAGCACGTTTGCCAGGCTGGTCTCCAACTCCTGCTCGTACCCTATTGCTTAAGAAGCCTTCGGGGAGAGAGGCCAGACTGCACGGAGACGCGCCTTGGGTAATTAATTCCCAGTCTGGGTTGCGCCATCCAGCGCGGTGGCTGACGCGGGGTCGGGAGGCGGCCTCCGCAGGCTCTTCTGCAGCGCGGACGGTCTTCCCTCCCCACCGCAGAAGTCCGGTGCTCCGCAGAGATGAGCCCTGTCACAGTGGAATGAATGTCCTTGGGGTAGATTTCCAGACAGACAGACGTGAGTCAAACCACAGGCAGGAAATTTCATTTCCAGACTGCGCTCAAATTCTTTTTTCCTGACCCATGACATTCAAAGCACATTTCATTTTACAGACCGAGCTGAGCGCCCTTCCGGCCAGAGGCCCGGACCCCAGGGCCATGTGGTTCACTCCCTTCCTTCCCCTCAAGTTCAGAGTTAAACTTGAGGGTTTCCTGCGAACAGGACCAAAGGTCAACAGAAGCACGGGGCAGGAAGGGGAGGGTGCTATCTGAATGGGGGAGGCCTGGTGCCTTGCTGCTTTTTGACATTATTTGGACTCAGATATTTAACTTAGAGCACTTGGTTTTCGTCATAGAGTTTTGTTTGTTTGTTTGTTTGTTTCCAGTATGAGATATTATAAACCGAGTCACTGAGGAAGAGATTATTCTATAATACAGTTTAGGGTTTAAAAAAATATATTCCAGGGCCGGGCACAGGGGCTCAAGCCTGTAATCCCAGCACTTTGGGAGGCCGAGGCAGATGGATCACCTGAGGTCAGGAGTTCCAGACCAGACTGGCCAACATGGTGAAACCCCCGTCTCTACAAAAATTACAAAATTAGCTGGGCGTGATGGTGCACACCTGTAATTCCAGGTACTCTGGAGATTGAGACAGGAGAATTGCTTGAACCCGGCAGGCAGAGAGTTCAGTGAGCCAAGATTGTGCCATTGCACTCCAGCCTGCGCAACAAGAGTGAAACTCCGTCTCAAAAAAACATATATATATATATATTTAAATATATAAATATTATTAAAAATATATAAAATATACATTTATAATATATATTATAATATATATATATATTCCAAAGAAAAAGGGTCTCTGTCCTTTTAAGAAAATAAATTTGATATTTTCAGGTGTCTGGTAGAAGTCGAGCTATAACATGCTGGAAGCCCAGGGAGGGACCATTGACCTCCTAGAGCCCAGCCTGTCCTTGAATCCCCACCCCGCGGACATGTGAAGTGAGCTGGGGCAAGGGGCGTAATGAGTGGACGGACAGCCCGGAAAAGGCCAGGTAGGCGCCGGGCACTCCCTCTTTCCCTACAGCAGCAGGAGGCACAGGCTGCAGGCTCACAGCCACGGTCTCTCCTGCCAGGGAAACAGTCACCGTGAGTGAGCCCAGCCGCCATGGCTGAGGTGACAGGTAGTCCGAGGTCAGCGTGTCCCTCTATCGTTCTGCTGTGCGCCTGGCTGCTCACTGGAAAGCGTTTGTCTCTGAGTCCAGTCTGCCCCGATTTCTCATTTGTTTGGCTGGTGTTGGTTCTGCTGAAATAGACCCAGGGCAGCAAGGGTCACTTCTAAGGACCAGGGACCCCTGGAGCAAAGATTGCCTGCCCTGTCTATACTTGAACCCAAACAGGTGCTTTGAAAGCCTCCACGATTGGCCCCGACCCTCCAGTGCCCTTAGTTCTCAAAGCTTCCCAGGTGATTCTGCCTGTGGCTAAGCAGAGAACCTTAGCCTTAAGTTACACCTGCCACTCAGGTAACCCGTGGGGCTCGTTGAAGGCAACTCGGGCCTCAGGTGTGAATGACTATAAAGCAGGGAAGACTAGGCGTGGTGGCTCACGCCTGCACTCCCAGAACTTCGGGAGGCCGAGACAGGAGTATTGCCTGTGACCGGGAGTTTAAGACCAGCCTGGGCAACAAAGTGAGTCTTATTTTTTGTCTCTACAAAAAATAAAATTAGCCAGGAGTGGGCCTATAGTCCCGGCTACTCGGGAAGCTGAGGTGGGAGGATAGCTTGAGTTCAGGATTTCAAGGCCAGCCTGGGCAATGTAGAGATACCCTTTCTTTCAACAACAACAAAAAAAATAGAAAATTTAAAAAGCCAGGCATGGTGGTGTGCCCCTGTAGTCCCAGCTACTCGGGAGCTGAGGTGGGAGGATGGCTTGAGCCCCACAGGGCAAGATTACAGCGAGATATGATTGTGCCACTGCTCTCCAGCCTGGGCAGCACAGCAAGTTTCCTAAAAAAAAAAAAAAAAAACAGAAAGAAACACTGAGGGCCTTTTTAGCGAGGATAACTGGCTACTTTCAGTGAATTTACTTAAAACAGAAGCCAAAATTTTACTCTTAAATCGGAGACTCTCAAACCTTAGCCTGCATCAGAGTCCCTTGGGGGCTTGTGAACTACAGATTGCTGCCCCTCCCCCCACCAGGTTTTCTGCCTCTGTGGCTCCGGGGTGGCCCTGGAGTGGCCACGGGCTCTGTGATCCCAACGAGTATCCAGCTGATGCAGAGGCTGCTGGTCCAGGGGTCCCACTCTGAGAACCACTGCTCTAAGGGGGTGGGGAGGGGGAAATAAAAAGGAAAATTATAGAAGACTTGTCTTATCTAATTAATAAAAATGCAGATTGCAGGTGCATTCTTAGCATAATCACAGCATGAGCTGAGTGGGTGTGACTGAGCAGGGAGGAAGGTCAGGGAAGGGCAGCTCCCCGCCCGCGGGCTGGACCGCCTTCTCACCACACATCGAATGGACCGATGCCACCTGCAGCTGCTTGCGACGGACACAGAACGTGCAGATGGGGAGATGGCAGGAGGGACGGGGCTCAGTGATGCTCACATTGCGGGCACCCCGTGTGAAGTGGAAGGGTTCCTACTGAACACTGTTCCTACTGAGAACACAGATGCCAGCCCCCAGGAGCCAGACTACGCTCCAGGGGAGGGACACCCCATGCCTGAAGTCCTGAGATTCAACCTTTCCTCCTCCCCCAAATTCAGAACCCCCTCATGATGCTGAGGTTTGACGAAAGGTTCTCTCCTTGACCCAACTTCAGGCAGACTCTGCTGAGCCCTCTTTTTAATTATTATTATTATTTTTTTTTTAGATGGAACCTTGCTGTATCGCCCAGGCTGGAGTGCAGTGGTGCGATCTTGGCTCACTGCAACCTCTGCCTCTCTGGTTCAAGCGATTCTCCTGCCTCAGCCTCCCAAGTAGCTGGGATTACAGGCGCCCACCACCATGCCTGGCTAATTTTTGTATTTTAGTAGGGATGGGGTTTCACCACGTTGGCTAGGCTGGTCTCAAACTCCTGACCTCAGGCAATCCACCCGCCTCGGCCTTCCAAAGTGCTGGGATTACAGATGTGAGCCACCATGTCTGGCCCACTGAACCCTCTTTTGATGAGGCCTCCGTTCTCCAGCCCTGTCCTCAGCCTGCCCAAGCCAGTCTCGGAGAATCCTACTGAGTCACCCCGACCCTTGAAATCTGATTGAGTTCCTCAGCACTCCTGCTTTCCCCCGGCCATGTCCAGGTCCTTGGTCTGCCTTTAGCAAGAACCCCTTCCCCTTGAAGTTCTCCTCTTAACAATTTTCCATCCGCTGACCCCTCACTGCTCATGACTGTAAGTCCCCGTCTGCCAGGTGGTGTTGGGATCAAGTTCGGCTCTTTCCCCTGCAACATCCCTTTTTGGTCTGTCCCTGTCTCTTTGAATCTACATGAGGCGCATCTGTGACCCCTGCCTGTGCCCCAGGTACGTCTCCCTGTGTGGGCAGAGACAAACTCCAGAGACCCCACGCTGTTGCCCAGCCTGGATGGCTTGGAATCCATGCGTTTCTGTGCTTTGTGGGGGGCCTCACCCCCAGGACCTGCGTGCAGAGACTCCAAAAGAGAAAAGGTTCCCAGGCCTCCAGTGTGTACCCTTGCTGTGACCTCTGGAAACCTGGTGGGCAGGGACTTCTCTCTGGCCACAGTATCCTGCCCCTGAAGGGAAGGGTCGTCTGCCTGGCCAGCCTGACTGCTCAGGGCTCGGCCCTCCCTTTCCACCCAACTTCAAGGGTAAGGACGCGCCTGGGCAGGAGGACAAAGGCCACCTCCTGTTCCTCTGCTGGGAATGCAGCAGGAGGACACGTGGCAGGGCCTAGTAGACAGAGGGAGGTGGGGAGCCTGATGAGACCCAGATGGCCTGGCCTCTCGTGTCTGCAGATATCCCTGGCAGGGGGAAAGGGACCCGCGATTTTCTTTAATGATGGGTAATGTCTTCATCAAATTGACTTTCCAAGTTCATTCAGCTGCGAGGAAGTGTTGCCCCGGGGGACGACTGCGTTCTCAGCTCATCCCTGCCCTATCTGGACGTGGGCTGTGACTGATAGAAGCAAAAAAAGAGTGAAGGGGGTCCTCAGCTGGTGGCCCTGGCAGGGAGGACTGAAGCCAGACACCTACTCCCCTGCCCCCCAATCCAACACCCAGCCAGGAAGAGAAACACGAGACAAGCGCCTGTCCATCAAGGAAAATGACCCAGGTGAGTCTCAATCATTTCAGGAGGTTTAAATATTGAAGCCCTCAAAATCATCTTCAAAGAAAGGTACTTATTTAAAGGAAAAAGGTCAGGCTATTGAGAAATACACAATTTCCTTTCTTTTTTTTTTCTTTTTCTTTTTTTTGAGACAGTCTTACTCTGCTGCCCAGGCTGGAGTGCAGTGGTGCAATCTCGGCTCGCTGCAACCTCCATCTCCTGGGTTCAAGTGATTCTCCTGCCTCAGCCTCCCTAGTAGCTGGGACTACAGGTGTACACCACCACGCTCAGCAAATTTTTTTGTGTTCATAGTGGAGACGGGGTTTCACCATGTTAGCCAGGCTGGTCTTGAACTCCTGACCTCAAGTGATCCACCTACCTCGGCCTCCCAAAGTGCTGGGATTACAGGTGTGAGACACTGTGCCCAGCTAGAAATATAAAATTTTCATGTGAGAGGGAGGTAGGGGAAAATAGTCATTCATGCCTTTGTCTGGCTTGGTGAGTCTGCATTTTTACCTAAGATAATGTAGACAATAGGGCAGTGGAAGCAATCAGCTACGCACTTGTCTCAGGTGGGCGGAGGGATGTCTGAGTCGGTGCAGTGTCTCCCCGACACCTGTGAAGGTAAGCTATCAATTGACATTGCCATGGTGAAATTTAACAGAAACCCTTTAGGGTCCCACAAGGGATTTCACTCAAAAAAATGAGTGAAGGGAGTCCTTGGCTGGTGGCCCTAGCAGGGCGGACTGAAGCCAGACACCCACTCTGCCGCCCCCAGTCCAACCACCAGACAGGAAGAGAAACACAGCAAGCTCCTGTCAATCGAGGAAAATGAGATAATTTCAGGAGGTTTATTTGCAAAAGTAAGGACATGTGCCTGGGAGGCAGGTCTATGCCTTTCTCTGAAGATGATTTTGAGAGCTTCAGTATTTGAAGGGGAATTTCCTTGTGGGCGCAATGTAAGGGAGGTGTGTGGCCTTATCTTGTAGCCATCTCACTTAGGAACAAAAATGGGAGCACATGGTCCAGTTCCCAGCTTGAATTTTCCCTTCGGCTTAGTTTGGGGTTCCCAAGATTTATCTTCCTTTCATACTCCGTCCCCACTGCTCTGGCCACTTCCTGAGGGCCTGGTGTTTGTGCTGCCCTGTGGAAAGTGTGGTGCATCCACCCCAAAAGCCTGGCTGTGCTTCTAGAAAGTGAGGGTCCTTCTCTATCTTTGCTCAAGGTCCTCAGATGTGATGTCAGGGCAGCTGTAAGCTGTTTCTCCACATCCCTCAAGCCTCCTGCAATGCCTGGCAGAGCCCTAGTTCTGCAGTTTGAGGCTCAAGGGGCCACGTCCCCAACTCCCTTCAGGTCACCATGTCACCAGGAGATGTCCCAGTCTTGGTGTCTTGGTGTTGCAGGACTTAGCTCCTTTATTCAGCTAAAACCAGGCTCTTGTCACTCGACCAGGAAAAATTAGGCACACACACACACTGACGCAGGAGGGGAACAGAATTTATTGGGCGAAAATGAAAAGAAATGAGCACTTAGGCTGACACATGGCAGCTGGGATGGGTGCTACAGGGGAGCACAAGGAGCTCAAATAAAAAGAGCCTAGCAGGGAGATTGACAGGGGAGACAATAGGGAATGATACTGAAGCTGGGCTCTCAGGGCCGAGTAGGAGCTGGTGGGGTGGGTGTGTGCGCACATGTGAGTGTGCATGCATGTGTGGGTGTACGTGTGTGTGCGCACACAGGACTCTTGGCCAGGCAGGAGGACCCTATGATGAGCAGGTGTCTTGGAGGACCTGAAAGAGACAGACGTGACTATAGCAGGAGCTGGGATTGCGCCCCGGGAGAGTGGACAAGGCAGGGATCAAATCTTACAGGGCCCATGGAGGGCGTTTGAATTGTATCCTAGAAGCAATAGTTCTTGGGTTTTAAGCAAGGTGTTGACGTTGAGAGTTGCCTTTTTCTTTTTTTTAATTAAAATGTTTTATATTTTGAGACAGTGTCTCTGTTGCCCAGACTGGGGTGCAGTGGCACAATCTCGGCCCACTGCGACTTCTGCCTCCTGGGTTCAAGCCATTCTCCTGCCTCAGACTCTCGAGAAGCTGGGACTACAGGCGCCCGCCACCACACCTGGCTAATTTTTGTATTTTTGTTTAGTAGAGACGGAGTTTTGCCATGTTGGCCAGGCTGGTCTTGAACTCCTGGCCTCAAGTGACCCACCTGCCTTGGCCTCCCAAAGTGCTGGAATTACAGGTGTGAGATGTGGTGCCTGGCCTGAGAGATGGCCTTTTTAAAGATGGCCTTTTAAAGATGCTGGAGAATGGGCTACCTGGGGACAAAAGAAGGTGTTAAGAAAGGAAGGAGGGTATACATAGGCCTAGAGAGGGTGGGAGTGGCTTGGACCAGGAGCATTAGCCATGGAGGGAGGTGGCCAGAGCTCAGAGATATTAAGGAGGTAAGACTGAATGGTGCCACAGTGAGGGCCAGGGTCCTCTGGGTGCCTGAGCAGCTGTGGGTCACTTACGGAGCCAGGGAACCTGAAAGACCAGGAGTATGGGGATGGCAGGATTGGGGGGGCATGGGTAGAGGTCAGTTTTGTACATGTCACGTTTTGAGGGTCCCATGAGGCTTCCAAGGAATTGCCTGGAGCTCTGAGGATGAACCTACGCCCGTGTGTGGAGATTGGCTGTGGACAATCCTTCCATGGACACTTCGTCCATTTAGTAACTCGACTCTCCAAGTCTAGGGTGGACAGCTGGATGCCAGCCTTAGTCCATTGTGCATTGCTAGAAAGGAATATCTAAGACTGGGCAATTTATAAAGAAAAGAGGTTTATTATTTGGCTCACCGTTCTGCAGGCTGTACAAGCATGGCACTGGCATCTGCTCAACTTCTGGGAGGCTTCAGGAAGCTTCCAATCATGGTGGAAGATAAAGGGGGAGCTGGAGTATCACATGGTGAGAGAAGGACTGAGAGAGTCAGGAGGGAGTTCCAGGATCTTTTTTTTAATTATTATTTTTACATGGAGTCTCACTCTGTCACCCAGGCTGGAGTATAGTGGCATGATTTGACTCACTGTAACCTCTGCCTCCTAGGTTCCAGCGATTCTCATGTCTCAGCTTCCCTAGCAGCTGGGACTACAGGCATGTGTCACCACACCCTGCTAATTTTTGTATTTTTAGCAGTGATGCAGTTTCACCATGTTGGCCAGGCTGGTCTTGAACTCTTGGCCTCAAGCAATCCACCCATCTCAACCTCCCAATATGCTGGGATTACAGGCGTGAGCCACCACTCCCAGCCACAGTTCCAAGCTCTTTTAAACAACTGGATCTCACATCAACTCACAGAGCAAGAAGACACTCATTACTGCATGGAGGGTACCAAACCATTCATGAGGGATCTTCCTCCATGACCCAACACCTCACACTAGGCCCCACCTCCAACACTGGGGATCACATTTAAACATGAGATTTGGATGGGACAAGCATCCAAACCCTATCACAGTCAAAGACTACATTTCCCAGCCTCCTGTTCAGTGAGGTGTGGCCATGTGACCTGGTGTGACCAATAGGCGGTGAACTGACGAGCTGTGAGGAGCCTCTGTTAAGCCATTCAGGATACATCACTTCCCTCCAGTTCGGTTCTTCTGGCTTCCCAGGGCTGGTGCGGTGGGCAGGGAGGAAGCCACATGGGAGTGGTGGTGTGGTGAGAAAGAAGTGGGAAAGTAGAAATAGATGTTCCAGGCCTTTTTTTTTTTGAGACAGAGTCTCACCCAGGCTGGAATGCAGTGCTGTGATCTCAGCTCACTGCAACCTCCACCTCCCAGGTTCTGCCTCAGCCTCCCAAGTAGCTGGGACTACAGGCACGTGTCACCATGCCTGGCTAATTTTTTGTATTTTTAGTAGAGATGGGGTTTCACCATATTGGCCAGGCTGGTCTCGAACTCCTGACCTCATGATCCACCTGCCTTGGCCTCCCAAAGTGCCAGGATTACAGGCGTGAGCCACCGCGCCCGGCCAGGCCATTCTTTAGAGAAATGTGTCAGTGAAGAGGCGCAGAGATGGAGAGGGCAAAGAGCTTGAGCAGGATGGCTTTTTCCAAGATGGTAGTGACTTGAGCTGTTTGAAAGATGATAGAAGAGGTGGGAGACAGGCGAGGAAAGGATTGGACTGCTTGTGCTTCGTATCATATACGTGTATCAGTGCCCTCCAGGGAAACAGAACCAACAGGCAAGATGGAGGGAGAGCAGTTTCATGAGGATTGGCTCACGTGATCATGAAAGCTGAGAAGTCCCACTCTGCTGTCTGCAAGCTGGAGACCCAGGAAAGCCCACGGTGTAGTTTAGTCCAAGTCTGAAGGCCTGAGAAGCAGGGGCGCTGATGGTGTCCACAGCAGCCCAAGGGCAAGAGAGATGAGATGAGACGTCCCAGCTCAAAAAGCAGGGGAGCGGGAGCAGAGGGGTGGATTTCTCTTTCTGCTTTTGGTTCTATTCAGGACTTGGAAGGATTAGGGGATGCCTGCCTGCCCACTGGGGAGGGCAATCTACCAAGTTCACCATCAAATGCCAGGCTTATCCAGAAACCCCCTCACAGACACACCGAGGATCAATGCTTAATCTGGGCACCGTGGCCCACTCCAGCTGACAGATAAAATGAAGCATGTGCTGGCACAGACTGGGAGGCTTGAAGAACACAGATTCGTGTTCTCACAGTTCTTGAGGCTAGAAGTCAGAGATCAGGGACCAGCATGGTTGGGTTCTTGTGAGGACCCTCACCTGGGTTGTAGACTCTGACTTCTTGCTGTTCCTCAAAGGGTGGAGAGAGAAAGAGATCCTCCTCCTCCTTTTTTTTTTTTTTTTTTTTTTTGAGACGGAGTTTGGCTCTGTGGCCCAAGCTGGAGTGCAGTGGCGTGATCTCGGCTCGCTATAACCTCTGCCTCCTGGGTTCAGGTGATTCTCCTGCCTCAGCCTCCCCAGTAGCTGGGATTACAGGCACCCACCACCACACCCAGCTGATTTTTTTGTATTTTTAGTAGAGACGGGGTTTCACCATGTTGGTCAGGCTGGTCTCAAACTCCCGACATCAGGTGATCCACCTGCCTCGGCCTCCCGAAGTGCTGGGATTGCAGGCGTGAGCCACCACACCCGGCTGCTCTCTTTCTCTTCTTAAAGTCCTGTTGGATTATAACCCCACTCTTAGGACCTCATTTGACTTTATCTCCTAAAGACCCCATCTCAGATACGGCCATGTTGGCGGTTAAGGCTTCAGCGTATGGATGCTACCCTATGGAAAAAGGACCTTTGCAGATGTGATGAAGAATCTTGAGATGAGGAGGTAATCCTGGATTATGTGGGGGGAACCTAAATGCCCTCCCGGGGGTCTGTGTAAGAGAGAGGCAAAGGGAGATTTCTCCCACGCACGCAGAGCCTGTGACAGGACAGACACAATGAGGGGAGGGATACAGCCACAGGCCAGGAATGCCAAGGACTGCTTTCTGGCGGCCACCGAAAGCTGGAAGAGGCCAGGGAGGCTCCCAGAACTGCGGAGGGAGCACAGCCCTGCTCCACACCTTGATTCAGACCTCAGCCCCTGGCAGAGAGAACTTTCTGTTGCCTTAGCTGCCCGAGGTTGTGGTGCTTTGTTATAGCAGCCACAAGAAACTGCGACAGTATCTAAGCGGAACATAGAGGAGAACCATGTGGGTCCTCAAGCCGGAGAGGCTGACTGTTGCACGCGCCAGGAGAGCTGAGGAGCCCAGCGGGATCGGGAGGTGACCCAGAGATCAGCAGCAGGAAGCTGCTACCTCTCCAGGGGGAAGGAGGTGAGGGCAGGGCCACCGGCAGAAGGTAAAGAAGCTTGGAGCTCCTGTGCCATCCAGGAGGCTCATGAAGTACAGAACCTGCCACCCGGTGATCGCTCAGATAAACGGTAGCCAGGACTACTCTTAGGCCAATGTGGGCGTGAGCTGGCCAGCCCTCCTTTGCAATAAGCACCATGTGTTTCTGGAACCAGAAATGCCCTTCTTGCCCCTAACGCCCCATGGGTATGGGATACTCATCCTCAGACCTGTGGCTGAGGAAGCCGACATCTCCAGAGGGGCCTGCATTACTGGTTCAAGTGACAGCTGGAATTTGGGGAGGCTTCCTGAATCCCCCTGTGTCTGGGAGCTCTGGGGTGATATATTACGCAGAACGGAAGTGATGGTTTAGTGGCACTGGTTTTGCTCCTGGATGTTGGTGCGGGACAGTGCCAACTTCTGCAGGGGACACACCCTAAGACTGTACCAAGCCTGTTCCGTTCATTGCCCTTCCCTGGTAGGTTCTGGAGAGCTCAGCGGTGGCCTTCCTATCCTCACGTGGCAGAGATGCTGCTGGGCACCCTGCTGCCAATGTGGCTGACCTCAGCCCACCAGGGGCAGGACCCTGCCAACCCTCCCATGTCCCTCTGGGCTGGGACAGAGGTCTTCCTTCACCTCCCCTTTTTGTTTATTACAAATAATGCTGCTGTGAACACGAGTGTGTGTTTATTTCTCCCTGATGTATCTCTAGGAGGAGTAGCTAATTGGTAGCCCCATGTTTAACCTGTTGAGGAACTGTCACACTTTTCCAAAGTGGCTGCAGTGTTTACACTGTATCCGCCGTGGATGAGGGTGCCAGTTCCTCCACATCCTTGCCTGTGCCTGGTGTTTTGTTTTGTTTTGTTTTGTCTTGTCTTCTCAATTTTGTCCATTCTAGTGGGGTTTTTTTGTGTGGTAAAATACACATAGTATAACATTTACCATTTTAGGTGTACGGTTCAGTGGCACTGAGTACGCTTAACATTGTTGTAAAAACACCGCCACCACCCATCTCCAGAATTTCTTCACTATCCCAAATGGAAACTCTGACCCTGTTACCAGAAAGGGGTCCACATCCAGACCCTAAGAGAGGGTTCTTGGATCTTGTGCAAGAAAGAATCCAGGGCGAGTCCATAGAGTAAAGTGAAACAAGTTTATTAGGAAAGTAAAGGAATGAAAGAATGGCAACTCTATAGGCAGAGCAGCCTGAGGGCCGCTGGTTGTCCCTTTTTATGGTTTTTTCCTGAGGATATGCTAAACAAGGGGTGGATTATTCATGCCTCCTCTTTTTAGACCATCTGGGGTAACTTCCTGACATCGTCGTGGCATTTGTAAACTGTTACGGTGCCGGTGGGAATGTAGCAATGAGGATGACCATAGGTCACTCTCGTCACCATCTGGGTTTTAGTGGGTTTTGGCCGCTGCTTTACTGCAATCTGTTTTATCAGCAAGGTCTTGATGACCTGTATGTTATGCTGACCTCCTGTCTCACCCTGTGACTAAGAATGCCTTAACCCCCTGGGAATGCAGCCCAGTGGGTCTCAGCCTCATTTTACCCAGACCCTGTTCAAAATGGAGTGGCTCTGGTTCAAATGCCTCTAACAGCCCCACTAAAAAATAAATTCCTATTATCCCTCCCTAGCCCTTGGCAACCTCCATTCTATTTAATGAATTTGACTACTCTAGGGACCTCACTGAAGTTCATTTTACTTTGATTTGCATTTTCCTAATGGCTAAAGATATTAAGCTGCTTTCCATGTGCATATTGGTCATTTGTGTATCTTTCTTGAAGAAATATCTATATCTTTTACTCCTCTTAAAATTAGGTTGTTTTATTGTATTTTGACAAGTCCCTTGTCAGATATGATTTGCAAATATTTTCTCCTGTTCTATGGCTCGTCTTTTCTCTTTTTGGAGTGCCTTTCAAAGCGCAAAAGTTTTTAGTTTTGATGAAGTTAAACTTTTTTCCTTTGGTCACTTATGCTTTTGGTGTCATATATAAGACATCATTGCCTTATCTGAGGTCACATTGACTCCTGTGTTTTCTTCTAAGAGTTTTATAGTTTTAGCTCTTACATTTGGCTCTTGTATTCTGTTAATCTATGCTGAGTTAATTCGTGTAGATGGTGTGAGGTAAGGGCTCAGCTTTGTTCTTCCGCATGTGGATATTCTCTTGTTCAAATACCATTTGTTGAAAAGGTGATTCTTTTCCCATTGAATTGTCTTGGCACCTTTGCTAACTCAGTTGTGCACAAATGTATGCATTTATTTCTGGAACCTCTATTCTAGTGATCTCTGTCTATTGTTATGCTGGTAGCACTCTCTTGGTCACTGTAGCTTTATAGTGAGTTTTGAAATCAGGAAGTGTGAGTCCTCAAACTTTGTTCTTTTTCAAAGTTGTTTTGACTGTTTTTGTTCCCTCACATTTCCCTAGAAAATCGAGGGTCATTTCTACAAAAAAGGCAGCTGAGAGTTTGATAGAGATTGTGTTGAATCTGTAGGTCAACTTGAGAATTGTCAATCTTATAACCCATGAACACAGCATGTCTCCACTGATCTAGGTCATCTTTATTTCGATGATGTTTTGCAGTTTTCAGTGTACAAGTCTTAACGCTTCTTTTCAAAGTTTATTCCTACGTATTTTGTTGTTTTTGATGCTATTGTAAATGGGAATTGTTTTCTAAATTTCATCATCAGATTTTCCTAATATAATTATAGAGAGATATAATTAATTTTCAAATATCTCATGTACTGCAAACTTGCTGAACTCCTTTATTAGCTCTACGATTCTATGGATTTCTTAGGATTTTCTACATACAAGGTCACCTCATTGTGAATGGAGATAATGTCTTCCTTTCCACTTTGGGAGGGTTGCTTGAGGCCAGGAGTTTGAGACCAGCCTAGGCAACAGAGTGAGACCTCGTCTCTACAAAAAGTACAAAAATTGGCCGGGTGTGGTGGTGTGCATCTGTCGTCCCAGCTTCTCGGGAGGCTGAGGTGGGGGGATCACATAAGCCCAGGAGTTTGAGGCTGTAGTGAGCTATGGTCATACCACTGCACTCCAGCCTGAGTGACAGAGCATGACCCTGTCCCCCTCCAACCTTCCTTCAAAATGATCATCTAAGAGCCTTTCCACTGCGGGGTGACGGTTGGTTCCTCATTTGCTGCGTGATCATTGGTTACTTGAGTCCCAAGGGGAAGGTTCTAGAAGCCCCAGGTACCCTGAGGAGACTTCCAGAAGTTCTGTGGCAGTTGAAGCTCCTCGAGGGAAGGGAGCCATTTTCTTTCCTGGTTTGGGAAAGAGTTGCTCATCAGTTTGTGGGAGAAGCTGTTTGCCTTAAGCTGGTGAGCAGCCTTCAACCATGCTGGGGGTTCGGAAGCCAAGCTGGAGGGAGCAGGGAGGCCTTCAGAGGATGGAGGTGGGACCCAGGCCCTGGCAGACGGCAGACCCTCCACTTACCCTGGAAGTGGCTCTGCTTGCCACTGGGAGTGGTCATGGCTCTGGGCCCCCGGGGCTGGCTGCCCCCTCCAGCCTGGCCACTTCCAGGTCTCCAGACTCTTCCCTGCTCCTGGGAAAGCCTTGCCTCAGCCCCCTGGCTTCTCCTGGAAGCCTCCAGCCCCAGCTCCTCCTGTGGAGTCCTGAGGAACTGGGGCAGGGGCCATCTCCCAGAGAAGCCGTCCCTGCCCCTCCAGAAGCGTGGTGTGGGACAACCCTATTAACCGGGACCTCCTGGCCTTCACCCCGGGAAACGGCTGGGTGGGAGCCTGAGATGGGACTGCCTGATCGTGCGAGAGACTTGCGGGGTGTAGGGGCCCCTCAGCCCACACACATTATGGGTTGGGAGGCAGCCCACCCCATGCCGTTCTTAGAAGAAAAGATGATTTTGTGAAAGCCCAAATTCACCAAATCAGTAAAACCAGAGGACGTTTCCCTCCAGTCCAGTCGCCTGACCAGCTTGGCAAGGCTTCCAATCAGGAACCTTCCAGGACTCAGGCTCCCCTGAGTTCCTGATCCCCGTAGGAAGTGAGGACGTGAGGCCTCCCCGGGTCTCGGAGATCCGGATGGAGATTAATGCAGCAGCGTGCTGTGAGCCCTGTGGGAACCTGGTGAATGAGTCATCTCCATAAATGCCTCGTGGTGCTCCTGCTACTTGCCTGGTGGTGTCCCCTTTTCCTTTCA
Source organism: Theropithecus gelada (assembly GCF_003255815.1). Lineage (NCBI taxonomy): Eukaryota > Metazoa > Chordata > Mammalia > Primates > Cercopithecidae > Theropithecus > Theropithecus gelada. Next base: position 51,910,311 of record NC_037684.1, on the reverse strand, counting down.
CAGATATGCCTGAATCGGGCAGCTTTGCTCATGGACCGCCATGTTTCTGCCACTTGCTGGCCAAATATTCCCCAAGTCCTCTCACAGAGATGTTTGGTGCCCTGAAGAACTCCCAGACCATTTGAATAGCATGCTGCCCACTACTGCTTCCCATCATGTAGTTGTTTTGCCGATATATAGTGGCCAGGGTGATAATACAAGCTCTTCCATGGTATCAGTGTCTTTTGGGGAACTGTAGGCTGTTACAAACTCAAAAGCAATAGCTTGGGTCAAACCAGAAGGCAGAATTTGTGAGTGCTTCCAATGTCATCTGTCCACGCTGATGCTTTTCAGCAGCTGCTAGGTCTGGAGCAGGCCAGCCCCAGCCCACGGACCCCCAGAGCAGCCGAGTACCCCAGGGTTCCCCCAGAAATTCAGGAGCTCCATACCTCCCAGACTGATGAAAACACCGCATCAGGCGACCCTTTGCATTCAACCCTGCCCTTGGAGAACTCGCCTCCAAGGCCCCCACCCCAGGCCTCTTGCCAGAGCCTGTCTTTATTTGAAACTTTGATATTTTGTTGGTCATGAATTTGTTTGTACTCATTTTGATTTTTAAAAATATTGACATGCCTTTTCTCTTGATAACTGAGTGTTTGGGTGTGCCTTTAAATTCCGTGTCTACAGTGAGGACCTCACTTGCCTAACCTTTGGGACTTCAGGGTGTTCTTTAAGGGGATCCCTTCCCTCCAACTCTCTAGTTAACCCTGCCCCTGAGCATCTGAGAAGCTTGTGAGGGGTCTGTCAGGAATCTGCAGCTTGAGTCCTTTAGGGGCTCACGCTGGGGGCCGGAGGGAGAAGGGGGGTGCAGAGCAGGGTAAAAGTTAAGGTGTACCATGGCTGGGGCTGAAACAGCACTGAGTCTCACTGCCTGCACGTGGGGTCTGCTTCCTTCTTGCGTTTTCCACATACTTTGGGGCTGCGACGTCTTTTATTGCTTTCCCGGGACATTTCAACCTGACCCTCCAGCCTCTCGTTTTGCCTTTTCCTATCCCATCCCCTTCACACTGTCTGGCAGTGATAATTTCCTTTTCTCTTTTTTTCTCCAGTGTTCATCTCTATCTTTCCCATCCTCTGAACTTTATGGTCACAGGAACGTAAGCACACACCACTTTTGGGCAGCCTCACTCCTGGGAGACCCCCCATGGTGGGGCCGGGGCAGGTGCCAGCACCGGCTAAAGCACACAGACAGCACCCTTCCCCATCTCTCTCCACCCCAACCCATCCACAACTAAAAACTGCACACTGACGACCAACTGTTTTGTTCCTGCTCTGGTAGAACAGAGATTTCCTGTGGTCCCAGGGATGGGTGGGAAATTAGGGAGCCTGGGAGACAGTTCGCACCTGCTTCTTGCACTCTTAACAGATACCACTGTGTAAGGAAAGGCCAAGATGACAATGCCCCCGGACGTCAGACTAGAGTATCTGGAGGAAGTTGCCTCCGTCGTCCTAAAGTTCAAGCCAGACAAGTGGAGCAAGCTGATAGGCGCCGAGGAGAACGTGGCCCTGTTCACAGAGTTCTTTGAAAAGCCTGACGTCCGGGTGCTGGTGCTGACGCTCAATGCAGCCGGCATGATCGTACCCTGCCTGGGCTTCCCCGAGTCCCTCAAGTCCAAAGGGGTTTACTTTATCAAGACAAAGCCTGATAACATCAACAAGGACAACTACAAGGCCCGGCTCCTTTACGGTGACATCAGCCCCACGCCCGTGGACCAGCTGATCGCAGTGGTGGAGGAGGTGAGCGCGTCCAGGCTGGCGTCGGAGGTCTCGAGCACGGCTGACTTCTTGGGAGTGGCCTTCAGTCCTGCTGCTCAACCTGTGGTCCCTGGGCCAGCAGCAGCCACCGAGCTGGGGAGGGATTGGAAATGCAGGTGCTTGGGCCCCGTCCACCCTGACCTGCTGAGACAGACCTGCTTGCTTTTGGTTTTTTAATCTTTTTTTTTTCGAGACAGGGTCTCACTCTGCTGCCCAGGCTGGTGTGCAATGGTGGGAGCACAGCTTACTGCAGCCTCAACCTCCTAAGTTCAACCAGTCCTCCAGCCTCAGCCTCCCAGGCTGGGACCACAGGCATGCACCACCACGCCTGGCTAATTTTTGTAGTTTTTGGTAGCGATGAGGTCTCACCAAAAAATAGCCTGTTGCCCAAGATGGTCTCAGACTCCTGGGCTCAAGCGATCCTCCTGCCTCAGCCTCCCAAACTGTTGGGATTACAGGTGTGAGCCACCATGCCCAGCCACAGACCTGCTGTCTAACAAGACCTCCAGGTGGTGCTCGTGCCCCTGAAATCTGAGAAGCCCCGTGCATCCCCTTGTTCCTTCTGGACAGCACTGGGACTGCCGTGCTGTGCCGGGTGCGGTTGCCGCCCATGGCCTGGGAAGGCGTGGACTGAGTACCGGCAGATAGGTTTCCCCAATTTTGAGACTTTGAGTTAAAAAAAGGTGAAAAAGGCCAGGCGCGGTGGCTCAAGCCTGTAATCCCAGCACTTTGGGAGGCCGAGATGGGCAGATCACGAGGTCAGGAGATCGAGACCATCCTGGCTAACACGGTGCACGGTGAAACCCCGTCCCTACTAAAAAATACAAAAAACTACCCGGGCAAGGTGGCGGGTGCCTGTAGTCCCAGCTACTCGGGAGGCTGAGGCAGGAGAATGGCGTAAACCCAGGAGGCAGAGCTTGCAGTGAGCTGAGGTCCAGCCACTGCACCCCAGCCTGGGCGACAGAGCGAGACTCTGTCTCAAAAAAAAAAAAAAAAAAGTGAAAAAATGGAGTGTCACGTTATATGTCCCTCTGCTGTCACCCTTGGCAGGTACTGTGTCGGTCGGGGGAGGGACACAGTTTGGGGAGTTGGACCTCCAGAATGGGAGTATCTTAGCCTTCCTGGTCATCACCCTTCTTGTCTGTAGCACAGGGGCCTGCGTGCTCGGCTTGTGCACCCGACACTCACACAGTTCTGGAGGCTGGAGGTTGAAGATGAAGGTGTCGGCTGGGTTGGTTTTCCCCAAGGCCTCTCTCATTGACTTGCAGATGGCCATCTTCTCCCTGTGTCCTCACGTGGTCGACCTTCTGTGCGTGTCTAATCTCCCCTCCTCGTAAGGACACCCGTCAGACTAGGACCCACCCTAGTAACCTCATTTTAACTACTCACCTCTTTAATTAATTTATTTTTTTTTTTGAGATGGAGTTTTTGCTCTGTTGCCCGGCCTGGAGTGCAATGGCACGATCTTGGCTCGCTGCAAGCTCCACCTCCCGGGTTCAAATGATTCTCCTGCCTCAGCCTCCCAAGTAGCTGGGATTACAGGCATGTGTCACCATGCCCGGCTACTTCTTGTATTTTTAGTAGAGACGAGGTTTCCCCATGCTGGCCAGGCTGGTCTCAAACTCTTGACCTCAGGTAATCCACCCGCCTCGGCCTCCCAAAGTGCTAGGATTACAGGCATGAGCCACTGCCCCTAGCCCTTACTCACCTCTTTAAAGAACCTGTCTCCAAATAGTCACATTTTGAGGTGCTGGGAGTCAGGGCTTCAGCAGATGGATTTGGGGGATACAGTTTGACCCACCACAGTCCTCCTAGGCCTTTAGCAAAGAGTGTGTGCTAGGGGTGCAAGAACTTGGGAATGGCTTTGGCACCACCAGGACAGGGCAGCTGGTATAAACTCCATGACCAGTCCCATCTCCTTCTGGAAGAAGGACCCAGTTTTCCCAGGACTCCAGACGCCGGGTCTTTGGAATTCCCCTGGGGACCCAGCCTTGCAGTTGCCGAGCTGGTGAAGGCACAGGAGGCGGAACCACAGAAGTGTTTCCTTTTAGGTCCTCTATTCTCTGTTAAACCAACGCGAGAACATGGCTGGATGGCCCCAGGTGGTCTCGGAAGACATCGTGAAGCAGGTCCACAGGCTGAAGAATGAAATGTTTGTGATGAGTGGCAAGATCAAAGGCAAAACCCTGCTGCCCATCCCGGAGCACCTGGGCAGCCTGGACGGCACGCTGGAGTCCATGGAGAGGTATGTGGGCCCAGCTGCTCCCGGCTGCCGCTGGGTGGGAAAGTGGCATGGGCTTGACACTCCCACACCTGTTGTTTCCCTGCAGAGTGGCTTCACGTGTTAAATCCAGGGAAAAGCAGGGCAAGGTGGTGCATTAGGTGGTGCTGAGACTGAGGAAGATGGAACCAGGGCAGGGAGGGAGCAGGCTCTGCAGCCCCTGGGGCTTTGGCACCTGCACCCGCCACCCCACCAGGCTCACACACGTGTGCTGGTCCAGTCACCACCGGGCATGCAGAAGGTGTCCCACCTGTTAGCATGGCCAGGAAACAGGAGGCACAGCTTTAAGATGCGGGACAGGGTCAGTGAGTGGGAGTGGGAGGGACTCTCAGCAGGTACATGCAAGTCTGTGTAGGGGCTGCGGTGCCCCAGAGGACCTGGGAAGCCCAAGGGACTCCAAGGTGTCCCCTCGCATCTGCGTCGCCACAGTTTGCAACCTCCCTGATATGTGAGACCCTCGTGACAATTTGTTCCATGCTTGCCTCACGTGGGCAAGTCCTCCACTGATCATTCACAAAGCCTCAAGCATCATGCCCGGTGGTGGCGCCAGAGGAGCCATCTTGAATAGGGTTTAAATAGGGTTTGCTTAATTATCTCCCTCTTCCTTGGAGGTGAGCGCCTCCAGGCACTGGCAACTCTGACCACACCCGTTGTTTCCCTGGGGTCTCTTCCTAGCTGGGAGTCTTGGGAACTTCTTTAGCCTCCCCGAGGTGGCTGGAGGCACCAGGGACATGAGACCAGACAGTGCTGCTGCTGGTGGTTTGGGATTGGTGGGCAGAAGGCTTCAGGGGAGAGCTTGGGGGGACCCATGTGTGTGTCGCCGTGAGAGCAATGCCCCAACCTTCTATCGGGTAGGATCCCCTCATCGCTGGACAACTCGCTCCTGCATGCCATCGAGACCATCATCATCGACTGGTCCCACCAGATCCGGGATGTGCTGAGCAAAGACTCAGCCCAGGCGCTGCTGGACGGGCTGCACCCCCTGCCCCGAGTGGAGTTTGAGTTCTGGGATGCCCGGCTGCTGAACCTCAAGTGCATCCATGAGCAGGTACGGCCTCCTCTGTGAGGCTGCAGCATCGTCCCAGCTGGGTGACCCGGCTGAGCTCTCAGCCTCCCAGTGCCTACCTCCCAGGAGTCCTGAGGGCTCTGATGACCTGCGGAAATTCTGCAGCCCCAGCCAGCCACAAGGTCAGGTTGGCCTCGCCGTAGGGTCTTCCAGGTCTATGAAAGGTGGATCTTCTCTCCCCTTTCTCAGCTAAACAGACCCAAAGTGAACAAGATTGTTGAGATCCTAGAGAAAGCCAAAAGCTGCTACTGGCCAGCGCTGCAAAACGTTTACACCAACGTCACGGAAGGTGAGCCTGTGACCCCGCCATGACTTCTGCACGAAGCTGTCCGTGCCTCCCGGGAGGGCTGGGTCAGGCCTGTCGCCAACCCTAGGACGTTGGCCTCTCTCTGCAAGCAGCTTTCTCAGCCCCCTCCACTTGAGAAAGGCCCCGTTTCCTGAGGGAGCAGGTCTCGGCACAGGGAGCCGCATCCGCGTCGTTTCTGAGCAATTTCCGCTCCTTACCGGCGGGAGCTTGTTCTTGTTCGGTGCAGGGCTGAAGGAAGCCAACGACATTGTGCTCTATCTGAAGCCCCTACGGATACTGCTGGAGGAGATGGAGCAAGCCGACTTCACGATGGTGTGCTGGCAAGGCAGAGCTGACTTTGGTGGGGAGGGTCTTGTTTCTTCAAGGCACGTGGGGCCGTGGGGTTCTTGGCTGTCATCAGATGTGTGGGCCTAGGGAGTTGCCTCTCCCCTCCTCCTTGGGGACCCTCTCCTGGATGCCCAGTGACACTCATGGGAAGGGGAGGGCTGGGATGCTGGGATAAGACGCAGAGGCCGGTCCCCTCCAGCGTGCCTGGGCCCATCTCCCCCCAGCTCCCCACCTTCATCGCCAAAGTGCTGGACACCATCTGCTTCATCTGGGCCACCTCTGAGTACTATAACACACCTGTCAGGATCATCGTCATCCTGCAGGAGTTCTGCAACCAAATCATCGAGATGGTAACCCTCTCCTGGCCCCCCGGGTCCCCTTCCTCCCCTCCTGACTGGGGCCCCTCCCCGGTTCACTGTTTTCCTGCTGCCCATGTTCCCCAGCAATTTGAAAGCAGGCCAAGATGTCGGCACAAGCCTTTTCAGGCCCTGAGCCGAGATGGAGCCCTCCTCGAGGCTACCTAAGTTCTTCTAGGGAGAGCACTGAGGGAGAAGAAAGGGAAGACGGGGACAGAGCAGGAGGTCTGCCCTGAGAGTCTCAGCACCCCGAGACCCGTCCAGTGCTTTGTGGGTCTCTCTAACCCCACGTCGAGCCACCTTCTGTCTCCCTTAGCAGAGACTTTCTTTCCTTCTTCCCATTCATAAGCACCCACTAGCCAGCCACGGTGTTTAAGCTGAAGGGCTGTATCCCCTGGGCCTCCCCTGTATATTAAAACCGTGCTGTGACCCCATCTTCACGACCAGAAGGGCACTGGGGTCCCCTGTCCCTGGAGGGCCCGTCATCATCTGTGACCCCCGTCCATGATGCTGCAGCCTTGGCAAAGGATGAGGGGCTGAGTAGGGGAAGGCAGCTCGGTCCCCTAAGAACGGCCCAGCAGTGGGCAGCTGGGAGGGGTTACTTTGGACATCCACACATCAGAACAGATCGTGGCTCCTGCAGGTGGCGTGCCTGGACATCACCCCAAATGGCTTGTCAGAGCTTTCGATGTCTGTCTTCTCTTTTGCCCAGACACGAACCTTCCTGAGCCCGGAAGAGGTGCTGAAGGGCCTGCAAGGCGAAATCGAGGAAGTCCTGAGCGGCATCTCCCTGGCCGTGAACGTGCTGAAGGAGCTCTACCAGACGTACGACTTCTGCTGCACGAACATGAAGCTTTTCTTTAAGGTAGCCTTTCTGTACAGGGCGAGGGCCAAGGCGAGACACGAGCGAGTTCACATGGGCCCCAACATTTGAGAAAGTGGGGACATTTGAAGCAAACGCCGCCTCGTCTCTTTCTCTCCTCTAAGGACAAAGAGCCCGTGCCTTGGGAGTTCCCTTCTTCTCTTGCCTTTTCCAGGATGAATTCCTTCTCCCACCGCATCCAGACCATTGAGGTAAAAACAGAACTGGGTGCATCTTGACCTCCACTTCCCAGACTGCTCCTACCCTAGGACACCCGCAGCGTCCATCCCTACCCCCCTTGACAGTAATCCCCCAGGCAGAAAATAAGTCAGGCCCAAACATCTGTTACGGGGAAACCAAGGCTTTGCAGCAGCCTCCATCATGCCCAGAGCTGTCGGCCAAGAGTAAAAATGACCCACTTTGGGCGCTTCTCCCCTTATCTCGTGCCTTCTGTCATGAGCAGGTTAGTGATAAGTTTAAACCACTGCGTTCAGGACGCCTGGGGGCCAACAGCAGTCACTTAGTGGGACTCGATTATTACAAATGGAGACTTCTGAAGGCCGCGGTGTAAGCACCATGTTGGATACACAGAGTGACACACAGCAGATAAAACCTTAAAAATGGTGCATGGCCGAGCCCGGTGACTCACACCTGTAATCCCCTCTGGCGGGCTGAGGACGGAGGATCACTTGAGCTCAGAACTTTGAGGCTGCCGTGAGCCATGATTGCGCCGCTGCACTCCGGCCTCGGTGCCAAAGTGAGACCCTGTTTCAACAAAAAAGCTTCAAGGCGGTTTTCTCTGGGGGCTCTGGAGAGGAGAGATGAGAGGGATCAAGACAGGGTAGGGCAAGAAAGTTTTGCCTTTTGTATCTTCTGCATGGTGTAATTTTTCAAAACTGTGCACATATAACTGTGTAACTCACATCCTTAAAAAACGAGAAAATCATCCTGGAACCGTAAAGCATTGACTTTAGAGTGGACACCATTGTCGGCAGCTTGGGGGAGGCTCGTCCAGTTCTCATCTACACCTCCTGGGGGACGGGGGAGGGAGGCCCGCTCAGGAGTTCAGAATTGCAGTCCAAGTGCGGGCTCATGCCTGAAATCTCCCAGACTGAGAACGCGGAGGGTTACAGTCACATTTCTGGACAAGGAACTGTGATTCCCACATGACAGATTCCTGAATCAGAAGGAAGATTCTGGGCAGGAGGGGACTTTGGAGGTGGAGGAAATGGCTTTGCTGTCCACCCCCTGACAACAGGGCATGTCAGCCTCCTCGTCTGTATCCTCCGTGTTGGGTGGAAAAGCTAGGAGCTCCTGGCCCTCGGTGCCTGTGCTTCTCCTTGGGGTGGTGGTGGTGTGTGGCCTGATGCTTCTGGACCTGGGAGAATGGCACCCACCTCAGCACCGGTTTAGGGGAGTGATGTCAAGTTCACAGGAAGATTTCCAGTCTGAACTCTGCCTGCACTGTGCCTGGTACGTGCAGGGGCACAGAAGAGCATCCGTGGAGCCTTGGAGACCTCGTTTGGGAAACAAGAACCGCACACACAGAACCAGCTAACGGGATGGGCCTGCACGTGACTAAAGTAAATGCTAAGCCGTGCAGATGGGAGACCAGGCCTCTGGGAAGGAATGCATTGCTATGGGGCAAAATAGTCAGGGAGCACTTCAGGGAGAGGGGGCATGAGCCACACCTGTGAGGAAGCAGAATTTCTACACGTGTCCATCCAGGCATCCCAGCCACTTTCCTCTTGGATCACCTTCAGGACATGGCGCTCTGCATAGGATCGTCTTCCAGATAGCAGGGAATTTAAAGCTTAGCAAGAGCGTAGAAATCTTCACCATTCCAACCGCTTCCCACAGCAGAGAGAACGGAGGTCCCAGTGGAGTGTGATTTATTTAGAGATGCGGTTTGGCCAGTCTAGGGTCAGGACAGGATCCCAGACTTTACCTTCTCCAGCTCCTCCTCATTCACACCTCATAGACAATTCAGAGCCCTTCCTTCCATCCCCTCTTTCTGCAGGCAATGGGACATCGGCTTAAAGAACAGCACAGTCACAGAGGGTGTCCTCCCACCCCCAAGGTGGTGTCTCCTGGGGACAATTCGCTCTCCAGCTCCTCCTGCCTGGGGTCAGAGCTAGCTTTGTAACTGGACCCGTGAGTTTGGTTGTGAAGATGAATTGACTGTGTTTTTCTCCTCCACTAGGAACTCTATAAAACAGCGATTGAGTTTCTGAAGCTGGAGAAAATCGAGCTTGGGGGCGTGCGTGGGAACCTCCTCGGGAACCTGGTGACCCAGATCTATGATGAGGTCTTTGAGCTGGTGAAGGTTTTTGCCGACTGCAAATATGATCCCTTGGACCCTGGAGACTCGGTAGGTCCTCCGGCAGGGCTGGATGAAGCAAACTCGGTGAGAACAGCAGCAGCCTCAGTACCAGCTTAGGGGAGTGATGGGAGGGCACACGGAGGAAGCAGGTGCCGGGCGATCCCAACACTTTGAAAACTGTAGAGCAGTCCCCGCAACAGTGAGCACATTGAGCTGCGCCCCAGTCCCAAGTCCTCTCAGCAGGGGTGGGGGCTGGAGAGGGTGCCCTTGGCTGGCTTTGCACACTGATTTCCATTTGCCTTTAGAATTTTGACCGTGATTATGCTGATTTTGAGATCAAAATCCAAGACCTGGATAGGAGGCTGGCCACGATCTTTTGCCAAGGATTTGAGGACTGCAGCTCCATTGAGTCCTCTGCAAAGGTAAGCATGCAGGGGGGACTCAGGCTGATCTGGAGCCTGGTGCCTTGGCACTGGATTCATGTCGAGAACGATCTTGGAGACCATTTCATCCTCTCCATGTAGAGCTGATGCCCAGGGAGGGAGGGCCCTTTCTCCTGTGCCTCAGAGTCAGTCAGTGAACACCCAGTGTAGCTCCTGATGCAGCTACTTACTGCCACATCTTAGAAGAAGAGGAGCACGTGAGCGTGAGATGACATTATTTTACTGATACTTCTTAACGCTCACTAAGAAAAAAGGGGACCATTTATTCTTGATTCGGTTTTCCCACTACTCGAAAGGAGTGAAAGTTACAGAGGTAAAGTGGGTGTAAAAATAAAACTCATGCAGATTTTGGCCCACTGAGCTGAATTTATACAATGCCTTCGTCCATGCAGGCCACTGTAACAAATTGCTGTAGACCGAGTGGCTTAAACAACACACATTTCATTTCTGTCAGTTCTGGAGGCTGGGAGGTCCAGCAGACTCAGTGTCTGGTGAGGGTCTACTTCTGTTCCTAGATGGCCATCTTTTCATTTGGTCCTTACATGGCAGAAGGGACAAGGGAGGTCTCTGGGGTCTCTTTATTTTTAGTTTTAAGGGTTTTTTTTTTGTTTGTTTGTTTTTTAAGATGGAATCTTGCTCTGTTACCCAGGCTAGAGTGCAGTGGTGCAATCCCAGCTCACTGCAACCTCCGCCTCCCGGGTTCAAGCGATTCTCCTGTCTCAGCCTCCCTAGTAGCTGCAATTATAGGCACATGCCACCACACCTGGTTAATTTTTGTGTTTTTACTAGAGAAGGGGTTTTGCCATGCTGGGCTGGTCTTGAACCTGTGACCTCAGGTGATCCACCCACCTTGGCCTCCCAAAGTGATGGGATTACAGGCGTGAGCTACCATGCCTGGCCTAGTTTTTATTTCTGTAGTGACAAGGTTTTGCTATGTTGCCCAGGCCCATGAGTTCTGGGCTTGACTGCTTCCAGGACCCCTGATCTGAACCGCTGGGCCAGACCAGCTCCCATGACTGTGAAGGCAATTGGGTTGGCTTGGGCAACCTGGGCTGGTGGTCATCTTTCAGGAGATGTCAGGGCTGAGATTTCTGAGGACAAAGATCTCTCCCCCACAAACGTCAGGATGTTCCTTTGCCCTTTTGAACACTCTTGCAAAAAATGCAAATATATGGGAATTTGAAGCTCCGCAAATCAAGGATCAAGTAAGTCTTGGATCGAGTTGGTGTTCTAGGCAAAATATCAATGAATGCAAATTAATACAGCACTGCCTTGCTGTGGTTGAAAAAATTATTCAATTATACTTGTTGAAGCAAGATGAGGCTGACTTGATTCGGACCTTATTCACGATTTATACCGTCGCAGTAGATACAGGCATAGGGAGAGTGATGGAGTTCCACTTTGAATACACTGCAGGTAAGTAGGAGTTTCCAGCAAAGGAGCAGGGTGGGGGTCAGTGGATGGAAAAATACTTAGAGGTGACATCAGGGGTTGGGGGATTCTGGCTAAACCAACTTCAAGATTCTAGCTGGAGGCAGGTTAGGATAATCAGACATCCCCTGGGGGATGGTAGAGGATGGAGACCCTGATGAGAATCTTTGGCCAAGCAAAGAATCTTTGTCAATGTTCCCTTCCTCAGAAGGCTCTTTCCCAGGTAGCTGCATCCCTGGTTTGCAGGGTCCTCACTTCCTTCCTTCTACTCCAATGCCCCCCAGGCTGGTGCCTTCAGCAGCAGCCTGCCTTCCCTTCTCAGCAACGGCCCTCCCTCATCTCATATTCAATTAGGTACTAATGTCTGTGTGTTACTTGTCTTCCCAACTAGAAGATAACCTCCCTGAGGGCAGGCACTGGATTTGAGTTCCCTTAGAACTGAGCCTAGCCCAGGGCAGGCGCTTTTGAGTATTTCCTGCAGTGCAGAACTGGTTCTTGCCAAAGGAGGCTGGTTGTTCTGGATGTTGTTGGAAGGTAGTTTCACTCTAGCGTAAGCCTTCCACATGGAGCCCCTGAAGGATAACACAAAAGCATTAGGGCTGCCCCAGTGCAGAAGGGTCCCAGTGGAGCCAATTCTTTCATTTGGAAACCTCACTTTTGGGTCTCTAAAATTAAAGATGGGGCACAGGCGCACAGGCTGGGTGGGCGGGCAGACAGCTGACTTCTGCAGCTCCTGCACCCCTAATGCCGGCTCCACAGGGGAGTGCTGTGACCCCCCGCTTCTGTGCCAATGAGGAAAATCAGAAAAATTAAGTAACTGGTCACCCGGCCAGGGCCAGATGAGTCCCCAGAGTCTCACTGGCCCCAACATGGAGATTCCGCCCCCTACATCTAGTTTGGAACAAGGGAAAGAGCAGATAAGGACCAATGTATGGGTCTGGGCTGAACCTCCACCAGAGTTCACTGGGGGATCCAGCAGTGGGGAGGGAACTGGGTTGGCGAGTCTGCTTTGGGAGCCCTCGGGAGCCCTACCTAGGCCCCTACCCTGTGAGGAGCAGGAGGTCCTGGAAAAAACTCAACCCCGCCTCTGCAGAACAGAGCCAATGAGGAACAAATGCAGTCACCCCGCCCCAGGCTTTCCCCACCGCATCCCCAGCCACTGTTAGGGTCAAGACGGGCTTTTGTGCTCTAAAAGAAAGAGTCTCTTTTAAAAAAGTTTTCACGGTATGTTTATGCTCAATTTAAAACAAAGGGGAGGGTGGGGAGAAATAACTCTTGTAACCCATTTCCGTCGCCATCTGTTCGCCTTTCTCTTTGACCTGAGAACATTCCCCCCTGGTTTGACCGCCCTGTGTCTAATTACAGTAGGCCCCTGGGGTTTCTCTCCCTCCTGTCCCTTCCATCCCCTGCCTCTTCCGGACTTAGTTCTCATTATCAGCAACTCACACACAGCCAGGAACGTTCTAGAGCAATTTTCCACATGATCTCCTCTTGGCAGAAAATAGAATTCACTTCCTTTCCAAAAGTCATTAAGCCAAAAACTATATAAACATGAAAAGGAGGAGAGAGAAATGGGAAGAGAGAGAGAAAAAAAATGCTGGGACAGGATGGTCATAAACTATTAAGAGGAACATTTTTTTTTTCCAACTGCCCCATGTCAATGCTTTGAACAAGTGAAACTGGTGACCTCATACGTCAGCAGGCGACTATGGAGGAAGCGGGTAGCTGGCAGGACACCAGCGTTTCCGTGTCTGCCTGAGAGTCCACAGCTGCTCCATTTGTACAACCCACAGTACAAATAGGTCCGAGGGTGACAATATTTTTTCTAAGCCCAGGAGAAATCAGAATTTGTGTCAGGAAGGTTTGAACAATTTTGAAAAATACAATTATTTTGAAAATAGCTGCAGTCTTGCATTTGGGAAATCTGTACTTTTTGGGGTCTGAAAAATCTCCCTTTCTTTGCGGTCATGTTTTGGTCTTTCCTCCAGCGGCCATTTCTAGGGACAGTGGTCACATTTCTCAGACCCAAGTCTGGGGCGAGTCTGAGACTCAGGCTCCCCGCAGCAGGTCTGGCCCCACCGGGCGCAAAGGATGGTAGCCCCAGGAAACTCTCACGATTTCCTACTCACACCCAGCGCTTGGGGACCCTGTTTCATGTGAGACTGTCTTGCCTGTCTCTCGCCCCCACCCACTTGGTCTGACCCCCAGAGCTTTTTCGGAGCAAAACACATTTCCTGATGGTGGTTTTCTTGCCTGAGCTGCCCCTGAGAGCGGCATTGCTCTTCCTAAGAGGAATAATCCTTGTGACTAAAACATTTCCCCATTTATCCTTATCATAGTAGAAGCCTGGCTGTATACATGCAACATTATGGCTGTTTTTAAATTGTTTACTTGGAGTTGTTTTGGGTTTGTTTGTTTCTGGAGACAGGGTCTCACTCTGTTGTCCAAGCTGGGGTGCGGTGGTGCAATCTTGGCTCACTGCAGCCTTGACCTCTGGGGCTCAAGTGATCCTCCCATCTCAGCCTCCTGAGTAGCTGGAACTCTAAGGGTGCACCCAAAAGAATACAAAAACTGGACCCAGCTAGTTTCATGTATTCTTTGTTTTTTTTTTGTTTTGTTTTTGTTTTTTTTGTAGAAGCAGGATTTTGCTATGTCACCTAGGCTGGTCTCGAACTCCTGGGCTCAAGTGATCCTCCCATCTCGGCCTCCTGAGTAGCTGGAACTCTAAGGGTACACCCAAAAGAATACAAAAACTGGACCCAGCTAGTTTCATGTATTCTTTGTTGGTTTTTTTTTTTTTTTTTTTTTTTTTTTGTAGAAACAGGATTTTGCTATGTCACCCAGGCTGGTCTTGAACTCCTGGGCTCAAGTGATCCTGCTGCCTCAGCCCCCCAAAGTGTTGGGATTATAGGCATGAGCCACAGTACTCAGCCTATTTAATTGCTTGAATCTTCCTTACCAGAATTCTGATTTTTCCTGGGCTTAGAAAAAACTCTCGTAGGTCTTGGACCTATTTGTCCTGTGGGATTACAAGTCAAGTATTTGCAGACTCGGCCTAAGTCAATGGGAAAAGCATAGAGGCACGCACTGAGTCAGTTGACACAAACAGAAAGGTTCCGATGGATTCTTTTGTTTTGGCAAGGTGCACATTATCTTGCTTCTGAAGGCTGGCCCTGCTCGTTCTGTCCACAGCCACAGGCTGGGGAAGGGGAGCGGACTCAGGCGAAGAGGCCCCCTTCTCCTTTCTCCCCAGCTCTTGTACATGTGTGGGGGCCTCCTGGAGCGGCCCCTGATTCTTGCCGAGGTGGTGCCCAGGTATTCAGTCATGCTGGAGCTGTTTGACGCTGAGCTGGACAACGCCAAGATCTTGTATGATGCCCAGATGGCAGCCTCCGAGGAGGGCAAAATTCCCCTGATCCACAAAAACATGCCTCCCGTGGCCGGGCAGCTCAAGTGGAGCCTGGAGCTGCAGGAGAGGCTGGAGGTGTCCATGAAACACCTGAAGCACATCGAACACCCGTGAGTCACAGCCCTGGCCGGGGGCAGGCAGGGGCGGGCATCCCGCCTCCATGGCGCAGGAGAGCGACAGGGACTTCCCCAGCCCTGAGCTGGACCACCCTCCTGTCGACCAGACCATTACCTCCCAGAGCAAAAGCCCAGAAGAGACCCTGTCGGGTCCTCCCTCCTTCCCTGAACGTCTTCTCGGTGGGAGTGCTCAGGGGGAAGCTGGCTGGTCCCCACCCTTGCCCACCAGCCTGGCAGATGTGAAGACCACCCAGCAGGAACAGGCAGAGGCTGTGTGTGCAGTCGGCTGAGCCACCGTTGCGTGCACTTGGCCCAGGCTCCCAGACAGCCGGGCCAGAGGGGCTTTCTGGTGGACGCAGGGACTGCTGCAGGGGAGGCCCGGCTGGAGGTCTTGGCCTGGGGAGGCCGGTGCAGCTGACCGGGCAGGGGGGAGGCTTTTATGCAGTCGTTTGGGGGGCATATTTGCTTTCATCTGTTTGACCCCAGGTTGGAAGGGAGAATGAAAGTTGGAGAGGGGCTGGCAGTCGGGAGCTGGTTGCTGCATGGGTTCTCTTTTGGCCTCCTGGACCAGTGGCTGCAGACTGCAGGTCCGAGTTCCATTTGAACATTTGGTCTGGCCACTGCTTGTTTGCATATTCAGTCTGTGAGCCTTGAGTAAATGGGTGGCTGGCCACTTCGGCACCCTGGATCAGGCAGCAATGGGACACACCAAAGAGACTCCACAGGAGATGTCCATGGGGCCTCACCTTCCCACTCTGATTCCAGGGTCATGTCTGGAGTGGAGGCCAAGTTGATTTATCAGAAGTATGACGAGATGATGGAGCTGCTGAGGTCCCACCGCGAGAAGATCTACCAGCAGTGGGTGGCGGGCGTGGACCAGGACTGTCACTTCAACCTGGGGCAGCCGCTAATTCTGCGGGACGCCTCCAACAACCTCATCCACGTCAACTTCAGCAAAGCGGTGGGTGCCAGGAGTGGGCACCCATCAAAGGCTCCTTGGGAGCTGGGGGCAGGGCCTGCCAAGGTTGCCTCAGTGTGGATTCCTGGAGGTCGATGTTTATATCATAGTTAGCCTAAAGCTTCACTTGTTAAATATGTCCAGGGTATATTTAAGACAGGCAAAGCAGAAGCAATTTTGACAGTAGTTTCAATGAGTATCTTCTTGAAAGCGTTCATGTGATCGCAAGAAGAAACATCAGTTTAAAATTGGGAGGAAGAAAAGTATTTGCTGAATCTATACAAATGCGCTGGCTGGGCAAGGCAGGCACGCTGGGGAGAATTCACACTCGTGGGCTTTGGGATGTGGGTTCCGTGGCTAAAACCCAGGAAGTTCAGAAGAACAGAGACGGAACCCAATTCCTACAATCACAGCCCCAGAGCTGCCCAACCTACACGCGGCAAGGCAGGGAAACCAGAGATGTGGCTCTTCCTTGGAAATCTTCCCATTCACTAACATTGATTCTTTCATTCACTGAATACTTACTGAGTACCTACTGTGTGTATGTGCTTGGGATAAATGAGTGAGCCAGAGATTCAGAGATCTGTCTGTCCTGCCCTCCTGGAGCCGACCTCCCGGCAGGAGGGCAGGGAGGATGATCAGTTAGCATTCACGAGGGAGTCAAGCATGTGATACTGTAGAAGGTGCAGTAGGTTCCACAGAAGGAAGAGCAGGAAGGGCAGGTTAAGAAGATCAGTAGAGCTGGTGGAAGGGGCAGGTGCAAGTTTAGATGTGAGCAGAGACTTGTGGGAGGTCAGAGTGCCACTGAGCAGAGATGGAAGGGACAGCCTTGCAGCAGAGCACACAGCTAGAGGCCAGGGCGCATGAGAGCCTGGTGAGGTCCAGGAGCAGCGAGGAGGCCAGTGGGCGGGGGAGTGGGCAAAGGGGAGGTCGTAGGAGAAGAGGTGAGAGTGATGAGGAAGGGCCCCACGGGCCACAGAGGGACTTGGGGCTTGGTTTGAGCAAGATGGCAGCCCCTGCGGGGTTTCAGGCAGAGGAGTGCTGTGATTAGATTTCTACTTGTAAAGGACCCTTCTCCACGCTGTGAGGTGTGTAGATTGAAGGGAGCTGGGGCTGGGGGAAATTGTAGGAAAATCAAGAGCCTGTTGCCACAATCCAGGCAAGAGATGACAGCTGGGAGGTGGTGGCTGGAACCAGAGTGGCAGCAGTGAAGGTGGTGGTGAGCTTCTGGACTTGATCATAGTGCCATGGAGACTCCTAGTGGGTTGGAAATGGAGCGCGATTGGAAGAGGGGAGTCAATCCCAGTGTTTTGGGGTCAGGTGAGTAGACGGGTAAAATTGCCATCAGCCAAGAGGGCAGGTGGGGCAGGCCACAGGGGAAGATGGGCTGCTCTGCTTTGGCCTTGTTGGGTGTGAGATGTCACCTGGACATCCAAACAGAGGAGCTGAGTAGGCGGGTGGATACAGAAGTCTGGAAGTCACGAGAGAGGCTGGGGTTGGAGATATAAATGTGGGAGCCACCCACACAGAGATGGTACTTGTAGCCGTGACACTGGATGGCATCACACCTCATTCAGTGGAGATGACAAATGGGCTGGCTGGTCAAGGCAGCTATGATGTTGGATGACATCACACCTCATTCAACTGAGAGTAAATTGAGAAGGACCAAGCTCTATGGCTCCCCATCATGGACATCTTGAGATTATCAAAAAAGACTAATAACGGTGACCAGGAATGTGTGGTGTCCTGGAAGCCAGGAGGACACTGTGTGCCCAGGAGGAAAGAGTGCCAGCTGCTGGGGATCCCATGAGATGAGGCCTGTGATGTGACCAGGGGTTTCAGCAACATGGAGCTTATCTGAACTTTGAGAATAGCTTTGTGGCCAGAAGCACTGTTGGAAGGGATGTCCCTGTTGTTGATCTCTTGGGTCATAACCAGGTGAAAGGAGAGAGAAAAGGGAAGGTTAGATCCTAGGGAGGAGGACACAAGTGAAGACCCGAAGTCTTACTCCAAACCTCCTGGGGGTAGTAGGTAGGGGAGAGGACAGAGATAAGAAAATTAGGACGATGTCAGCCTCCCATGGTGATGATGAGGTCATCCACCCATGAGGATAATGTCACCCACCCATGGTGATGACGATGTCATCCACCTACGAGGATGATGTCATCCACGAGGGTGAGCTCATCCACCCATGAGGATGATGTCAGTGCTTTCTGTCTCAGGATCAGCCAACAGGGTGAAAACGTCCTGGTCCTGGCAGCAACCACTGCCTCTCACCAACTTTGAGATCCCCCAGGCTGTCAAAACATCCCAGGGCAGATGCTCATTTCTTTTGCTTGAACACGGCACTGTTGACATGACCTGCTGACATGTTCTTTGATCTTCATCTGTCATTTAGTTGGTGGCAGTTCTGAGAGAAGTCAAGTATTTGAATTTCCAGCAACAGAAAGATATTCCAGACAGTGCAGAGAGTCTGTTCTCAGAGAACGAAACTTTCCGGAAGTTTGTGGGCAACCTGGAGCTGATCGTTGGCTGGTATAATGAGGTGAGCTGGTGCTCCCAATGCAGCTTGGTTTTCTTCTGGTTTTTTGTCAAGTTTCAGTTTTTGTGTTTGAGATGTGGCTCTTCCTGGGAAATCTTCCCATTCACTCAAATTCATTCTTTCATTCACTGCATACTTACTGAATACCTGCTATGTGTATGTGCTTGGGATAAATGAGTGAGCCAGAGAGTCAGAGATCTCCGTGCTGCCCTCCTCTTCTGTTCCACTTGGAGATCTTACACCAGCATTTGTCGTCACCCAACAACTGCTGATGTAAGATCTCCAAGTGGAACAGAATTAAATGAGTGTGTTTTAATATTCAAACATGGTTCAAGCCAGTCTTCATTATTCATGCAATTAGCAGCAGCAAAGATAGTGGTGACTCAGAACAGCTGGTGATGGATATCTTATTCCCACTGGGCTTTGGTTTATGTTACATGATTTTTATTTATTTTGAGACAGTCTCGTGCTGTCACCCAGGCTGGAGTGCAGTGGTGTAATCTCGGCTCACTACAACCTCTGCCTCCCAAGTTCAAGCGATTCTCCTGGCTCAGCCTCCTGAGTAGCTGGGACTACAGGCATGTACCATCACTCCCAGCTATTTTTTTCTATTTAAATAGAAAAAAAGATTTTGAGCTTTAGATTTATGACCAAGGGAAAAGGTCTGAGCCCAGAAATGCTCAGTGATCCACATATATTTCTTTGGCTTAGAATCATAAAAAGGTATCAAATATAGAAAGTTTGGGATTATATACCGAGGATTTATGTATTAAAAGTAATGGCAAAGACGGCAGTTACTTTTGAACCAACATATACACGGTTGATTCTCAACTAGCTGTGGTATGGGCTAGAAAGAGGAATACTATAACATAAAAACAGTAGCTGTGTACATAAATCCTCAGTGATAAGTCATTCTAAAAGTTGGAGTGTACTGAAATATGATTTCCAAACAGAAACATGAATCATCATTGGCTCGGTTAGGGTAGTAAGCTGTTATCATATTGCTATAAAGAAATACTTGATACCTGTAATTCTAGCACTTGGGGAGGCCAAGGCGGGTGGATCACCTGAGGTCAGGAGTTCAAGACCAGCCTGGCCAACACAGTGGAACCCCCGTGTCTACTAAAAATGCAAATATTAGCTGGGTGTGGTGGTGGGTGCCTGTAGTCCCAGCTACTGGGGAGGCTGAGGCAGGAGAATCGCTTGAGCCCGGGAGGTGGAGGTTGCAGTGAGCCAAGATCACGCCACTGTACTCCAGCCTGGGCAACAGAGCAAGACTCCATCTCAAAAAAAAAACCCAAAGCCTGAGAGTGGGCAATTTATGAAGAAAACAGGTTGAATTGGTTCATGGCTCTGCAGGCTGTACAGGAAGCATAGTGGCTTCTGCTTCCGGGGGGGACCTCAGAAAACTTGGAATCATGGTGGAAGGTAAAGGGGAAGCAGCCACGTCACCTGGCAGGAGGTGGGATAAAGAGAGAAGTGGGGGAGGTGCTATACCTGTTTAAAAACCAGATTGCACGAGAATTCATTCACTGTCCCAAGAACGGCATCGAGGGGATGGTACTAAACCATTCATGAGATCATTGTCCCCATGATCCAGTCTTCTCCCACTAGGCCCCACCTCCAACACTGGGGATTATAATTCAACATGAGGCCTGAGAGGCAACACAGATCCAAACCCTATTAGTTGGTGTTGAGGAATAGAAGTCCTTCCCAGAGAACAATTTAAAATCTGGTTGGACTGGGAACAAAACCTGTAACCTCTGTTTTGCAGATAAAAACTACAGTGAAGGCAGTAGAATTTCTACTAATAAAGTCAGAATTGGAAGCAATCGATGTCAAATTACTGAGCGCTGAAACGACATTATTCTGGAACGGCGAAGGTACGGAGGCCACATTCCCTCCCACCTTGGGTTAAACTTGGGGGTCCAACCTGCCCAGCATCTGTCCTCAAACACCACTGGAGTGGCCACTTCTGCCTCCTGGCTGCATGGATCTGCTTTAACTGCAAGGGGGCTAGAAGATAGTCACCTCCACCTACTTGCCCAGGCCAAAAATAACAAAAAACAAACCAAAAAAAAGAAAAGAAAAAGCCTATCTGTGTCACTTACAAATGGAATCCAGCGAAGAGTCCCTGGGAACTGCCAAGGGGTTCCAAGGTTCCCAAACTGGGTTTGCTGGAGGCCCGGTTTCTACTGTTGGTTTATCAAGCACGCACAGAGCATGCACAGCTGGTGAGCAGAGCCAGTGCACATCTTGGTTAACTCAGGGCAGACGTCAGGAAAGGAGAAAGAAGTGTAGTCACAAGTCCCCTCCTTCCCTTCGTTCTACCACTGGACGAGGCAGGAGGCCCCCAACCCCCTGGCCCCATCTCTGATGCTCCCAGAGGTGGGAGCTTTTAACATGAGGAGTCCGGGGCTCCTACGTGGGGTGAAGGGTCCACATATTCTCCAAACCCTATGTCTAAAGGGACACTATATTCGTGATTCCTTGGCATTTCATTTCAGAGAACACTCAACGATTTCTTCTGGGAATCACGTTCCAGAATAGGAGGAGTGTTTTCCCAGGGCTGTCTCGTAGTGATGAGTGTTAAGCCAACCCAAGAAAAGTTTTCATCCTGCTGAATTGCTCGTTTCTTTTCTTTTTTTTTTTTTTCTGAGATGGAGTCTCACTCTGTCATCAGGCTGGAGTGCAGTGACACGATCTCGGCTCACTGCAACCTCTGCCTCCCGGGTTCAAGCGATTCTCCTGCCTCAGCCTCCCAAGTAGCTGGGATTACAGACACCTGCCACCACGCCCGGCTAATTTTTTGTATTTTTAGTAAAGACAGCATTTCACCATGCTGGCCAGGCTGGTCTCGAATTCCTGACCTCGTGATTTGCCCGTCTTGGCCTCCCAAAGTGCTGAGATTACAGGCGTGAGCCACCACGCCCAGCCTGAATCGTTCATTTCGTAAGATTCCTTTACACTTCCATTTTAGGTGTGTTTCAATACATTCAAGAGGTGCGAGAAATTCTGCACAACTTGCAGAACAGGATACAAAAGGCAAAACAAAATATAGAAGGAATTTCACAGGCTATGAAGGTAAGCAAGGGGCAGAGCACAGAGCGGGGCTTTGTGGGGGCCTGGGGCTGCCCTGGGGCAAACCAGCCTGCATAGAGGCCCATGGAAAGTGCTGTGATGTGCGGGGGGCAGTGGGAGTTGCCATGCAGTGCTCTCCACTGGTAGGATGATATCAGAGTGGTCCCAGGGCAGAAAGAGCCCAGTTGCTCAGTGGAATTCAGTTCTCCATTCTGCTCTGAGCTCTGCAAGGCCCCCCCTGTGTGCCAGGCCAGCGCCAGTAGCAAGGGGTGGAAAGAGATCTGCCAAGACTCACCCCAGTGGGAAGAAGCCCATTGCCCAGTACAGAAACAGTACAGTTCTAACTCAAGTTCCTTCCAGAGCACTGGGGGAATCCTTCATTAGTCTTCTGGGTGGTCTGGTCTGTCACTGATGCTCTGATGTGCAAAAACACTTACAGCAATGTATCCAAAAGGAAGTTTTAAGGAACGTCTCCTCTTGTTAATTTGCAGTGTCTACTCTGCAACTCTATTTCTTTTCTTTTTTTTTTTTTTTTCTTTGAGACAGAGTTTCACTCTGTTGCAGCTGGAGTGCAGTGGCATGATCTTGGCTCACTGCAACTCTGCCTCCTGGGTTCTAGTGACTCTTAGTGTCTCAGCTTCCCCAGTAGCTAGGACTACAAGTGTGTGCCACCACACTCAGCTAATTTTTTGTATTTTTAGTAGAGGTGCGGTTCCACCATGTAGCCCAGGCTGATCTTGAACTCCTGAGCTCAGGCAATTTGTCTGCCTTGGCCTCCCAAAGTGCTAAGATTACAGGTGTGAGCTTCTGCACCTGGTTAACCCTATTTCATTTTTAAATGATCATGTTTAAGCTATATTTCTCTATCAACATATCAAAATTACATCATCATGATGCCCCACCCACCCTGCTCCGTTTAACCGGCCGCTACAACTGGACTTCAGATTACATAGCATTCCACCACTTCCCTCCCCAACCTCTCCACAAACCCTTGAGTAGAGATCATTTAGAATTCCTGAGAAAAACAAGCAATTGGAAAAGAAAATGGTTCAAACTCAGTCCATCAGACCTGGAATAAATCCTGTTTGGAGTTTGTACATTGTCAGGCTGTGCCCTTAGCACTCAGGTGAACAGCAAAGGGGTGAGGACCAAAAGGAGGTTGTTCAAAGATTATGCAGCATTTGAGAGGAGGAAGTCATTTGGTATCTCAGAAAAACACAGACCTATTGAAGCTATTCAGTTAGTAAACCTAATATTTTTTTTCTTAAATTAAAAAGGTTATGACATCTATGAAATAACAACAGAATGAGAACTAAGAACAGAATGAGAGGAAAGCAGAGAAGTGAAAGGACATGGCTAAGAAAATCAAAACTGCAAAAGAAGAATTAAAATATACTGAAGCACCAGTTAGACTAGAACTGATGCTGTGTGACAGTAGATATATTAAATAGAGGACAATTTTAGGAAATTGCTAATATGCAAAGGGAAATAACAATAGATAATGTGTAAGATGGAGAGGAATAACATAAAAATCATAGTTGTGACTAAAGAAATAATAGGCTGGGCATGGTGGCTCACACCTGTAATCCCAGCACTGTGGGAGGCCGAGGTGGGCGGATCACTTGAGGTCAGGAGTTCTAGACCAACCTGGCCAACATGGTGAAACCCTGTCTCTACTAAAAATACAAAAAGGAGCCAGGTGTGGTGGTGTGCACCTATGATCCCAGCTACTAGAGAGGTTGAGGCAGGAGAATTGCTTGAACCTGGGAGGCGGAGGTTGCGGTGAGCTGAGGTCATACCACTGTACTCCAGCCTGGGCGACAGAGCGAGACTCTGTCTCAAAAAAAAAAAAAGGTAGACATATTCTGACCAGAATTTTAAATCTCAAGGATACAGAACAATCTTCTGTATGTTTCTACCAAGCAGGTACCCTTTTGACTTTACATAGATTTCCAGAACATGACGAAAATAGCCAGTCTTGAGAAAGGCTCCTGACAATTATCTGTGAATGCAATAGTAAAGTCATCCTCACACGTGCAGGGGCTTGGAAAAATACCATTTAGGTACCCTTCCTGAGAAACCTATTCCAGAATGTATTCCAGGACACCAATAGATCAACCATATTCTAGAGTACCAAGGAGAGAATTAACATTTAAATAAGACTAGCAATGAGCTTGGAACCAATTAAATATAAAGAGAGAAGTATATAAAGAGATAAATATGGTTGTGAAAGGTTACATTCCAAAGTCAAAAACAATACTTGTAGAAAAATATAAATGGTAGAAACCATATCCATGGTGATAAATGTGATCAATAATTGGAAGTTAGGAGGACGAAAAAAGGTAGGACAGGGAAGTTAACCATATCCTAAATTCCTAAACATGGGTAATGGGAATCAAAAGCAATTTTTCCTTTTTTTTTTTTTGAGATGCAGTCTTGCTCCGTCACCTGGGCTGGAGTGCAACGGCACAATCTCGGCTCACTGCAACCTCTGCCTCCCGGGTTCAAGCGATTCTCCTGCCTCAGTCTCCCGAGTAGCTGGGATTACAGGCATGCGCCACCACACCTGGCTAATTTTTGTATTTTTAGTAGAGATGGGGCTTCACCATGTTGGTGAGGCAGGTCTCAAATTCCTGGCCTCAGATGATCCATCCGCCTTGGTCTGCCAAAGTGCTGAGATTACAGGCGTGAGTCACCAGTCCCAGTTGCAATTTTTATTTCCAAAATTAGAGAAATATTTAAAAGATAGCTTTTTTTTTCTTTTTCTTTTTTTTTTGAGATGGAGTCTGGCTCTGTCGCCCAGGCTGGAGTGCAGTGGCCGGATCTCAGCTCACTGCAAGCTCCGCCTCCCGGGTTCACGCCATTCTCCTGCCTCAGCCTCCCGAGTAGCTGGGACTACAGGCGCCCGCCACCTCGCCCGGCTAGTTTTTTTTTTTTTTTGTAGTTTTTAGTAGAGACGGGGTTTCACCGTGTTCGCCAGGATGGTCTCGATCTCCTGACCTCGTGATCCACCCGTCTCGGCCTCCCAAAGTGCTGGAATTACAGGCTTGAGCCACCGCGCCCGGCCAAAAGATAGCTTTAATAAACTTAATGGCAAGTACTAGTGGAATTATAAATAGGATTTCTCCTATCCAAATCACTAAAGAATATAAAAGCAAATAAGCTATAGTTTTTAAAGCAAAATACCACAACAAAGGGAAACAGAAAGCAGAAAGGATAAGACATGATAACAAAGGGCAAACATTAGTTATAGTATATATAAATTAAAAGCAAAATGTTTAGATTCGATTGTTTAAAAATGTAATTATATGCTACTTCCGAGAGATACCTAAAGCAAAATGGAAAGGTTGAAGACAAAATGATTGACAAGTAGGTGAAACCATATGAAACTTCCAATAATTGACCATTTTTGACCTTTAAAAGATAGCAGTTCTCACAGCTGAGCACAATGGCTTATCCCTCCAGTCCAAGCACAATGGCTCATGCCTGTAGTCCAAGCACTTTGGGAAGCCAAAGCAGGAGGATTGGTTGAACCCAGGGCCTTCCTATGTTGCTCAGGCTGGGCAACGCCTGTGGTCCCAGCTGTTCTGGAGGCTGAGGTGGGAGGATCACTTGAGCCTGGGAGGTTGAGGCTGTATGAGCTGACATTGTGCCACTGCACTCCAGCCTGAGTGACAGAGCAAGACCTTGTTTCTAAGAAAGAAAAAAACAATTTCAAATGACAGTCTTATTCACAGACATATATAGATCCTTGCATACATACATACACATATACAACAAAATATTAATCAGCAAAGAGCAACTCGGGGCAAAAATACATAGTTAGCTAAACATATATGATCAAGTAAAATTTATATAAAAGTTATAGTTGTCCTAAAATATTGTGTTCCCAATGAGAGTATGGTTAATATATCTAGGCCGGGCGTGGTGGCTCAAGCCTGTAATCCCAGCACTTTGGGAGGCCGAGATGGGCGGATCACAAGGTCAGGAGATCGAGACCATCCTGGCTAACCCGGTGAAACCCTGTCCCTACTAAAAAATACAAAAAACTAGCCGGGCAAGGTGATGGGCGCCTGTAGTCCCAGCTACTCGGGAGGCTGAGGCAGGAGAATGGCGTGAACCCGGGAGGCGGAGCTTGCAGTGAGCTGAGATCCGGCCATTGCACTCTAGCCTGGGCAACACAGCAAGACTCCGTCTCAAAAAAAAAAAATTATATATGTATGTGTGTGTGTGTGTGTGTGTGTGTGTATATATATATATATAAATAAAAGCAAAATCTATTGGAAGAACTGAAAAATGAGCAGAATGCAAATGTAATGGGAAGCCTAACACAGCGTTATTATACTGCCGTGGACTGCACGTTTGTGACTCCCAAACATTCCTCTGTGGAAGCCCTAATCCCACTGTGGTGGGTCTTGGAGACATGGCCCTGGGGAAGCAGTTAGAACATGAGAATAGAGACATCATGAAGGCGATTGTGCCCTTATAGCAACAGGCACGAGAGAGCTCACTCTGCCCCTCCGCCATGTGAGGACACAGCAAGAAGGCAGCCGTCGCCGTCTGCACACCAGGAAGAGAGCCCTCAGCTGGAACCAAACATGCCAGCACCTTGATCTCAGACTTCTAACCTCCAAACCTGAGAGAAATGTCTGTTGCTTAAGCCCCCTAGGATATGGTATTTTGGTTATAGTAATCCAAGCCGACTAAAACATACACAAAACGTGTTTTTTCTGACCATGAAGCAATAAAACTGCTAATGAAAAAAAGGAAATCCTTCTAACAAGGTAAACACAGAGGCTTAATCATATCATTTATGTTCACACAAAAGCGTCAGTAGAAAAACTAAAAGTAGTCACATAAATAGCAAATACTGGACAGAGGAGGGAGGTGAGTAATCTAGTCTTCATTGTTCACACCAGAATCACAGAAACAGTTGAGAAATGGCTGAATCGATGTAGAGTCTGTAAATGATCAGAGTGACAGAGGCAGCCGTGAGAAGAAGGAAAGCTGAGATTCCCTCATGTTTCCAGCTGGGAGATGGGATGGAGGATAGGGAGACATGGGTCAAAGACCTTTTTTTTTTTTTTTTTTTGGTCAAAAACTTTTCTTATTAGGTGTTTTGTTACCATATATGTATCACTTTAATGGCGATGTATAGGGAAAACAAAATCTAATCACAGAAAACAGTAAAGTCCAAATCATAATTATAGGTGGCCACCACCTTTTTTTTTTTTTTTTGAGACGGAGTCTCCGTCATCTAGGCTGGAGTGCAGTGGCGTGATCTTGGCTCACTGCAAGCTCTGCCTCCCAGGCTCACGCCATTCTCCTGCCTCAGCCTCCCAAGTAGCTGGGACTACAGGCGCCCGCCACCATGCCTGGCTAATCTTTTGTATTTTTAGTAGAGACGGGGTTTCACCGTGGTAGCCAGGATGGTCTCGATCTCCTGACCTCGTGATCCTCCTGCCTCGGCCTCCCAAAGTGCTGGGATTACAGGCGTGAGCCACTGCGCCTGGCCAAGTGGCCACTACCCTTGTGGTAGAACTCCTACTTGCAGGGGAGCCAGGGTCCTGACCCTACTCTCTACCCTTTTCCACCCCTGTCGGCAGGTCAGTGGCCCCCACAAAAGGGACTTATTCCCACCTGGCCCTCCATTTGCAGCTATGGACAATCCACCCAGCATTGACCACACTTTCCTTGACCCTCAGGTCCTTCCGTCCCCCGAAAAAGAGAATTAGATGCTCCTTTCCTGAGAGTGACCCCATTCTGGCCCAGTTGAGTGAAACATCTCAACGGTCTCTCTCTGGTTCCCCTAGGCCCTGGTTTTGGTTTTGAGCTCAATTATTTAAGGCTCTCTGGTCAACAGTCAATGAGGCACAGGTCCTTAGTGGCCCCTAGTGGGCATGGATCATGGAGAAAGAGACTCCAATCCAAGAGTAGGTAGCAGTGAAGAAACACACCAAAAGCAATGCAGCAAAAGAGTGCAACCAAAAGCGGTTTCTCCAGAACAGCTTTTCTCCTGTGCTTTCCTTCCAGGACTGGTCGGCCAACCTGCTGTTTGAAAGAAAGGACAATAAGAAAGAGGCCCTGTTAGACTTGGATGGAAGAATTGCCAACCTCAGCAAGCGCTACACAGCAGTCAGGGATGCTGGCGTGAAGATCCAAGCCATGGTTGCAGTAAGGAAACACCCAGGAGGTTTTTTTGAGAACCCACTTGCTTTTAGCAGGGAGGAGAGAGTATAAGGCAGAGCTGGAGATTTCATAAAAATGATTAGTGACACATTTTTAGTGGTCACTGAAGTCCGTGATCTGGCTGGATGCAGTGGCTCTCACCTGTAATCCCAGCACTTCGGGAGGCCGAATCGGGCAGATCACCTGATGTCAGGAGTTTGAGACCAGGCTGGGTAACATGGCAAAACCCCGCCTCTACTACAAATACAAAAATTAGCGAGGCATGGTGGCACATGCCTGTAATCCCAGCTACTCGGGAGGCTGAGGCAGGAGAATCGCTTGACCCTGGGAGGCAGAGGTGGCAGTGAACCAAGATCGCACCTCTGCACCCCAGCCTGGGTGAAAGAGTGAGACTCCATCTCAAAAAAAAGAAAAAAAAAGAAAAAAAATCTATGATCTTTAATCCAAGCGAGCCTTGTCTTTAAGTAGCAGAGCACCCTCACTGTCTACTTCCAAGCCTGGTTCCTCTTGTGATGGGCCTGCCCTCCGCTAAGGGCACCAGAGCACTCACCCTGCACAATGTGGGTATGGCCAAGTGACATCTTCATACTGGGTTCAACAAATCTTGTCTTCCCAGGATGAGCTGCTGAGGGCGGGCACCGTGTGTTTATCGGTATCCCCCAGGGATTTCCCATCCATGGTTGGTGTGGGCAGGGAACAGTAACCTGGGAAGAGCGAGCACCATTCCATTGTGCACAGGGTGTATCACTACCCGCACATGTGAGTGGATAGAATGTGATAATGCGTGTCTGTTTTGCTACCTAGGTTGCCGGCTGTTCCTTCTTGCCAATAGTCCCAACAGTGCATGACTCTGTGTCCCTGCCAGCCTCTTGGGAGCCCTCATGGTTGGCACATTCAGTGGGCAAATGCAAAACAGTAGACTGGCATTCCTGGGTGCTCCGTCTGGAGTCCTGACATTGTAGGGGTTTTCATGCTCTCCTCACTTGGCAGTTATTTCATCCAGCTTGCATTTTTGTTTGTCTCTGAGGAGAATGTGAAAGGTTGATCTTTGCATTGGCCTATACAAGAGAATATTCTGCCTTGAGCTCAAAATATGGCTGGGCATAGTGGCTGACATCAGTAATCCCAACACTTTGGGAGGCCAAGGTGGGTGAATCACTTGAGGTCAGGAGTTTGAGACCAGCCTGGCCAACATGGAGAAACCACGTCTCTACTAAAAATACCAAAATTAGCCACGTATAGTGGCAGGCACCTGTAATCCAAGCTACTTGGGAGGCTGAGGCAGGATAATTGCTTGAACCTGGGAGGCAGAGATTGCAGTGAACCAAGATTGCACCACTGCACTCCAGCCTGGGCGAAAAGAGTGAGACTCCATCTCAGAAAAAAAGTATTTTAGAGCAGTTTTTTGGGGGGTTTGCAGTGGATGGTGCAAATCAGTGGTGTGGACTTTAATAATGAGTCATCTCATCCAGACAGACCAGCAGGCCCCACCCAGGGGATGGGCCATTATTGGCTGTTCCTGTTGTCACATCATTGCTCTAAAGATCATCACCCCAGGAAGTGACTTGACTGAACCAGAATCGGTTTTGCCTCATTCCCATTTCCCATCCCTCCCCTCCCTGCCATGGTGCCAGAAGCTCCCTGTAAATTAAAATGCTAAACTGCAAAAATGTTACTTGGAAGAGTTAACTGATTAGCTTCTTAACACTCTCAGAAGAAGCTCCCTGTAAATTAAAATGCTAAACTGCAAAAATGTTACTTGGAAGAGTTAACTGATGAGCTTCTTAACACTCTCAGAATGGTTGGAAACAGAGCATAGGAGAGAAATTTGACTTAGGGTTAGGAAAGGTTCAGAGGGCAGGCGAGGAGGCAGGACTGGGCTGAGGCTGAGGCCAAGCACCAGGGACAGGAGCCTAAGAGGGGCAGAAGCCAGCAAACCAGCCTCTCCTGTTCCCCAACTGGGATGAGATGGCATTGCCTCTTGTGTACGACTCTGTCACCACATATGTTTACTCTTATGACAGTCATTAGAGCCATTTCTTTTTATCTTATGCTGAAGTTATTTGAGCTCAAGTCTTCTCTCCCTTATTAGAATAGACCTGCCTGAGGGCATAGACTGAGGGAATTAATCTTTGAGTTTCCCTATAGCACTTAGTATCCTAGAGATCCATCCATCCATCTACTCATCTACCCATCTACCCATCCACCCATCCACCCACCCATCCATCCATCCATCCATCCACTCACACATCTATCCACCCCCTTAATCTGTCCACTCATCCACCCACCCCACCCACCCACCCACCCAGCCAGCCACTCACCCACCAACCCACCCCACCCCACCCCACCCCACCCCACTTATCCACCCACCCATCCACTCATCCTTCTACTCACACATCTACCCACGGCATTCATCTGTCCACCCATCCATCCACCCATCCATCTATCCATCCATCTGTCCATCTACTCACATATCTAAGCACCCCATTCATCCATCTATGGACTCACACACCTACCCACCCCATTCATCTGTCCGTTCACCTACCCCACTCACTAACCCACCCAGTCACCCACCCACCCACCCACCCACTCACCCATCTACGAACCCCATCTGTCCATCCACCCACCTGACTCATCAACCCACCCCACCCACTAATCCACCCATACAACCAACCACCCACCCACCAGCCCCTGCTCTGTGCCAGGCATACTGCTGAGTGCTGGGGGTACAGTGTTGGAGGGGATGGTCAACCTTTGGCCTCATGAATTTGGGCATCAAAAGGGCATGCAGACCAAAGACAAAGACGGGTAAATAAAATAATTCTGAGTGGCCCTCTGAGCCATGGTAAGCATAAATAATAGGTTGCTAGAGGAAACCCAACTAGAGATGGAGGTATTCCTTTGGGAGGAAGGGACATTTGAGCTGAAATAAAAAAGATTGGAAGCCAGATCCAGCAAGAAAGTGAGGGAGCAGCCGTGCAAAGCCTTGTGTAGGAAGGAGGCCAACACCTGCAAGATGCTCAAAGCAGCCCCGTGTGTCCGGCGTGTGAACATGAACGGGTGGTCCAGAGAGTCACTAAACAGTGTGATCGAAGAGCAAACACACCCAGTGAAGCGAGGCCCAACTGTGTGCTTCTGTTCGCAGGAAAATGCAGAACTGTTCAGGGCAGACACACTGAGTCTGCCCTGGAAGGATTATGTCATCTACATTGACGACATGGTCTTAGACGAATTTGACCAGTTCATTCGCAAATCTCTGAATTTCCTGATGGACAACATGGTTACAGATGTAAGTTATAAACATAAGGTAATATATATATATATGTATATGTATTCTTATATGTTAGAATCTATAGTTTCTAATTTCCTGATGAAAGAACAGGCTATCATTGTATAGACTTATTAAAATATACCTTAGGTGATCCACTTGACCTGGTTTTAAACCTGGAAGTCCTGCATCTCAGAATCCCCTCAGTCCCAGGCACTCAGGACCACTGGTCGCCTTAAATCTGCCATAACTTAAGTTGGCTGCAGAAAACCTCAGGAGACCTAAGAGGGTGGTCCTACCTCACTGCCAGGTGAGGGAAAGTGGACACCACTGCCTCCTACTCATGTGGATTGGGGGGAGGGTCTCCTGTCAGCAGCAACAGCCATTCACCTACTCAATTCTAGACAGCTGAGGAGCAGGTAAACCAGTCAGCAAAGAGGTTGTGCTGGTTAATCCCATGGAGGCATTCTCTTCATGGCAATGGCCCCTTTCCTACCTGTGTTGTCTTTTTTTTTTTTTTTTTTTTTTTTTGAGACGGAGTCTCGCTCTGTCGCCCAGGCTGAAGTGCAGTGGCCGGATCTCCGCTCACTGCAAGCTCCGCCTCCCGGGTTCATGCCATTCTCCCGCCTCAGCCTCCCGAGTAGCTAGGACTACAGGCACCTGCCACCTCGCCTGGCTAGTTTTTTGTATTTTTTTAGTAGAGACGGGGTTTCACCGTGTTAGCCAGGATGGTCTTGATCTCCTGACCTCGTGATCCACCTGTCTCGGCCTCCCAAAGTGCTGGGATTACAGGCTTGAGCCACCGCGCCCGGCCAAACAAATCACTTTTTTTTTTTTTTTTTTTTTTATAGAGACGCAGTCGTCTGTCATCCAGGCTGGAGTGCAGTAGCGCGATCTCAGCTCACTGCAACCTCCACCTCCCGGGTTCAAGCAATTCTCTGCCTCAGCCTCCCAAGTAGCTGGGATTATAGGCACCTGCCACCACGCCCGGCTAATTTTTGTATTTTTAGTAGCGACGAGGTTTCACCATCTTAGCCAGGCTGGTCTTGAACTCCTTACCTCATAATCTACCAACCCCGGCCTCCCAAAGTGCTGGGATTACAGGCAGGAGCCACCACGCCGGATCCTGTGTCTTTTTTGTTGTGATGGCTTCTAAATGATTTTGAGTACCACGAGGAGTCCAAGATCAAAGACTCCTCCAGGCCACCAACGGCAAAGGAACGTGGCAGTGGCATGCCTCGTACCAGCCAGGGAGGGTGGATGGTGTTGGAGCCTGGCACATGGGTCTCAGAGGCCAGCTGGTAACCAGTTACAGACCCAAAATTCAGTTGATGAAAGTAATCATCTCTACAACTGTCCCAGTGAAAACCGTAAAGAAGTCCTGGTAGCAAATTGTCCTCCTCAAAGAGTTTCCAAGGGGTCCTCCTACCATCTGGGGGCAGGAGCCGACCTGAGTCTTTAGAAAAGTCTGATCACCCAAGTCCATGACAATTGACCGTTTGTCCCAATTAGTACCTCACTGAGATACTGATACAGCCCCTCCTGCTTATAGACAAATTGGGGGGCTCAAAAGCCCACCACCCACAGGTCCAACGGGGACTCTCTCGGGGACAGATCAGTGGCCACAGTGTGATCTCACAGCCTGGTGGATCCTGGCCCACATTTGGAGAATCATTGGTTTGGCAGCAAGAGCACTAGGGTTGACCTCAATCCCATCACTGTAAACCAGACCAGCACCTGCAGCCCTGCAGCCTCCCAGGGGCCTCCAGAGCTCTGTAAATGGGACCTCCCAGGGAGAGGGACAGGCAGGCTTGGCCAGCCCCTGCAGTACCTGCTTTGTGTGTTAGTGATTCATTTAGTCCCTGCAGTAACCCAGAACAATGGAAACAATGTCTCCATTTTTTTTTTCTTTTCTTTTTTTTTTTTTTTTTTGAGGCAGCGTTTTGCTCTTGTCACCCAGGCTGGAGTGTAATGGTGCGATCTCAGCTCGTTGCAACCTCTGCCTCCTGGGTTCAAGCAATTCTCCTGCCTCCGCCTCCCGAGTAGCTGGGGTTACAGGCACCCACCACCCACCACCAGGCCCGGCTAATTTTTTTTTTTTTTGGTATTTTTAGTAGAGACGGGGTTTCGTCATGTCAGCCATGGTCTCAAACTCCTGACCTCAGGTGATCCAACCGCCTCGGCCTCCCAAAGTGCTGGGATTACAGGCATGAGCCACCGCACCCGGTCAACAATGTCTCCATTCTATAAAATGTTTAGCCTCATTTTATATATTTGGGGAAGCTGGGAGTTAAGTGACTCCCCAAGGCCTCACAGCTGGCAAGTAGCAGGTGCAGGCTTTGAACTGAGGTCTGAGGTCTACCTGATCCTGCCCCTCCCCTTGCCCCAACCTGCACCTGCCTGCTTTTGGCCTTGTGGCTGTGCATATTTGTCTCCGTAGCGATTGCTCAAGGAGTAGAGTGCGCTGAGACATGAGCTTTCAGAAGCTTGCCAGGCTACTGGAAGGCAGTGGCACATTGATGGTGCAGAGCGGACGATCAGGGCACTGAGAATTGTCCGATGGAGGACAGAGGTGTTGACCACTGCCAACCCTGCCCCTGTTTCAGGAGAGCATCGCTCCCCTGTTTGAGATCCGCATGGAGCTGGATGAGGATGGGCTGACCTTCCGCCCGTCGCTGGAGGTGGGCTCGGAGCACGGCTTCCTGGCGCTGATCGAGGGCCTGGTCAATGACATCTACAACGTAGCCAGGCTCATCCCTCGGTTGGCCAAGGGCAGGATGAACTACAAGGTCAGTCCTGGCCTCTTCTGGCCATACCTGGGGCCATCCATTGCTTTCCCCATTTGGTGTTGCTGCCCTAACTCGACAAGGCCGGGCTGTTTACCTTTTAAATGACATCGTGTGACCTCTAGGACGACATGGCCACTTCTCTCCCCACTCCCACATCTGTCCTCCTGCCCAAAGTGGCTTCTTCTCAGTCAACCTGCCTGGGTTTCATTCCCTCATCATTCCTCCGACCCCCCAACACGATGCCAAGAGGGTAACCTCTCCCAACTTCCTGACTGTTCACTCAGTCCTGTAATTTTTTTGAGACAGGGTCTCACTCTGTCACCCAGGCTAGAGTGCAGTGGTGCAATCTCGGCTCACTGCACCCTCCGCCTCCCGGGCTCAATTGATTCTCCCGCCTCAGTCCCCCAAGTAGCTGGGACTACAAGCATGCGTCACCAAGCCCAGCTTGATGTATTTTTTGTAGACATGGGGTTTTGCCATGTTGCCCAGGGTAGTCTTAACCTTCTTTATTTTTTTATTTTTTTGTTTTTTTGAGACAGAGTCTTGCTCTGTCACCCAGGCTGGAGTGCAGTAGCACAGTCTCAGCTGACTGCAACCTCTGCCTCCTGGGTTCAAGCAGTTCTCCTGCCTCAGCCTCCCAAAGTGCTGGGACTACAGGTGCATGCCACCATGCCTGGCTAATTTTTTTTTTGTATATTTAGTAGAGACAGGGTTTCACCATGGTTTTGCCAGGATGGTCTCAATCTCCTGACCTCGTGATCCGCCTGCCTCGGCCTCCCAAAGTGCTGGGATTACAGGGGTGAGCCACTGCACCCTGCCTAAACTTCTGAACTCAAGCGATCCACCTGCCTCGGCCTCCCAAAGTGCTGGGATTACAGGTGTGAGCCACCGTGCCCAGTCTCAGTCCTATAATGTAAGCACTGATTCTCCCAGTACTCAGGCAATTTGATAAATGCGCCTTCCACTGCCTTCCGAAATCATCTCTTCTAAACGCATCAAACAAGACACACAGAGACCTGGCCAGGCTCTGGGGGAGGAAGGACAAAAGTCATAGGAAATTTAGCTCCCGCTTAAGGGAGGTTGGAGGTGGTATGTTTGTTGAAGCATCTATTTGTATAGCAATAAAAAAAAAAAAATCAGAAAAGACTTAAATGACCTACATGTTTGTGGAAGAGGGGAGTGGCTTGACCAGTTCTGGCCCAAACACAGATTCTGTGAGTTGTCTCAGCGAGCCAGGGATGGAAAGGTGTTGTGACAGGTTATTAGAATGTTTATCAAGTTACAGGACAATGTTTAGAATATGGTTTCATTTGCTTAAACAAGCAAAAATCTGGGTGAGTGCTCACCAGGATGGGAGGAAGGAGGGAGGGGGGAGGGGTGTGGCTGCAGGCTTTTTCTCTCATGCATTTCTGCATTGTTTGAATTGTAAAATAATGGACACGTATGATTTGTTATAACCAATATTTACAGCGAGATGAGTTGTCCTGTCCAGGAGGGGGGGATGTGCGTGTGCTTGTGTGTGTACGTGTGTGCTTGGATGCATATGTGCCCGTGTGCATATTTACATGTGTGAGGGGGAGGCATGCGTGTACCGAGGTGAAGTGAGGACACGAGGGAACAGCTAGCGACCTGAGAAGGTCAAGGGCAGCTCCCGAGAGGAGTGGGCGTGTGAGCGGTTTCTGGGAGGGCGGGAGGAGGTTTCCATGCTGAGAAGATGGCTGTGATTTTAGGCCCAAGTGCAGGCAGCAAGCTGTTCCAGAGTTGAGAATAGAATCTGCCCCAGTTACACAGACGCTAGGTTAGCACGCGTCCTCAGAATCAGTGTGTCCCGGATGTGCCCCCTCCCACTGTCCCCAAAGCAGGCTGCTCTCAGACACCCACAGTTGCTGCAGTCAGAGCTGCTCCACCCCGGGCTTTGCCAGCACACACACTCGGGCTGTCTTGCAGACACCCTGGGACATTCAGGCAGAACATTCCAGAGCTGAAGGGCCTGTTGCCTGGGAGGAGGGTCCCTCAAAAGCCTGCTAGTCTAGCAGACTCTTATGTGGTGCCAAGCTGTGGAAGACAATGAGAGGGTCAGGCTTCTAGACTGCTGGGTCCCAGGACCACTTCCCAGAGACCCAGGTACCCTAGCTTGGTGGCAGAGAGTACCCAAGGGATGCTTCCCATGGGTACCAGGGTGGCCAGCCCAGAGGAATTGGGGTCAGGACAAGGAGGAGACAGAATGTGGGCCTCAGGCTGCCTACAGGGGAGACCAGCGAGGGCGAAGCCCCCAGGCAGTGGGCCCTGCCTGCCCCTGGCATGCCAGGCTACCACCAGCCCAGCCCAGCTGGAACTTGGATCCCACCTGGAGAGATCCAAAGGAGTGCAGGGGACAATCTCGGCTGGAGCAGTGGGATGCCTGGAAGTTACCACACTGAAATCCTGAAGCACCTGCTCGTGCTCTGAACACTGCGCTCCCCACCCTGGGCAGAAAGAGGGTCCTGAGGAGGGGCGAGAGCCACGTGTCAGGCACAGGTGAGCCCGCGACTGAATTCCGAAGCACACCCCAAATGCTTTCCTGCAGCCACAAGGAGCTTCAGGCTTCTCTCCCCTGTGGCTTCTTTTCATCCACAGCTTACATGCAGGGTGGCCCAGCCCAGCCTTAGGGCCAACCTTCCCCTTCCATCCCAGGCCCACTGACTTCACCTCCTCAATCACAGCGTTTCCTTGTCCTAACCCTTACCAACGAGGTCCCCTAAGCAGACAAGATCCCCATGCACATCGGGGCCCGGATGGGGCCTCTCTGCAGCTGTGAGGTGGGCTCTGGGCTACAGGGGCAGTCTCCAGTTGTCTGGTACCTGAGCCTGGGTGATTTAGGGCAGGGAAATACTGGCTTGGTGTGAGAGTTGGGTAAAGGGAGTGGCTGAGGGTCGGCTGGTTTGCATATGGACAGCATGCCCCCAGCTGAGAGCCCTTTGCCATCTCCAAGAATTGCCCAGCCCTGGGAAGGGCAGGCTCTTCCTGGCCCCATAAAGTTTTTTTGTTTGTTTGTTTGTTTGTTTCAAGGTGTCAAAATTGGGCCGGGCACATTGGCTCACACCTGTAATTCCAGCACTTTGGGAGACTGAGGCGGGTGGATCACCTGAGGTCAGGAGTTGGAGACCAGCCTGACCAAAATGGCGAAACCCCGCCTTTACTAAAAATGCAAAAAATTGGCTGGGCACAGTGGCTCACGCCTGTAATCCCAGCACTGGGACGCCGAGGTGGGCAGATCACAAGGTCAGGAGATCGAGACTATCCTGGCTAACATGGTGAAACCCCGTCTGTACTAAAAGTACAAAAAATTAGCTGGGCGTGCTGGTGGGTGTAGCCTGTAGTCCCAGCTACTCAGGAGGCTGAGGCAGAATGGCATGAACCTAGGAGGCGGAGCTTGCAGTGAGCCAAGATGGTGCCACTGTACTCCAGCCTAGACAACAGTGCAAGACTCCATCTCAAAAAAAAAAAGAAAAGTAAAAAATTAGCCAGGCATGGTGGTGGGAGCCTGTAATGCCAGCTACTAGGGAGGCTGAGGCAGGAGAATGGCATGAACCTAGGAGGCGGAGCTTGCAGTGAGCCGAGGTGGTGCCACTGCACTCCAGCCTAGACAACAGTGCAAGACTCCATCTCAAAAAAAAAAAGTGAAAAATTAGCCAGGCATGGTAGTGGGAGCCTCTAATCCCAGCTACTAGGGAGGCTGAGGCAGGACAATCACTTGAACCTGGGAGGTAGAGGTTGTAGTGAGCTGAGATCGGGCCACTGCACTCTGGCCTGGGCGACAGAGTGAAACTCTATCTCAAAAAAAATAAGATGTCAAAATTTCATAAGATACAAACAATAAAAATGTGATTAATAAACACACCCACCACCTGGGGTTCTCCAGTCCTGTATATAAGCCAATACGTTCTCTTTTTGCTTACACCAGTTTAGGTTGGGTTTTCTGTCACTTGCAACTAAAAAGATCCTGTCTAGCACTGGCCCCTCATGCTCTCTGCTCTAGCCATTGATGATAGATGTCTTTTAGTTCCCCTAACGCCCTGCCTCCTCCCACCACAGGGCCTTTGCACCGGCTTTGCTGTCGCCAGGAAAGCCGCTTCTCTTGCTCTTTGTCTACCCATCCATCAGCTCTCAGACCAATGGCCATTTCCTCAGGGCCATTCCCTGACCTGCTCTCCGTTTCACCTGAAGCAAGGGGGTGGAGATGTTTTGTGTCTGTGATTCTTTGATGAATGTCGGACCCCATTCCTGGGCTGTACACTCCCTGCCTGTGTCCCCAGTATCTATCCCAGCATGTGGTACACAGCGAGGGTGAGCTATTGAATGAGTGAATCAATGTGTGAGTCATCTCGGGGTTCCCCAGACAAACGTCACACTTGGCATATCTTCCCATGGCAGCATATTGCAAATTGGTAAAGCTTCCTATTTCCCATGGTGAGAGCTTGGGCCAGGCACAGTGGCACGTGCCTGTGGTCCCAGCTACTTGGGAGGCTGAGGCAGGAGGATCGCTTGAGCTCAGGAGTTCTGGGCTGTAGTGTGCTGTGCACTAAGTTTGGCATCAATATGGTGACCTCCCAGGAGCAGGGGACCACCAGTTTTGCCTAAAGAGGGGTGAACCGGCCCAGGCTGGAAACAGAGCGGGTCATCATGAGGACTGGAAGCCCTTTCGCCAACAGAGAGGCACTTCTCAAGGCCGAGAGGACAACCCCTAACTTATGAACCAGGCAACATACCTCCCCTTTTTTCTTCTCCCCTGCCCCTTTCAGATGGACCTGGAAGATAACACAGAACTCATAGAGATGAGGGAGGAGGTGTCCAGCCTGGTCATCAATGCCATGAAGGAAGCTGAGGAGTACCAGGATTCCTTTGAGAGGTACTCCTACCTCTGGACGGACGACCTCCAGGAGTTTATGAATAATTTCCTGATATATGGGTGCGCAGTCACTGCGGAGGACTTGGAGACCCGGACAGATGACACCATCCCCAAGACACCACCCACCCTGGCTCAGTTCCAGCAGCAGGTGCGTGCGGACCTCACCCACCAGCCTCCTTGTCTCCAGAGTTTTCCAGAAGAGGGTCACCAGGCTTGCTTTAAAACTTGGGTGAATTGTTTTAAGATGCAGGTTCTCTTGTTACCAGGTTGGGCAAGGCAAACAGATCAGGAGGTGACCGCCATTGGAAAGGTGGTTTGTTACTCACAGTTCCCAAGAAGTGGACATGGCACACCACACAGGCCTGCATGGGGGAGCATCAGGGTCAGTCAGGAGGCAGAGGGAGCCGGGGGAAATGGGGAGAGTAAAGAGCCTTTATTGTGGCTTCCAGGGAAGGAATGGGCAGAGGTCACAGGCTTAGGGTTGGCGAGTTTGAATAACTTCAGCAGGCTCCAGGCTGTAGGGGCTGTCTGGTACCTGACTTCGGGGTGATGAGGGCTGAGGGCGAGTGGGTAGCAGCCCAGAAGGTAAAACCCCGTGAGAGCCCAATCAAGGGGATGGTTGGTTGGAGGCGTGGGCTCTGGGTTGGCTCATTTGCATATAAAACCACGCCCCCGAGTGAATTGTTTGTTGTCTCTCGAAATCGACTAGGTGTGGGAGGGGCCGTCCCTGGGCAAGTCCCCAGATGTCAGAGCATGAAGAACGCAGAAAATCACGTCTGTCAGTAATAACCTCAAATGTAAATGGATTCAATTCTCCACTTAAAAGATACAGACTGTCTGAGTGGATTAAGGTGACCCCGATATATGCTGCTTACAAGAAACTCACTTCGCCTGTAAGGACAGACTGAATGCAAAAGGATAGAAAAAGAGATTCCACACAAACAGAAACCAAGAACAAGCAGGAATGACTATAGTTACATCGGATAAGACAGACTTTATGTCGTCCAGGCGCGGTGGCTCACGCCTGTAATCCCAGCACTTTGGGAGGCCAAGGTGGGCAGATCATGAGGTCAGGAGATCGAGACCATCCTGGCTAACACGGTGAAACCTCGTTTCTACTGAAAATACAAAAAATTGGCCGGGCGCGGTGGCTCAAGCCTGTAATCCCAGCACTTTGGGAGGCCGAGACGGGCGGATCACAAGGTCAGGAGATCGAGACCATCCTGGCTAACATGGTGAAACCCCGTCTCTACTAAAAAATACAAAAAACTAGCCGGGCGAGGTGGCGGGCACCTGTAGTCCCAGTTGCTCGGTAGGCTGAGGCAGGAGAATGGCGTGAACCCGGGAGGCAGAGCTTGCAGTGAGCTGAGATCTGGCCACTGCACTCCAGCCTGGGTGACAGAGCGAGACTCCGTCTCAAAAAAAAAAAAAAAAAAAATACAAAAAATTAGCTGGGCGTGGTGGCGGGCGCCTGTAGTTCCAGCTACTTAGGAGGCTGAGGCAGGAGAATGGTGTGAACCCGGGAGGTGGAGCTTGCAGTGAGCCAAGATTGTGCCACTGCACTCCAGCCTGGGCAACAGAGCAAGACTCCATCTCAAAAAAAAAAGACAGATTTTATGTCAAAAATAGTAAAACAAGACCAAGAAGGTCACTATATAATGGTAAAAGGATCAACTCAGCAAGAGGATTTAAGAATTCTACATATCTATGCACCCAGCACCAGAGCACCCAGATACATAAAGCAAACAGTAGTAGATCTAAAGGGAGAGAGAGACCCCGATACAGTAACAGTTAGGGATTTCAACACCCTACTTTCCACATTGGACAGATCATCTAGACAGAAAATCAACAAAGAAACATTGGAGTTAAACTGCACTGTAGCCCACAGGGACCAAAAGACACAGCTGCAGAACACTTTGTCCAACAGCCACAGAAAGCATGCAGAGAATAAGAAAACAGTTAACACACAAACCTCTAGCTCTGTTCCCGACGCACAGTGAGAAAGAGGGTCCTGTGGGCAAGGGTGACCCATGCCCAGGGGTACATTCTGCAGCACACGGTTGGGGCAGCGGGAGGAGTTAGAGGCCCCAGGTTGTAAATCAGCACCAAGAAGGATGAGCTAGGGGTGTCCTTTAGGAGCCTGTGACCTGATTCACCTCTTGAAGCTTCTGTCCTACCCAGCTTCAGAAGTCCGGCTGCCGTGACCCGTTCTGCCACAATAAAGGCTCTTTACTGCCCCCATTTCCCCCGGCTCCCTCTGCCTCCTGACTGCCCCTGATGCTCCCCTGTGCAGGCCTGTGTGGTGTGCCATGCCCCCTTCTTGGGAACTGGCACGTTCTGGGGCTAGACTCTGGGGCTGGAAGGAACAATAACTTGGCATGAGGGCCCCCGTGTGCCCCACGCTGCCCTCTGCTGACCCTGGTCCCATAGTGGCCAGCAGGTGAGCAGCGCAGGTGCAGTGCAGGAAGCGCCTGGACTGAGGCCCATGCTGATGCCCCCCAAGGCTTGCAGGCTATGACAGGCCGCCGGTGGCTATGTTTTCCAGATCGACTCCTACGAGAAACTGTACGAGGAGGTGTCCGAGTGCGAGAACACCAAGGTGTTCCACGGCTGGCTGCAGTGTGACTGTCGCCCCTTCAAGCAGGCCCTGCTCAGCATGATCCGGCGCTGGGGCTTCATGTTCAAGCAGCACCTGAGCAACCATGTCACCAACAGGTGGGCGTCCAGCCATGTCCTTGGAAGCCCACCAGGGAATGGCCCTCTGCTTGAGTGGGTAGCATTTGCTGGGTGCCTCCTCCGGGGTAGCAGGGGTGGAGGACGGGCTCCAAGGCTCACCCCACCAAGCGTGAGCAGAAAGTTGTCACTGGGCTGCGAGCAAGCACTGTCCCTCCTCCAACCCCAGTGTACCAAGCACCTGCTCTGCCCAGGTGCCAGATGTGGAGGAAACCTGAAGTCTGGCAGGGAAAGCTGGTGCTAAACAAACAGACCAGCAGCCGTGGAATGATAGGCGGCCGTCAGCGCTGTGATGGGCACAGTGCCAGGAGAGAGCACTGCCTGGCTGAAATCCATCTGGAGGGCTAGTGAAAGCCTCTCTGGGATGTGGCCGTAGCCTGGGACTCAGGGATGGACTTGAGCTAAGCTGCTGAGGCTTGGGGTGATGTCCGGGCATGGGCTGATCGAGCTGAAGGGGGATCCAAGGTGGGCAGGGGCGCTCCCTCCCCAGCTGGGGCCTTCGGTGATGGCCAGTTGACCTCACCGTGGTCGTCCCCCTCTGATGGGGCTCCGTACCATCAAGGGTGGGCCCAAGGGGGACTGGGCCCATCACAAATGGTCCCCTTGTCCCTTAGCCTGGCTGACCTGGAAGCCTTCATGAAAGTCGCCAGAATGGGCTTGACCAAGCCCCTGAAGGAGGGGGACTATGACGGGCTGGTGGAGGTGATGGGGCACCTGATGAAGGTCAAGGAGAGGCAGGTGGCCACCGACAATATGTTTGAGCCCCTGAAGCAAACCATCGAGCTGCTCAAGACCTATGGGGAGGAGATGCCTGAGGAGATCCACCTGAAGCTGCAGGTATGTGGTGGGTGGGCGTGGCTTCGTCCAGGTGAGCAGGGAGAAAGTTGCAGGAAGCACCACCAAAGGAAGAGCCAGCCCGACCTCAACCACGGACCAGCCCATCACACACGACCACGGGGGATGCTGCAGGCTAGATCCCCTGTGGACACCGGATCCCGATGGAACGGGGAGGTGCAGGGAGGAGGTTTCCAGGGGACAGGAGACCCTGGAGACTGCCTCTACGGTGACTCCAGTGTTCCCTCCATTCCGCTGGTGTTTTGTTGGATTAAAAATGCCTTCATTATAATCCC
The DNA here is from genome assembly GCF_003255815.1 of Theropithecus gelada. Taxonomy (NCBI): domain Eukaryota; kingdom Metazoa; phylum Chordata; class Mammalia; order Primates; family Cercopithecidae; genus Theropithecus; species Theropithecus gelada. The sequence goes on along the minus strand of NC_037684.1, from coordinate 51,868,018 downwards.
AGTGCCTTGGGAGGCTGAGGCGGGTGGACCGCCTGAGCTCAGGAGTTTGAGACCAGCCTGGGCAACATGGTGAAAGCCCATCTCTACAAAAATACAAAACATTAGCCAGGCATGGCGGTGTAGTCTCAGCTACTCAGGAGGCTGAGGCAGGAGAATTGCTTGAACCCTGGAGGCAGAGGTTGCAGTGAGCTGAGATCACGCCACTGGACCCCAGCCTGGGTGACAGAGATTCTGTCTCAAAAAAAAAAAAATACAAAATGCAAATACAAAAATACAAAATCCTCCTGAGTGCCTGGTGGGAGTGCCCAGTGGAGCTGGGTGCCAGGATGGTGGAAAAAGAACAAGGTCGGGGGACCCTGGGGAGAGATTAGGCAGCTGAAGTGGGGGGAGGGGCTGGCAGCTGCGTTTGCACAGCTCTTGACTGAGAATTCAAAAAACTACAGCTGTCAGCATGGAGGTGTGTGTGCAGGGCAAGGGTGGAAGGATAGAGAGGGTGTGTCCTAGAGCTGCCCTCCAGCCACCTCTAGGTGTGCCCATTGAGGAGACCCTGCTCCCTCCTCTCTTTGAGTCTGGCCTGGAGTTTCCATTTCCTCCCAGCCCATCCGCCCCTCCTCCCTCCCTCCCTCTCCCTTTCTCTGTGTCCAGCTACAGACAGGGCCCACTCCCCCGTCTTGTGCTGACTCCAGCCAGTCCCCAAGACCCCATAGCCCTGGGGGTGACAAGAGGGAGGGGCCCCGGCCTGGGCAACACAGGGAAACCCTGTCTCTGTAAAAAATTTAAAAAATTAACCAGGCATGGTGGCACACACCTGTAGTCCCAGCTACTCAGGAGGTGGGAGGATTGGTTGAGCCCAGGAAGTCAAGGCTGCAGCGATCTATGATTGTACCACTGAACTCCAGCCTGGGTGACAGAGCCAAGACTCTGTGTCAAAAGAAAAAAAAGGACTCAGCAGGTTCTCAGCTGTCCCACCCCAAGGTGCTCCAAGCCACAAACAAGGCAACTGGGGTAGTAAAAATGCAGACAGAAACCATAGAGTCAGCAATCGTAGAAGAAATAGAGAAGTGTCCGCTGTGGGCCAAAAGTTCATGGGCTGGGATTTTTTATTTTTCTTTAAAATATTTTTTGGCCTGGTGTGGTGGCTCATGCCTGTAATTTCAGCACTTTGGGAGGCCAAGGTGGGTGGATTACTTGAGGCAAGGAGTTCAAGACCAGCCTGGGCAACACGGCAAAATGCCATCTCTACTAAAAATTTAAAAATTAGCCTGGCATGGTGGCAGGCACCTGTAATCCTCGCTGCTCGGGAGACTGAGGCACTAGAATCACTGGAACCCAGAAGGCAGAGGTTGCAGTAAGCCGAGATCGCACCACAGCACTCCAGCCTCAGCAATAGAGAGACTCTGTCTCAAAAAAGAATAGATAATAATTAAACATTTACAATTATACTATTCACCCAAGCGTGGGGAACTCGGGAAATACAAAAACTCATCTAATTGTTGCAGCCATTCTGGAAATGACAACATTATAGAGCTGGAGAAGAGCTGAGCAGTCCCCAGGGGCAGGACTGTGGTGGAGAGATAGAAAGGGGATTCTTCTGTTGTAATGGACAATCCGTATCTTGATTGTGGCGGTGTTTGCACAAATCTATATGTGGGATCAGATTGCACGGGAGACCACACACACACACACACACACACACACACACACACACACACACACACAAATAGATCAGGTTTAAAAACATGATGAAAGGTGAGTACATTCTCTGGTCTAGTTAACAGAGACACCAATGTTGATGTCCTAGGTCACCATTAAGGAGGCTGGTTTTTGTTTTTGTTTTTTTTGAGACAGGGTCCCACTCTGTCACTCAGGCTGGAGTGCAGTGGTACAGTCTTGGCTCACTGTAGCCTCTGCCTCCCGAGTTCAAGTGATCCTCCCGGCTCAGCCTCCTGAGTAGCTTGGACTACAGGCCCATGCCATCACGCCCAGCTAAACCTTTTGTGTGTCTTTTGTAGAGACGGGGTCTCACTTTGTTGCCCAGGCTGGTCTGGAACTCCTGGGCTCAAGTGATCCTTCCACTCAGGCCTCCCAAAGTGCTGAGATTAGAGGTGTGAGCCCCCGCGCCGGCCCCTGCACTGTGTTTGCAGCTTCCCACGAGTCTCTAATTATTTCGCAATAGAAGGTTTAAGAAAAGAAATGAGAAAGGAGCCCTCCTCCACCTTCGCTTCCTGCAGGAGCTGCCGGAGCACTGGACAAACACCAAGAAACTGGCCATTCAGGTGAAGCAGAACGTGGCCCCACTCCAGGCCAACGAGGTCAGCATCCTGCGGCGGAAGTGCCAGCAGTTCGAGGTATTGTACCTGGGGTAGGGGGCGGGATTTCCGGGGAGCAGCGTGGGGCTCACACAGGGCCCTGCGGCATGCAAAGTGGGGCCACCCTCGGGGCAGGTGGCCGCCCCGTGACCCTCTGTACCCTACTCTCTTCTCTCGCAGCTCAAGCAGCATGAGTTCAGGGAGAAGTTCAGGCGCAAGGCCCCATTCTCCTTCAGCGACCCCAACCCCTACAAGTCCCTGAATAAGGTATTTTTGCTCAAGGGTGAGATCAGCGGGTAAGGCTGGGAACCCCACTGCTTTCTTTACTCAAGTTGTTATTCTTTCAAGTCCAGAAACGTGGCCTCCGTGGGACTGACCTTGGGGCCATGCACAAGTGCTCTTACGTGTACGCATGCGCATATGTGTGCAAGCGCATGCGTGGGTATGTGAGTGAACATGCAAACCCAGCAGCTTCCAGACCATGGGGTGTCCCCTCTGTGTCTCGCTGCTCAGAGCATGGCTCCAGGCCTCCACGGCTCAGGCCTCTTAACACCCTGTGTGACCCACAGTCCCTTAGCCTGGCTCCGCCCCCTAATCGCCACTCTGTTCACATTCAGCAGCTTCCTGTTTCCTGGGCTTAACACTCACCTGCCATCACTCCCTGCATGCTGCCTCTCCTGACCCACCCACCACATCTGGCAGCAGCCACGCGTCACTCATGTTCCCATTCTGTTCCCACTGTCCAAGTTCATGATCACATCCAGTGCAAATTCACACAGCTCTGGACCTGGCAGCCCGCTCAAGCTCAGGCCCAAAAGGCTCTTGTGGGCAGGAGCGTGTGGGGGTGCTCAGGGCCCAGGAAGGCCTCTTGAGGCCCAGTAGGGCCCTCGTCAGTGCCTCTTTGCTCCCAGTACGGTGCCCAGGTCCTGCTGGGCCAGCCCTGCCTGCACCTCTGCCTCACAGGCTCTAGCACATGTGAACCCCAGGGTCCTCAGGGTCGCCCCACTCTTCCCCTCCCTGAGCTTCAGCTCTTTGGCCTCCAGCTCCAATCCGACCCTCCCTCATGGCTGTTTCCTCATGTCACGTTCCTCAAGCAACAATGGAGATGCAGCCATTCTCTCCCGAGGGCCCCGGGCTGGGTTTTCTGGAAAGATTTGGGGTGAGGGGTACCCTGTGCCCATCCTAGGGGAGCTGTGGAGCTCCAGCTGCTGAGCAGGGCAGGTGGTCCCTGCGTGTCCATGTGTGTGCACACACTCCGAGCCCACCTTTGCCACAGCCTGCCCCATTACGTGTCCATGCAAACACACCCACTAACACCAGGTGCCAACTCTTAGTCGCAGGATTTGTAAGGACACTGCGGATGTTTCCTCTTTGCTTCTCTCAATTATCTCATTTCAAAGCATTACTTAAATCATTTTTAATAAGATAAAAATGTATGAAAGTGGAAGAAATGCTGGGAAATGAGGAGCTCTCAGGAGGAAATGAGGCATTTGTACCATGCTCATTGGGAGTCAGTCCCCACACTGGAGTGGGTAGAGCTCACCCGCCCTCCCCTGCAGGCAGGACCCAGGAGGCGTTGGGGGATGGAGGGCTCTGTCCTCCCTCCAGGTGGGACACCATTGTATTGACACCTCCTTCCAGAAGGTTTATAGAACATCGGGGCGTGGGGTGGGGCGCCGCTGAGGGTAGGCAGCCCTACTGACAGCCCCCTCCCCTCCCCTAGCAACAAAAGAGCATCTCGGCCATGGAAGGCATCATGGAGGCGCTGTCCAAGTCCGGGGGCCTGTTCGAGGTCACCGTCCCCGACTACAAGCAGCTCAAGGCCTGCCACCGGGAGGTCTGCCTGCTGAAGGAGCTCTGGGACATGATTGTCGTGGTGAGCACAGCGCATGCCGTGTGGGTGGGGCCCGGGGTTCGGCACGGAGCTGCCCCTGGCAACAAGAGGGCAGGCTCCGGGTGCCCTTTGGTTGTAAGAATGTGACCACAAGGTTTCTAGTGTTGGGTGGAGGCACCCGAAGGGCCCTGAGATCGCGAGGCGGGGTCCCTCTGCTAAAGCAGATATGTTCACCTCTCTCTGTACGTGGGTGGGGGCTCGCCTTCGACTGCCCCCTCTCTTGGCCTCTCTTCGTCTTTTTCCTCTTCCTCTTCCTCCTCTTCTCATTCTCTCTCACATCTCACCTCTTTTAAAGGAATTGTTTTAAGTAAGGAATACCACTCAGTCTATTCAAGATGCTCTAACAAAATCCCATAAACTGAGTGGCTCATAAACCACAGACATTTTATTCCTCACCGGTCTGGAGGCTGGGAAGTCCACGATCCAGGCAGATGTAATGTCTGGTGAGGACCCACTTTGTGGCTCATAGACGGCACCTCTCACTGCATCCTCACGTGGTGGAAGTGGGACGGGCCGGGGGTGAGAAATCTCTCCAGGGTCCCTTTTATAAGAGCATGAATCAGGCTGGGTATGGTGGCTCATGCCTGTAATCCCAGCACTTTGGGAGGCCCAGGCAGGTGGATCACCCGAGGTCAGAAGTTTGAGACCAGCCTGGCCAACATGATGAAACCCTCTCTCTATGAAAAATACGAAAATTAACTGGGCATGCTGGTGTGCACTTATAATCCCAGCTTCTCAGGAAGCTGAGGTAGAATTACTTGAACCTGGGAGGCAGAGGTTGCAGTGAGCCAGGATCACACCACTGCACTCCAGCCTGGGCGACAGAGTAAGACTCCATCTCAAAAAATAAACACATGAATAAGAGCACGAATTGCATTCCTGAGGGCCACGCCCCCATGACCTCATCACCTCCCAAAGGCCCTGCCTCCTAATAACACCTGTGAGGTAAGGATTTCAACACAGGAATTTAGGGGGGAATATTCAGACCATCAGAGGCTCAATCTATGAGAAAGATTTTGTGGTTTCATTTGTATTTCCTACTGACTAATGATGCCAGCATATTTTCTTTTTTAAAAAGTATTTTTATTTATTTATTTTTGAGACAAGGTCCTGCTCTGTTGCCCAGGGTGGGGTGCAGTGGCACGATCTCGGCTGACTGCAACCTCTGCCTCCTGGGCTCGAGCAATCCTCCTGCCTCAGCCTCAAAAGTAACTGGGACTACAGGATTGCACCACTACGCCTAGCTAATTTTTGCACTTCTATGTAGAGATGGAACCTCGCTGTGTTGGCCAGGCTGGTCTCAAACTTCCGGGCTCAAGCGATCCATCCGTCTCAGCCTTTCAGAGTGCTGGTATTACAGGCGTCACCCGCCAGTATCTTCTCATGGGCTTCTTTGACATCTATATATCCTCCTTGGTGAACTGCATATTCACGTCTTTTGTCCATTTTCTAGTTGATGTGGTTTTTTTTTTCTAACTGACTTTTTTTAAGTTGTTTTTTTTTAATCCAGTTATTTATATAAAGTCCCTTGTGAAAACAAAACACAATAAAAACAAACTGAAAAGGAGGGACATGGTAAAATTGAAAAAGGAGGCTGGGCGCGGTGGCTCACACCTGTAATCCCAGCACTTTGGGAGGCCAAGGCAGGTGGATCACCTGAAGCCAGGAGTTCGAGACCAGCCTGGCCAACATGGTGAAACCCTGTCTCTACTAAAAATACAAAAATTAGTTGGGCGTGGTGGCAGGCGCCTCTAATCCCAGCTACTTGGGAGGTGGAGGTTGCAGTGAGCCAGGATCGCACCGTTATACTCCAGCCTGGGGGACAGAGTGAGACTGTCTCAAATAAATAGGTAAGAAAAAGGAGGCTGGGTGTAGTAGCTCATGCCTATAATCCCAGCACTTTGGGAGGCTGAGGCAGGTGGATCACTTGAGTTTAGGAGTTCAAGACCAGCCTGGGCAACATAGCAAGACCCCTGTCTCTACTAAAAATACAAAAAAATGGGCCGGGCGCGGTGGCTCAAGCCTGTAATCCCAGCACATTGGGAGGCCGAGACGGGTGGATCACGAGGTCAGGAGATCGAGACGATCCTGGCTAACACGGTGAAACCCTGTCTCTACTAAAAAAAAAATACAAAAAAACTAGCTGGGCGAGGTGGCGGGTGCCTGCAGTCCCAGCTACTCAGGAGGCTGAGGCAGGAGAATGGCGTAAACCCGGGAGGCGGAGCTTGCAGTGAGCTGAGATCCGGCCACTGCACTCCAGCCTGGGTGGCAGAGTGAGACTCCGTCTCAAAAAAAAAAAAAAAAAAACAAAAGAGCTGGGCGTAGTGGGTGTGCACTTGTGATCCCAGCTACTCAGGAGGCTGAGGTGGGAGGATCACTTGAGCCCAGGAGGTGGAGGCTGCAGTGAGCTGCGATGGTGCCACTGCACTCCCACCTGGGGGATGGAGTGAGACTCTATCTCAAAAAAAAGAAAAAGGGAAGAAAGGAAGAATTTAATGCTTTTCCTCAGTGTCTTCCTCAGTCTCCTCTTCACTAAAAGAGCTTCTAGCTTTTCCACCACTTTTTTGGCATTGTTGTTTTTGCCCGGTCCTTTCTTTTGTCTCTCTTCAATGTCTTTTTTGCATTCTTTGAACTTTGGAATTTCTGTGCATGCTCAGCATTCATGAAGCGGCTGGCCAGCAGCCCTGGCTTGGGCGTTCATGGCTGAATTCGGCGTGGGTATTGCAGACCCAAGCACAGTGGCTGCCTGCGTTGGGCTTCAGCTCCATCATGGGCGTGACTTAGGGGCTGGCAGATCTTCAGGGTCTTGTCCCTCCTCATGAGGCCCCTTTCTCCTTGTGCTTCAGGAGCCTGACGTTGCCAGTGCCTCCACCCTTCCATTCCAGGATGTCGTTCCCTGAAACAAATCAGAAGAGTTTCACCCACACTTCAAAAAGTCCCTCTTCCTCTTCCTCTAGCATTTGAATTTCTTGCTCAGGAATAGAAGCTATTGGCTCAAACTGAGGGTCCTGGTTGGACTTGTCTCCACTCTCAGTGGAGGTGTCGTGGTTCTCGTGAGTGGCCTCGGTAGCCACCATGGTGGCCGTGGCTCGGCTCAGCTGGGCTGGGTTCTCCACAGCCACTGGGAGCTCCTTCCCTCTGCAGCCAGCACCTCCCTCCCGCCCAGCAACCAAAACTGAGTTTTTTACTGTTAAATGTTGAGAGTTCTTCCTATGTTCCAGAAACTAGCAATTTGTCAGGTTGTGGTTTGCAAGTAATTTCTCCTAGTCTGTAACTTGTCTTTTCGTTCTCTTAACAAGGTGTTTCTCTGAGCAAGAGTTTTTTGTATCATTTTGGTTTTTTTGAGGCAGAGTCTCGCTCTGTCACCAAGGCTGGAGTACAGTGGCACGATCTCAGTGATTCTCCTGCCTCAGCCTCCCGAGCAGCTGGGATTACAGGCGCCCGCCACCACGCCTGGCTAATTTTTGTATTTTTAATAGAGATGGGGTTTTGTCATGTTGACCAGGCTGGTCTCAAACTCCTGAGCTCAGGCAATCCACCCGCCTTGGCCTCCCAAAGTGCTAGGATTACAGGCGTGAGCCACCATGCCTGGCCAGTGTTAGTATAATCTTTAATTAAATAAAGTTTTTAATATGAAACTTGGATATAATCCATTTTATCCATTTTTCCTTTCATAGATTATGAACTCTTTTCCTAGATCCTACAGATTTTCTCCTATGCTTTTATAGTTTTCTGTTTGCCTATGAGCCATTTTGAGTTAATTTTTGTATAAGGAATGAGGTTTATTGGGTTAAGCTTCATTTATTATTTTTGTTTGTTTATGGATGTCTAATTGCTCCAGCACCGTTTGTAGACAAGTCAGTCCCTCCATTAAAAAACAATTTTTTTTTTTAAATGGAGTCTCGCTCTTATCACCCAGGCTGGAATGCTGTGGTGTGACCTCAGCTCACTGCAACCTCTTACCTCCCAGGTTCAAGCGATTCTCCTGCCTCAGCCTCCTGAGTAGCTGGCTTTACAGGCACCCACCACTATGCCCGACTAATTTTTGTATTTTTAGTAGAGATGGGGTTTTGCCATGTTGGCCAGGCTGGCCTTGAACTCCTGACCTCAAGCGATCCACCTGCCTCGGCCTCACAAAGTGCTGGGACTACAGGCGTGAGCCATGGCACCTGGCCCCGCTCCATTTAATTTATTTCGTATCTTTGTCAGAAGTCAGTCGGGCACCTTGGTGGGCTGCTGTTGATGGGTTCTGTGCTCTGTTCCGTTGGTCTTTGTGTCTGTCCCTCCACGATACTGCACAGTCTTGATTACTAGAACAATCTAGTAAGGTTTGTTATACAGAGTGATTCCTCCCACTTTATCCTTTTTTGTCAAAATTGGTTTGCTCTTTTAGGACTTGTACTTTTCCATATGAATTTTAGAATAAGCTTGTTATGCTTATAAAAAAAGTAAAACCTTATTGGGGTTTTTATAGGAATTGCATTAAAACTATTAATCAGTTTGGGGAGAACTGACATGTTGACTCTGTCTCTCAGTCCCTAACGTAGTATCTCTCTCCATTTATTTGGCTCTTCTTTGATTTCTTTAGTCAGCATTTTGTGATTTCATTTTGTAATAGCATTTAAGATCCTATACATGTTTTGTTACATTTATACCTCGTGTGTCTTTTCTTTTTAGAAGTGATTGTATTAATAAGTGGCATTGTGTCTTAAATTTTGGTTTCCACGTTTGTTTGGGTATACACAAATGTGAATAATTTTTGTGTGTTTGTTTTTATCTTGTGACCTTGCTAAACTCACTTACTAGTTCTAGGATGGCTTTTTTAGACTCCTTAGGGATTTTGTACATAGACAATAATGTCATCTGCAAATAGGAACAGTTTTATTTTTCCTTTCTATTCTGTATGTCTTTTATTTCTTTTTCTTGCCTTATTGCGGTGGCCTGAACTTCCAGTACTCTGTTGAATAAGAATAGTGAGTTCATGCATCCTTGCATTGTTCCCAATCTAAGAGGAAAACCACTTTGCCATTATGTATATTAACTGTAAGTTGTCAAGTTGAGGAAATTCTATTCCTTTTGTTTAGACTATTCATCATGAATGGGTGTTAGATCTTGTCAATTTTTTGTGTGTCTCCTGATATGATTGATTTTTGTTTAGTCTACTAAGATAGTGGATTATATTGACATTTTTTTTTTCTTGAAACAGAATTTCATTCTATCGCCCAGGCCTGGAGTGCAGTGGCGTGATCTTGGCTCACTGCAACCTCTGCTTCCCAGGTTCAAGTGATTCTCCCACCTCAGCTGCCTGAGTAGCTGGGATTACAGGCGCCCACCACCACACCCAGCTATTTTTTTGTATTTTTAGTAGAGACAGGGTTTCACCATGTTCTTCAGGCTGGTCTTGAACTCCTGACCTCAGGTGATCCACCTGCCTCAGCCTCCCAAAGTGTTGGGGTTACAGGCGTGAGCCACTGCGCCCCGTCATTTCCATGAGATTTTTAGTCACAAATTCAATTTCTTTAATGGCCATATAGGCTTGCTCATGTTGGTCTGTTTCAAATTTGTGAAAATCTTGGTAGAGAATTTTGGTAGCTTGTGGTTTCTGAGGAATTGGTTTATTTCTTCTAAATTGTTTAATTCAAGCGTGAAGTTGTTTATACTAGTTCCATATTATCCTCTAAATGGTTGCAAGCTTGGCAGTGGTATCTTCTATTTCATTCCTAGTATTGGTGATTTGTGTCTTCACTCTTTTCATCTTTGTCGGTCTTACTAGAGGTTTATAAACTTTATTGATTTTTCAAAGAACCAGATTTTTGTTTAATTTTTGTGTTGTTTTATTTTAAATTTCATTGGTTTCTGATCTTTATTATTTTGTTCCTTCCTTTGCTTTGGGTTTATTTTGCTCATTTTCTAGTTTATTGAGGTGGAAACTTAGATTATTGATTTGAGACCTTTTCTCGGCCGGGCGCGGTGGCTCAAGCCTGTAATCCCAGCACTTTGGGAGGCCGAGACGGGTGGATCACGAGGTCAGGAGATCGAGACCATCCTGGCTAACACGGTGAAACCCCGTCTCTACTAAAAAAATACAAAAAACTAGCCAGGCGAGGTGGCGGGCGCCTGTAGTCCCAGCTACTCGGGAGGCTGAGGCAGGAGAATGGCGTGAACCCGGGAGGCGGAGCTTGCAGTGAGCTGAGATCTGGCCACTGCACTCCAGCCTGGGCGACAGAGCGAGACTC